>NC_041385.1:79693921-79725366 GCF_002162155.2 Triticum dicoccoides
GGGCCTGGCGGGCCGGCGGCGCGGGGACAGCGGCGCGGCCACGTGGCGGGCTCCGATTCACCCGGGGCGCGGCGGCGGACGCGTCCGGCTCCGTCCGGACGTGTCCGGCGACGCGGAGAGGAGCGGGGCTAGGGTTAGGGTGGTTTTGACCCAGGATTTCGGGGGAGAGGGTGTTTTTATAGGTAGAAGGAGCTAGGAAGCTCCAAATGAGGTGCGGTTTTCGCCCACACGATCGTGATCCGACGACGGAGAGCATGGAAGTGACTTAGATGGGTTATTGGGCTGTTTTGGAGGGGTGTTGGGCTGCAACTTAAAAGAGGCCTTTGCGGATATGCGGATAACCGTTGGAGTACCAAACGAGCTCCAAATGACCCGAAACTTGACAGGTGGTCTACCGGTGCTATACCAGGGCCACTTGCCAAGGCTCGGTCCATTCCGAGAACGTTCAACACCCGCACACGAAAAGATACAAGAGGGGTGCGCTGGTACATGTGGGAGTGTCGGATTGCGAAACGGACAACGGGGAAAATGCTCGGATGCATGAGACGAACACGAATGCAAAATGAAATGCACATGATGACATGATATGAGATGCATGACATGAACAAAATGCAAAAAGAAAAACAAAACCCAACCACGGAGGGAATATCATAGCACGTAGCCAAAAATGGCAAGAGTTGGAGTTACAAAGATGGAAAGTTACATCCGGGGTGTTACAACACTCCACCACTACAAGAGGATCTCGTCCCGAGATCTAGGACTGAAAGAACTCCGGATATTCGGAACGGAGGTGATCCTCGCGCTCCCAGGTGGCTTCTCGGTCGGAATGGTTTGACCACTTCACTTTCAGGAATTTGATTGACTTGTTGCGAGTCTTGCGCTCGGTTTCTTCAAGAATAGCAACGGGGTGCTCATGATAAGAGAGGTCTTCTTGGAGGTCAATTTCTTCAAAGTTGATAGTGCGCTCAGGAGTCTTGAAGCACTTGCGAAGCTGTGACACGTGAAACACATCGTGCACGTTTGCAAAGTTGGTTGGAAGCTCGAGTTGATAGGCGAGATCGCCTCTTTTGCCAATGATCTTGAAAGGACCCACGTATCTAGGGCAAGCTTCCCTTTGATACCGAAGCGACGAGTGCCTTTCATTGGAGAGACGCGGAGGTAGACATGGTCTTCAATTTCAAAAGCCAAATCACGGTGCTTGCTATCATAGTAACTCTTCTGGCACGATTGCGCGGCTTTGAGATTCTCACGAATGACTTTGCACATTTCTTCGGCTTCTGTGATCAAGTCATTGCCAAGAAGTTGGCGTTCACCTGTCTCAGACCAATTGAGAGGAGTACGGCACTTTCTGCCATAGAGAATTTCGAATGGGGCCTTGCCCGAACTCGCTTGGAAGCTGTTGTTGTAGGAGAACTCGGCATAAGGAAGACAATCTTCCCACTTCATGCCAAAAGAGATGACACAAGCCCTGAGCATATCTTCAAGAATTTGATTGACTCGCTCGACTTGGCCACTTGTTTGAGGATGGAAGGCTGTGCTGAAACGAATGTTGGTGCCCATGGACTTCTGAAAGGAGTCCCAAAACTTAGAAGTGAAGATGCTTCCACGGTCTAAAGAGATCAATTGTGGAATGCCGTGCAAGGAGACAATTCTGGAGGTGTATAGCTCTGCCAGCTGAGCTGCTGTGATAGATTCTTTGATAGGAAGAAAATGAGCCACTTTGGTAAGCTTGTCAATGACAACGAAGATAGCATCATTTCCACGCTTGGACTTAGGAAAACCAGTCACGAAGTCCATCTCGATGTGATCAAACTTCCATTCCGGAATAGCAAGAGGTTGGAGGAGACCATCTGGTCTTTGGTGTTCTGCTTTCACCCTTCTGCAGACATCACATTCATTCACGAATTGAGCAATTTCTCGCTTCATTTGAGTCCACCAATATGACTGCTTGAGGTCATGGTACATCTTCGTACTTCCAGGATGAATGGATAGGATGGAATTGTGTGCCTCATTCATGATGACATTTCTTAGATCGCCTTTAGGAACCACAATTCGATCCTCGAAGAAAAGAGTTTCTTTGTCATCCAAGCGATAGCACTTGTATTTGGAAATGCCCTTGTCAATACCACGCTTCACCTTCTTCACCATGGTATCCAGGAGTTGTGCCTCACGAATTTGATCTTCCAAAGTAGGAGAGACTATGATGTTGGCAAGAAAGCCTTGAGGAACAACTTGAAGATTCAGCTTGCGAAAAGCTTCACAAAGATCCGGTTGAAATGGCTTGAGAATTAGACTGTTGCAATAAGCCTTTCTGCTCAGAGCATCTGCCATCACATTCGCCTTGCCAGGAGTATATTCAATACTTGGATTGTACTCTTGAATCACTTCGACCCATCGAGTTTGCCTGAGGTTGAGGTTTGGTTGAGTGAAGATATACTTGAGGCTCTTGTGATCGGTGAAAATGTCCACTTGCCTTCCCAATAAGAGATGTCTCCATGTTATCAATGCATGGACAACTGCCGCCAACTCAAGATCGTGAGTGGGGTAGTTCTTTTCGTTGGGCTTCAACTGGCGAGAGGTATAGGCCACAACTTTCTTCTCTTGCATTAACACAGCACTGAGACCTTGAAGAGAAGCATCGCAGAACACTTCGAATGGCTTGGATTCGTCAGGAGGAGTTAAGACAGGAGCTGTGACTAGCTTCTCTTTGAGGGTCTTGAAAGCGACGTCACACTCAGGCGTCCAGACATACTTGACATGCTTCTGGAGGAGGTTGGAAAGAGGCTTTGCAATCTTAGAGAAGTTCTCAACGAATCTCGGCAATAGCTTGCAAGACCAAGAAAACTGCGGAGCTGCTTGACATTCTGAGGAGGTTTCCAATTCAGAACTGCAGAAACCTTTGCCGGATTAACAGCAATTCCCTTGGCGGAGATGATATGACCAAGGTAAAGAACTTCATCAAGCCAGAACTCACATTTGGAAAACTTCGCATAGAATTGATGCTCTCTGAGCTTGTCGAGTACCAATCGCAAATGTTTGGCATGATCCGACTTATTCTTGGAGAAGACCAAAATATCATCGAGATACACCAAGACGAATTCATTTGTGTAGGGGTTGAAGATAAAGTTCATCATGCGAGAGAAAGTTGGAGGAGCATTGACAAGGCCGAAAGACATGACAGTATATTCATAAGAACCATAGCTTGTTCTAAATGCTGTCTTGGGGATATCTTGTTCACGAATGCGAATCTGATGATAACCCATACGAAGGTCAAGCTTGGAGAATACTTTAGCACCTTTGAGTTGCTCGAAAAGCTCATTGATGTTGGGAAGTGGATACTTGTTCTTGATTGTCTTCTTGTTCAATGGACGGTAATCGACGCAAAGTCGGTCCGTGCCATCCTTCTTCTGGACAAAAAGAACTCCACAACCCCATGGAGATGAACTTGGTCTGATCAAACCCGGACGCTCTTGTTCATCAAGCTGTTTCTTCAATTCCTTCAGCTCCTTGGGTCCAAGCTTGTATGGACGCTTGCAAACGGTTTCAGTTCCAGGCTCAAGATCGATAACGAACTCGACTGGCCGATGAGGAGGCATACCCGGAAGCTCTTCTGGAAAGACATCTTGGTACTCACAAACGACTGGAATTTGAGAAATAGCATCCAATTCGCCCTTCTCATTGAGAGAAAACAACCGAATGGTTTCATCACGAGCGGCATAGATGATAACATCCTCAGAAGGGTGTGTCAATTGAATTTGCCTGGCAGCACAATCAAGCTGAGCCTTGTGCTGAGAAAGCTAGTCCATCCCGAGAATTAGATCAATATCCGAGTCACCAAGAACAAATGGTTTAGATAGAAACTTATAGTTTCCCATCCTGATAGAAACATCCGGAATCATTGTGGTAGCCCTCATAGAAGAGGCCGGAGAAACAACTCCCATGTGTTTTTCCAACATTTCCGAAATGAAATCATGCTTTGCAACAAATGATCTAGACATGAAACAATGCGAAGCACCGGTATCAAATAAAACTTTTGCAGGAATATCATTAACTGGAAGATTACCCATTATCACATCAGAAGAATCCTCTGCTTGCGCTGCATTCATCATATTCACCTTAGTAGACTTGGGATTATGCTTGACCACTGCATTGCTTGAAGATCTCACAGGAGGAGGAGGAGGAAGGCGCCTTTGATTGAAACACTTGTTCGCATAGTGACCTTTCTGCTGGCACTTGTTGCAAGTCACTTCTGAGAGCGGACGGTGATAAGGAGCATTTGACCTTGGAGCTTGAGGCTGAGACTTGTTCTGATAGCCTGGGTTGGGTGGGTGGGAAGATCCACGACCACCTGAGTTCTTCTGTTGGTAAGGCTGACGAAACGGAGGAGGAGGAAGGTAGAACTTTTGCTGCTTAGCTGGCACTTGAGAGGAAGAAGAAGACTGAACTGCATCCCTGATTCTCTTCTTAGATGCCTCACACTTGAGCTGAGCACCTTCTTGCTTGAGTGCCATATTATAGAATTGATCAAACTGAGTAGGCTCAACAAGAACAAGAGCTAACTGCAGATCCTCTCTAAGGCCACCTCTGAATTGATAGATCATACTCTTTTCATCAGGAACATCTTGTTTAGCAAAGCGAGCAAGTTTCTGAAACTGCTTGTTGTATTCGTACACTGACATGTTACCTTGCTTGAGATTGTGGAACTCCTCACGCTTGCTCTCAACAACACTGGTAGGAATATGGTGAGCTTTAAAGTCCCGACAAAAATCAGTCCAAGTAATCACTCGACTTCCTCTGGAATCCTTGTATTGCTGGAACCAATCAGCTGCTTGATCCTTGAGCTGAAAAGAAGCGAACTTAACATAGTCCTCAGGCCTAACATTGCTGCAATCAAAATGCTTGTTGATATCCACGAGCCAATCATCGGCGTCTGTGGCCTCGGCACAGTAGCTGAAAGACTTCGGCTGATTTGCAAGGAATTGGTTGAGGGTAGGAAACTGAGGCTGATGATTGAACTGCCCTTGACCTTGATTCCCTTGGTTGCCTTGGCCTTGGTTGCGCTCTTGCATGAGCTGAATCATCATCTGGGCATGGGCGTTTGAGGCCGCCATCAAAGCTTGCCATGCCTCCAGAGGCGGAGGTGGAGGTGGAGGGTTCGCCTGACTGTCATCATAGCATTCCGGATTCTAACGCGTTGGCGGAGCCATCCTGAAGATGGTGACATCCGTTAGCATCTTGATAGACAGATAGACAAGTTGAATCAACGGATAGAAATTGCAACATATAGTCTTCACAATAAACATTCGAACAAGGATGAACGAATGAATTCCAAAGTAAACATCACGTCCATAAAGGTGAGAAGCCACTTGATAAGATATTGATGAAAGAAAAAAATAAAAGGCAAGGTACAAATGGAACAAATAAGTGGTAAGGATTACCCAATCACAAACCAAATATCTGCGGGAAGAAATGCTAGAGCTACTTGAATCCCACCTATAAACTCCCGAAACTTTCCGGTTATGCAATCAGGTGTTGGGGATACAGGGGAAGCAATATATCTCACCCAAACTAACAATCCCAACATCCAGCTGTATCCATCCTTCAACACATAACCAAGAAACCTTCGGAAATCGTGTACCTCAACCTTCGAAAAGCATCCGTTATACGAGCCATGGCAATACTCCCGAGCTTGCCCCAGTACTGGGTTATCGGGGTTATCTCACCAACAACTGTACAAAAGAGATTTTCGATGTCGGCAAAACTCAGGTATTCCAGAACTGCAACGATAAAATTGTGACGACAACACCTCGGAGCTCAACTCCCCGGGACACTGCCACAACCCCTAAATGTCAGGAGGCACCAAGAACAATGTTCTCGTCACAAAACCATCGGAACGATTCCAAGATACCCACGTGATCCTAAAAAAATTTAGTGAAATTTGAGGAGAGGAAAGTCAAAACATCTACGTCAGGAGACCTCACCAGAGCGACGAAGGGACTGAGGAGTAAAAAGAATCCTACTCTCCGATATATATAATCCTAAGACACAAAACATTTTTGTTCTAGACTCAACATCGCCAGCAAACAATCAAGCAGGGGGCTCCTGTTGGGGAACGTTGCAGAAAATTAAAATTTTTCCTACGGTTTCACCAAGGTCCATCTATGAGTTCATCTAAGCAACGAGTCAAGGGAGTGAGTTTTCATCTACATACCACTTGTAGATCGAGAGTGGAAGCGTTCAAGGGGATGGTGATGATGGAGTCGTACTCGCCGTGATTCGGATCATCGATGACCAAGTGCTGAACGGACAGCACCTCCGCGTTCAACACACGTACGGGACGGGAGACGTCTCCTCCTTCTTGATCCATCAAGGGGGAAGGAGAGGTTGATGATGATCCAGCAGCACGACGCCATGGTGGTGGATGCAGCAGAACTCCAGCAGGGCTTCGCCAAGCGACTACGGGAGGAGGACGAGGTGTAGCAGGGGGAGGGAGGCGCCAAGCACAAGGGTGCGGCTGCCCTCCCCCTTGCCCTCCTTTATATAGGCCCCCAGGGGGGGCGCCGGCCCTGGGAGATCTATTCTCCCAAGGGGGCGGCAGCCAGGGGGGTGGAGTGCCCCCCAAGGCATGTGGTGCGCCCCCCTCCACCCTAGGGTTTCAACCCTAGGCGCAGGGGGTGGGCCTAGGGGGGCGCACCAGCCCACTATGGGCTGGTTCCCCTCCCACTTCAGCCCATGGGGCCCTCCGGGATGGGTGGCCCCACCCGGTGGACCCCCGGGACCCTTCCGGTGGTCCCGGTACAATACCGGGTGACCCCGAAACTTTCCCGATGGCCGAAATACCACTTCCTATATATAATTCTTTACCTCCGGACCATTCCGAAACTCCTCGTGACGTCCGGGATCTCATCCGGGACTCCGAACAACATTAGGTATGCTGCATACTCATATTCATACAACCCTAGCGTCACCGAACCTTAAGTGTGTAGACCCTAGGGGTTCGGGAGACATGCAGACATGACCGAGACGGCTCTCCGGTCAATAACCAACAGCGGGATCTAGATACCCATGTTGGCTCCCACATGCTCCTCGATGATGTCATCGGATGAACCACGATGTCAAGGACTCAATCAATCCCGTATACAATTCCCTTTGTCTAACGGTATTATACTTGCCCGAGATTCAATCGTCGGTATACCGATACCTTGTTCAATCTCGTTACCGGCAAGTCTCTTTACTCGTTCCGTAACACATCATCCCGTGATCAACCCCTTGGTCACATTGTGCACATTATGATGATGTCCTACCGAGTGGGCCCAGAGATACCTCTCCGTTTACACGGAGTGACAAATCCCAGTCCCGATTCGTGCCAACCAAATAGACACTTTCGGAGATACCTGTAGTGCACCTTTATAGCCACCCAGTTATGTTGTGACGTTTGGTACACCCAAAGCATTCCTACGGTATCCGGGAGTTGCACAATCTCATGGTCTAAGGAAAAGATACTTGACATTAGAAAAGCTTTAGCATACGAACTACACGATCTCTATGCTAGGCTTAGGATTGGGTCTTGTCCATCACATCATTCTCCTAATGATGTGATCCCGTTATCAATGACATCCAAAGTCCATGGTCAGGAAACCGTAACCATCTATTGATCAACGAGCTAGTCAACTAGAGGCTTACTAGGGACATGGTGTTGTCTATGTATCCACACATGTATCTGAGTTTCCTATCAATACAATTATAGCATGGATAATAAACGATTATCATGAACAAGGAAATATAATAATAACTAATTTATTATTGCCTCTAGGGCATATTTCCAACAGTCTCCCACTTGCACTAGAGTCAATAATCTAGTTCACATCACCATGTGATTAACACTAACAGGTCACATCACCATGTGACCAACATCCAAAGAGTTTACTAGTGTCACTAAACTAGTTCACATCATCATGTGATTAAGACTCAATGAGTTCTGGGGTTTGATCATGTTCTGCTTGTGAGAGAGGGTTTTTTTTAGTCAACGGGTCTGCAACATTTAGATCCGTATGTACTTCGCAATTCTCTATGTCATATTGTAAATGCTACTTCCACGCTCCACTTGGAGCTATTCCAAATGGTTGCTCCACTATACGTATACGGTTTGCTACTCAGAGTCACTCGGATAGGTGTTAAAGCTTGCATCGACGTAACCCTTTATGTCGAACTCTTTATCACCTCCATAATCGAGAAACATATCCTTATTCCTCTAAGGATAACTTTGACCGCTATCTAGTGATCCACTCCTTGATCACCTTTGTACCCTCTTGCCAGATATGTAGCAAGGCACACATCAGGTGCGGTACACAGCATAGCATACTATAGAGCCTACGTCTAAAGCATAGGGGACGACCTTCGTCCTTTCTCTCTTTTCTGCCGTGGTCGAGCTTTAAGTCTTAACTTCATACCTTACATCTCAGGTAAGAACTCCTTCTTTGACTGATACATCTTGAACACCTTCAAGATCATGTCAAGGTATTTGCTCATTTGAAAGTACCATTAAGCGGTTTTTGATCTATCCTCATAGATCTTGATGCTCAATGTTCAAGTAGCTTAATCCAGGTTTTCTATTGAAAAACACTTTTCAAATAAGCCTATATGCTTTACAGAAAATTCTACATCATTTCTAATCAACAACATATACTCATCATAAATTCTATAGTGCTCCCACTCACCTCTTTGGAAATACAAGTTTCTCATAAACTTTGCACAAACCTAAAATCTTATCAAAGTGCATATTCCAACTCCGAGATGTTTACTCCAGTCCATAGGAGGATAGCTGGAGCTAGCGTACCTTTTAGCATCCTTAGGATCGACAAAACTTTTCTGATTGTATCACATAAAACCTTTCCTTACGAAAACTGGTAAGGAAACTCGTTTTGACATCCATCTGCCAGATTTCATAAATGCAGCTAATGCTAACATGATTCCGGCGGACTTAAGCATCGCTACAGATGAGAAAATCTCATCGTAGTCAACTCCTTGAACTTGTGAAAAACTCTTCGCCACAAGTCGAGCTTCATAGACGGTGACATTACCGTCCACGTTCGTCTTCTTCTTAAAGACCCATTTATTTCAATGGCTTGCCGATCATCGGGTAAGTCCACCAAAGTCCATGTTTTGTTATGATGCATGGATCCTATCTCGGATTTCATGGCTTCTAACCATTTGTCGGGATTTGGGCCCACCATCGCTTCTCCATAGCTCGTAGGTTCATTGTTGTCTAGCAACATGACCTTCAAGACAGGATTACTGTGCCACTCTCAAGTGGTACGCATCCTTGTCACCCTACGAGGTACGGCAGTGACTTGATCCAAAACTTCATGATCACTATCATAAGCTTCTACTTCAATTGGTGTAGGTGCCACAGGAACAACTTCATATGCCCTGCTACACACTAGTTGAAGTGATGGTTCAATAACCTCATCAAGTCTCCACCATCCTCCCACTCAATTCTTCGAGACAAACTTTTCCTCGAGAAAGGACCCGATTCAAGAAACAATCCCTATTGCTTTCGGATCTGAATTAGGAGGTATACCCAACTGTTTTGGGTGTCCTATGAAGATGCATTTTATCCGCTTTGGGTTCGAGCTTATCAACCTGAAACTTTTTCACATAAGCGTCGCAGCCCCACACTTTTAAGAAACGACAACTTAGGTTTCTCCAAACGGTGTCGTCTCAACGGAATTACGTGGTACCCTATTAAAGTGAGTGTGATTGTCTCTAATGCCTAACCCATGAACGATAGTGGTAATTCGATAAGGGACATCATAGTACGCACCATATCCAATAGGGTGCAGCCATGATGTTCGGACACACCATCACACTATGGTGTTCCAGGCGATATTAATTGTGAAATAATTTCCACAATGTCTTAATTGCGTGCCAAAGCTCGTAACTCAGATACTCATCTCTATGATCATATCATAGACATTTTATCCTCTTGTCACGATGATCTTCAACTTCACTCTGAAATTACTTGAACCATTCAATAATTCAGACTTGTGTTTCATCAAGTAAATATACTCAACATCTACCCGAATCATCTGTGAAGTAAGAACATAACGATATTCACTGCATGCCTCAGCACTCATTGGACTGCACACATCAAAATGTGTTACTTCCAACAAGTTGCTATCTTGTTCCATTTTACTGAAAAACGAGGCTTTTTAGTCATCTCACCCATGTGGTATGATTTGCATATCTCAAGTGATTCAAAATCAAGTGAGTCCAAACGATCCATCTGCATGGAGTTTCTTCATGCGTATACACCAATAGACATGGTTCGCATGTCTCAAACTTTTCAAAAACGAGTGGGTCCAAAGATCCATCAACATGGAGCTTCTTCATGCGTTTTATTCCAATATGACTTACATGGCAGTGCCACAAGTAAGTGGTACTATCATTACTATCTTATATCTTTTGGCATGAAAATTTGTATCACTACTATCGAGATTCAATAAACCATTCCTTTAGGTGCAAGACCATTGAAGGTATTATTCAAATAAACAGAGTAACCATTATTCTCCTTAAATGAATAAGTGTATTGCGATAGACACAATCCAATCATGTCTATGCTCAACGTAAACACCAAATGACAATTATTAAGGTTTAATACTAATCTTGATGGTAGAGGGAGCGTGCGATGTTTGATCACATCAAACTTGGAAACACTTCCAACACATATCGTCAGCTCACCTTTAGCTAGTCTCCGTTTATTCCGTAGCTTTTATTTCGAGTTACTAACACTTAGCAACTGAACCGGTATCTAATACCCTGGTGCTACTAGGAGTACTAGTAAAGTACACATTAACATAATGTATACCCAATATACTTCTATCGACTTTGCCAGCCTTCTCATCTACCAAGTATCTAGGGTAATTCTGCTCCGGTGGTTGTTCCCTTTATTACAGAAGCACTTAGTCTCGAGTTTGGGTTCAATCTTGGGTTTCTTCACTAGAGCAGCAGCTGATTTTTGCCGTTTCATGAAGTATCCCTTCTTGCCCTTGCCCTTCTTGAAACTAGTGGTTTCACCAACCATCAACAATTGATGCTCCTTCTTGATTTCTACTTTCGCGGTGTCAAACATCGTGAATACCTCAAGGATCATCATATCTATCCCTGATATGTTATAGTTCATCACGAAGCTCTAGCAGCTTGGTAGCAATGCCTTTGGAGAAACATCACTATCTCATCTGGAAGATCAACTCCCACTTGATTCAAGTGATTGTTGCACTCAGACAATCTGATCACAAGCTCAACGATTGAGCTTTTCTCCCTTAGTTTGCAGGCTAAGAAAATTGTCGGAGGTCTTATACCTCTTGTCGTGGGCACGAGCCTGAAATCCCAATTTCAGCCCTCGAAAACATCTCATATGTTCCGCGACGTTTCGAAAACGTCTTTGGTGCCTCAATTCTAAACCGTTTAACTGAACTATCACGTAGTTATCAAAACGTGTATGTCCGATGTTTGCAACATCCACAAACGACATTTGGGGTTCAGCACACTGAGCGGTGCATTAAGGACATAAGCTTTCTACTGTCCGCATAATCGCTACTGTCAACTTTAAACTATATTTTCTCTAGGAACATATCTAAACAGTGGAACTAAAGCGCGAGCTTACGACATAATTTGCAAAGATCTTTTTGACTATGTTCAGGATAATTAAGTTCATCTTATGAACTCCCACTCAGATAGACATCCCTCTAGTCATCTAAGTGATCACATGATCCGAGTCAACTAGGCCGTGTCCGATCATCACGTGAGACGGACTAGTCATCATCGATGAACATCTTCATGTTGATCGTATCTACTATACGACTCATGCTCGACCTTTCGGTCTCTGTGTTCCGAGGCCATGTCTGTACATTCTAGGCTCGTCAAGTTAACCCTAAGTGTTTCGCGTGTGTAAATCTGTCTTACACCCGTTGTATGTGAATGTAAGAATCCATCACACCCGATCATCACGTGGTGCTTAGAAGCGACGAACTTTAGCAACGGTGCACAGTTAGGGGAAAACACTTCTTGAAATTGTTGTAAGGGATCATCTTATTTACTACCGTCGTTCTAAGTAAACAAGATGCATAAACATAATAAACATCACATGCAATTATATAGTAGTGACATGATATGGCCAATATCATATAGCTCCATTGATCACCATCTTCGGGGCTCCATGATCTCCATCATCATGATCTCCATCATCGTGTCTTCATGAAGTTGTCACGCCAACGACTACTTCTACTTCTATGGCTAACGCGTTTAGCAATAAAGTAAAGTAATTTACATGGCGTTCTTCAATGAGATGCAGGTCATACAAAAATAAAGACAACTCCTATGGCTCCTGCCGGTTGTCATACTCATCGACATGCAAGTCGTGATTCCTATTACAAGAACATGATCTCATACATCACATATCATTCATCACATTCTTCTTGGCCATATCACATCACATAGCAATTGCTGCAAAAACAAGTTAGAC
Source organism: Triticum dicoccoides (assembly GCF_002162155.2). Taxonomy (NCBI): domain Eukaryota; kingdom Viridiplantae; phylum Streptophyta; class Magnoliopsida; order Poales; family Poaceae; genus Triticum; species Triticum dicoccoides. The sequence continues at coordinate 79,706,445 of NC_041385.1, forward strand.
GTCCTCTAATTGTTGTTGCATCTTTTACGTGGCTGCAATTGGGTTCTAGCAAGAACGTTTTCTTACCTACGAATAACCACAACGTGATTTTTGTCAACTTCTATTTACCCTTCATAAGGACCCTTTTCATCGAATCCGCTCCAACTAAAGTGGGAGAGACAGACACCCGCCAGCCACCTTATGCAACTAGTGCATGTCAGTCGGTGGAACCGGTCTCACGTAAGCGTACGTGTAAGGTTGGTCCGGGCCGCTTCATCCCACAATACCGCTGAAGCAAGATAAGACTAGTAGTGGCAAGCAAGTTGACAAGATCTACGCCCACAACAAAATTGTGTTCTACTCGTGCAATAGAGAACTACGCATAGACCTAACTCATGATGCCACTGTTGGGGAACGTTGCAGAAAATTAAAAATTTTCCTACGGTTTCACCAAGGTCCATCTATGAGTTCATCTAAGCAACGAGTCAAGGGAGTGAGTTTGCATCTACATACAACTTGTAGATCGAGAGCGGAAGCATTCAAGGGGATGGTGATGATGGAGTCGTACTCGCCGTGATTCGGATCACCGATGACCAAGTGCTGAACGGACAGCACCTCCGCGTTCAACACACGTACGGGACGGGAGACGTCTCCTCCTTCTTGATCCAGCAAGGGGGAAGGAGAGGTTGATGATGATCCAGCAGCACGACGGTGTGGTGGTGGATGCAGCAGAACTCCAGCAGGGCTTCGCCAAGCGACTACGGGAGGAGGACGAGGTGTAGCAGGGGGAGGGAGGCGCCAAGCACAAGGGTGCGGATGCCCTCCCCCTTGCCCTCCTTTATATAGGCCCCCATGGGGGGCGCCGGCCCTGGGAGATCTATTCTCCCAAGGGGGCGGCAGCCAGGGGGGTGGAGTGCCCCCCAAGGCATGTGGTGCACCCCCCTCCACCCTAGGGTTTCAACCCTAGGCGCAGGGGGTGGGCCTAGGGGGGCGCACCAGCCCACTATGGGCTGGTTCCCCTCCCACTTCAGCCCATGGGGCCCTCCGGGATGGGTGGCCCCACCCGGTGGACCCCCGGGACCCTTCCGGTGGTCCCAGTACAATACCGGGTGACCCCGAAACTTTCCCGATGGCCGAAATACCACTTCGTATATATAATTCTTTACCTCCGGACCATTCCGAAACTCCTCGTGACGTCCGGGATCTCATCCGGGACTCCGAACAACATTCGGTATGCTGCATACTCATATTCATACAACCCTAGCGTCACCGAACATTAAGTGTGTAGACCCTACGGGTTCGGGAGACATGCAGACATGACCGAGACGGCTCTCCGGTCTATAACCAACAGCGGGATCTGGATACCTATGTTGGCTCCCACATGCTCCTCGATGATGTCATCGGATGAACCATGATGTCAAGGACTCAATCAATCCCGTATACAATTCCCTTTGTCTAACGGTATTGTACTTTCCCGAGATTCGATCGTCGGTATACCGATACCTTGTTCAATCTCGTTACCGGCAAGTCTCTTTACTCGTTCCGTAACACACCATCCCGTGATCAACCCCTTGGTCACATTGTGCACATTATGATGATGTCCTACCGAGTGGGCCCAGAGATACCTCTCCGTTTACACGGAGTGACAAATCCCAGTCTCGATTCGTGCCAACCCAACAGACACTTTCGGAGATACCTGTAGTGCACCTTTATAGCCACCCAGTTACGTTGTGACGTTTGGTACACCCAAAGCATTCCTACGATATCCGGGAGTTGCACAATCTCATGGTCTAAGGAAAAGATACTTGACATTAGAAAAGCTTTAGCATACGAACTACACGATCTCTATGCTAGGCTTAGGATTGGGTCTTGTCCATCACATCATTCTCCTAATGATGTGATCCCGTTATCAATGACATCCAATGTCCATGGTCAGGAAACCGTAACCATCTATTGAACAACGAGCTAGTCAACTAGAGGCTTACTAGGGACATGGTGTTGTCTATGTATCCACACATGTATCTGAGTTTCCTATCAATACAATTATAGCATGGATAATAAACGATTATCATGAACAAGGAAATATAATAATAACTAATTTATTATTGCCTCTAGGGCATATTTCCAACAGCTACTAAGTCGGGGATGGCTCTGATTACCAACTTGTAACGCCCTCGATGTGGCTATATGTCCCACGTGTCGAAGCACGACTTAGAGGCATAACCGCATTGAAAGCAATGTCGCAAGTGAGGTAATCTTCGCACAACCCATGTAATACATAAGGGAAAAGATACATATTTGGCTTACAGTCGCCACTTCACACAATACATAAATTAACATCCATCATCCAGATTACACTCAAGGTCCGACTACGGAAAAAAAATAAAAGAAGACTACCCCAAATGCTACACAGATCCCCGATCGTCCCGACTGGGCACCTGTAACGCCCCGGATTCGACGCGCCAGGTGTCCGCCAGTTTTTCGCCGTCGTTGCCATGTCATTTGTTTGCGTGTTGCATTTTGCCATGTCATCATCTGCATTTCATCTGCATGTTTTTCAAAACTTGCATCCGTTCAGGTTCCGCCGGTTCTCTCTGTTGGCTGTTTGGAGTCCAAACACACTCACACGCGCCCGCGGCACCTTCGAATATTAATTTTATAAGTGGCATAAAAATGTTCTCGGAATGGGGTGAAACTTGGTGTGCGGTCTTATTATAGTGTAGACGGGCCGCCTGCCAAATTTCGTCGCGTTCGGAGTCCGTTTGACTGCCCAACCGTTAAACCTATAACCGCATTATAGTCGGTATATTCGTCGGGTGTTTTCGGTCTCCGAAAACCCGTGCCGGGCTGCTATATCTTCTCTCCTTATAGCCTAGCCCATCTACACATCCCACCAACCCCTCTTCTAGTCCCTCTCCGCTCCGGAGCCGTTCGATGGCGATCGTACGCTCCGAAAAGCCCCCAAAACGCCCACAAACCCTCAAACCCTAGCTGTTTTGCTATTTATAGACCCCCCTCATGCCATTTTTGGCCTTCTCCCACCTTCCTCCTTGCTTTCCGCGCCCCAATCATCAGCGCCGCCGCCTCTGCCTCGTTTTCCGCACCGGCCAGACCCACCGCCGCCAAGTGGCGCGCCCCCACTGGCCGGCGCCGCCGTAGAAGCCTCTCTCGCCCTCTCCTCACTCGCCACCTGTTCCCCCGTGCTCCCCCTCAGCGCCGCAGGGCCCGTTTGGCCCGAAGCCAGCCCGCCGAGCCCATCTGGGGCCCGGTCAGACCCGCGCGCACCGCCACCCTCTGCACGTCCCGCTTGCCGCCGTCGCTTGCCCGAGCACCTCCCCGCGCGAGGCCCGTGCCGCCCCTCCACCGGACCTCGCCGCCACGCCTCCGCGCCTTGACCCCGCCGCTGGCGAGTCGCGCTGCTGCCCCGCCAGGTCACGCCGCCGCCCTGCCCTCCTTCTCTCCCTCTCCTCTCCCTCTAATCCCTCTCTGCTGCAGGGATCCGTGCCTCCCCGACCTCCCCTCATCGACCCCACCTCACCGGAGTGCCGCGCCGCCATGGCCGGTCTCCTCGGCCTCCCTGTTCGTCTGCTCCTCTGTCCGTGCCAGACATGTCCGGAGGAGCCCGGACATGTCCGTCTAGCCAACCCCCCCTCGAGGTCTAAATTTTCCCCAAGTCCCTGTTTTCTAACATTATCATGCCATGTTCATCGCGTCGTATCTCTGCATTCATAGCTCAGTTTTGTGCGTGCAATATGTCAAATTGTTCGTCTCAACGAGTACATCATTTCGTTCCATTGCATCATATTCATTTGAGCTCATCTTGATGCCCGAAATTCTGTTGGAAGAGTGCTAAGTGATGTTAATCTGCTGAAACTGTTATAACTTGCTCATTTGTCATTTTTGCCATGATTGATGTGTGCATCCTATGAGGTTGATGTCTACATGTGTTTTGATCTATGCCATGCCATCTTTCCAAAGGTGCTATCCATGTATTTTTGTGATTTGTGTGCTGAGTGCATCGAGCTTGCTAAGTAGGGTACTTGTTGTTGCTGATTTTAGTCCCTGTTCTGCTGTTATTTTGATGCCATGTAAACTTGATGCTACAGAGAGATCCATGCATATTTTAAGATAGTTCATTAAGGGTGTTTTGAACATGTGGTTATGCTCTATCCATTCATGCCCTTTGTTGCAATTATGGAGTAGTCTAGCATGTCATTTTGGTGCTCTACTTTTGCTTCAAAATGTTTCCTGGCAGATTGTTTACATGTTATTCAATTTGGCCAAGCTTGCTATAGTTGATCCTTGCATGCTATGGACTTGTTCTTGACTTGGTTTGTTTAACAAACATGCCTTCTTGATGATGCTATGCTTATATTGTCATGCAATGACTTGTGGTGAGTGATTCAAGCTTGTTAAGTAGGGTTCATGATGTTGCTGTTTTGCTAGGCTGAATCTGTTATTTCATGATGCTATATAAACATGTTGCTACTAGTCATTCTATGCATAATCTGGAGATGTTCTATAAATATGTTTTGATCTACATGTCATGTTCTATCCATCCATGCCCTTGCTTGCATTTATAGCTTGCTGTAGCTTATTGTTTTCATGCTCCAAAGTTGCTAAATAATGTTGCTGTCAGCCTGTTAACGTTAAGTTCACTTGTTCCCATGTGTTTTGTTTGTGATCCATGCACCCTATGAACTTGTTATTGCCATGCTTAGCTTCACAAACATGCCTACTTACTGTTGGGTGCCTTGCCATGCCATGTATTGCTCTGTAGTGAGTTGCACAAGCTCATCTACATGCCTTCATAATTCTGTTTCTGCCATGTATGAATCTGTCATATAACTTGCTATGGTTACATGGATGCCATCATTTCTTCTGATCCTCTTTAGCTTATGGTCAGTAAGGGACTTTTGTTCTATGAAATTAGTAGATTCATGCCATGCCTTTGTTTGCCATGTTAAGTTCCTGTAACATGTTGTTTGATAGCTCTAAACATTACAACCTGATGTTATTTTCTGCAAAGTCTGAACTGTTATTATTTGCAATCTTACCATGTATGTTTGAGCATGTTCTAGTGATTTCTGGAGATAGCTCAGTGTTCATGTTTTGTTATGCTTTACCAGTACATCATGCCCATGCCTTTTGTTATTATGTTGAGGTCCTGTAGCATGTTGTTTTGATGCGTGCAATATGCCTAGTTGTTGTTATGGACAGATTGTTGCTATGACTTGTATAGTGTGTGTGTGTTGAACCGTTCCTCCGTTTTGAGTGTGCTCAATATGAAACTTGCTTGATTTTGCATGTAGTTCCATATAACCATGTTGCATCCTTGTTTTGAGGTGTTTTCTTGATGTTTGGGTGCATTTTGCATCAATGCCATGTTTAACTTGTTTTGCTTATATCTTCTAGGCTGTAGCTCCGAACTAAATGAACTTTATATGTAACTTGACTAGAATCTCGTGTAGATCATCTTGGTGCATCTTAACTTGCTGTTTAACAACTCGAACATAAGGTTTATTCAGATCTGGGCCAATTTTGAAATTTGCATATGAGGACTTACCGGAATTGTTATATGTTGTTCCCGGCCTCATTTAAACTTGCTTTGATGTGTTGTTCTTGTTTGCATCATCTCTTGCCATGAGTAGCTTCATATAGCCTTGTCATGCATCATACTTGTTTGTGCATCATGTCTTGTTCTTGTGTGGTGTGTTTACTATGTTGTGTGCTTCTTCTCGATAGTTCCCGTTTCGTTGCGATCGTGAGGATTCTTTCATCTTCGCTTGGTTCGTCTTCATGGATTCATCTTCTTCATGGACTCGTTCTTCTTCCTAGCGGGATTTCAGGCAAGATGACCGCTACCCTGGATCTCACTACTATCATTGCTATGCTAGTTGTTTCGTTCTATCGCTATGCTGCGCTACCCATCACCTGTTTATCAAGCCTCCCATATTGCCATGAACCTCTAACCTTTGACACCTTTCCTATGCAAACCGTTGTTTGGCTATGTTACTGCTTTTGCTCAGCCCCTCTTATAGCGTTGCTAGTTGCAGGTGAAGTTGAAGATTTCTCCATGGTGGACAGGATTATGTTGGGATATCACAATATCTCTTATATTATTAATGCATCTATATATTTGGTAAAGGGTGGAAGGCTCGGCCTTTTGCCTGGTGTTTTGTTCCACTCTTGCCGCCCTAATTTCCGTCATACCAGTGTTATGTTCCCGGATTTTGCGTTCCTTACGCGGTCGGGTGATTTATGGGACCCCCTTGACAGTTCGCTTTGAATAAAACTCCTCCAGCAAGGCCCAACCTTGGTTTTACCATTTGCCTCACCACCACCTACCCTTTCCCTTGGGTCGGCCAACCCAAGGGTCATCTTTATTTTAGCCCCACCGGGCCAGTGCTTGTCTAAGTGTTGGTCCGAACTAGAGCACCGTGCGGGGCCATCCCTTGGCAACTTGGGTTACGTCGGTTCCTGTACGCTTCGCTCATCCGGTGTTGCCCTGAGAACGAGATATGTGCAGCTCCTATCAGGATTGTCGGCGCATCGGGCGGCTTTGTTGGTCTTGTTTTACCATTGTCGAAATGTCTTGTAAACCGGGATTCCGAGTCTGATCGGGTCTTCCTGGGAGAAGGAATATCCTTCGTTGATCACGAGAGCTTATCATGGGCTAAGTTGGGACACCCCTGCAGGGTTTAATCTTTCGAAATCCGTGCCTGCGGTTATTGGCAGATGGGAATTTGTTAATGTCCGGTTGTAGCTAACTTGACACCAGATCCGAATTAAAACGCATCAACCGTGTGTGTAGCCGTGATGGTCTCTTCTCGGTGGAGTCCGGGGAGTGAACACGGTTTCTGTGTTATGATTAACGTAAGTAGGTGTTCAGGATCACCTCTTGATCATTACTAGTTGACGACCGTTCCGCTTGCTCTCTTCTCGCTCTTATTTGCGTATGTTAGCCACCATATCATGCTTAGTCGCTGCTGCAATCTCACCACTTTACCCCTTCCTTTCCTATTAAGCTTTGCTAGTCTTGATACCCATGGTAATGGGATTGCTGAGTCCTCGTGGCTCACAGATTCCTACAACAACAGTTGCAGGTAAAGGTTATGCGATGATCATGACGCGAGAGCGATGCTTTCTTGTGTTGAGTTCTTCTTCTGCTTCTTCGATCAGGGGATAGGTTCCAGGTCGGCAGCCTGGGCTAGCAGGGTGGATGTCGTTTGAGTTTATGTTGGTGCTTCATCTGTAGTCGGATGTTGATCTTATGTATGATGTGATGTTGTATTCGTGTGGCATTGTATGCCTCTTGTATGTATCCCCATCTATTATGTAATGTTGATGTAATGATATCCACCTTGCAAAAGCGTTTTAATATGCGGGTCTATCCTTGGTGGGACCTTCGAGTTCCTTTTGGATAGGGTCGCATGTTGGGCGTGAGAAGTTGGTATCAGAGCCTCGACCGACCCTAGGAGCCCCCCTTGATTGATCGTGTAGTTTGGCCGTTGTTGAGTCTAGAAGAAAACTGTTTTTGGAGTCTAGCTATATCGGAGAGTAGGAATTCTTTTTACTCCTCAGCCCCTTCGTCGCTCTGGTGAGGAATCTTGACGTAGGTTTTTTGAACTATTCCTCTTCCCTTTCAAATTTTTCTTTAGGTTCACGCGGTTAGTTTCGTGAGTTGTCCATCCTCTATTATCCGGTGCATTTCTCGTCAAGTTGACTCGAGCCTCTTCATCTTTGCGTTCAATCCTCAGTTGTTTTCTTTCCCACCCGCCCACCCTTCTTCTTCTCGAAGCCGGAGTCCGTAATCGAGTATGCTTTCTAATCGTGTGAAGTCTTTGCCTTCTTTCCTCAATGATTTCAACCAGTGTTTTCTCTTCAAGATATTCGTTGGTTCCCCTTCCAAGTTTCCTTTGTTTTTCCCGCCCTCCCTCACCTTTTTCTTTCCGGAGCCTAAGTCTTTTTCGAGCATCAACTTCATTCGTGCGGAGCCTCTTCAGTCTTTCGTTAATTATTTCAACCGGTGAATTCTCGTCTCGTTCGACATTCTTCATCTATTTTTTCTTCTCCGGTGGACTCAATGCAAGTTTTTTTTCCGGTGTTGATCGTATTCTTTTCCTCGGCTCAAGTGTTATCCTTGCTCGTGTGCCTCTCGCCAGTTTATCCTTCCGGAGTGTTCAAGACATCTCAGGAGATTCGTCTATGTTCGAATTAATTCGTGGTTGTCACCTCATTCAAATATTTCAATTGTTCCGGTGCTTCATTTATCTGTTCATCATCCTTTTCAACGGTGTTTTCTCTTCAGTGGGCCCTAACCCACAGGTCTTTTTCAAGGATCTTACCTGACTCTTCTAATTCCCCCGGAGTTATTCTCAAAATCTTTTCAAGTTTGACGTAAGAATGAATTTCATCAGTCGGATGCCTTTTCCAAGATCAATTTCAAATCATTTCATTGTTGGCTCAACCTCTCTGCTTTTTCATTATTCCGGAGTTTCTCAATAATTTTGGTGGTGTTTCTCGTCGTCATTTGAAGATCGAAAAAGAGTTTCCTCTAAATCATGTCTGTTCTTCCAAAGATTCATGGTTCTAGCTTCATGTTATCCTCGTGGATTATTCCATTTGTCAGATATTCTTTTCTTATCCATCCGGAGTTTGTCAGAAGTTGATTTCTGTTTCTTTTCACCGGAGGCCATCTTTCCATAAGAATTCTTCGTCCTCACATTTTAGTTACCATTAATCAATTATCCCGGTGCTTCGTTCAAGTGTTCTTTAATCAGCTCAAGATCTCTTTGTTCTTTTGTATCTAAATCCCCTCTAGCTTATTGGTTCTTCTAATACTTCCCGATGATTCTTTCTCTTTCATCAGTCATTTTCCAAATTCTTACGGTGGTTCATTCAGATTATTTTTCCTTTGTTATCATTTTAATCCATTCGTTCTTTCGAATCCTACCGGTGGTTCATGAAGACCTTCTCAAGGTAGCGCTATATCTCTTCTCAATCATTTTTCAAGAAGAATAAGTAGTATGCGAAATCCATTGATTGTCATTAATTTAATTTGATGAAGGATAAGCATACAATAAATCTTATCCTTATTTCATCAGAGTGAGTAATCCCTTCCTTCGGAGTTTGTTCTTATTGAATAAATTCTAGTTCCAAGTGTTTTCATCTTTTCTTTTTCGGAGTTCAATTTCCTCGGCCATCTCGTCGGAACCTCCATCTAAATCATCGCAAGTTTTAATCTTATTCTTTCATCCTTCATTTCTATCTCATCATCCTTTTGTTAACGGAGTTCTTCATGGTGGTTCTTCATGATTTAATTAATTCTTCAAGAGTTCATCAAGTATCATTCCATCCTCTCTAGCTCGTGTTCTAATCCTTCCATTTTCAGCCGGAGTGCTGCCTAATCCTTTCAGTCTTATTCGTTTCTTTTCTCATTCTAACCACTCCGTTTAGAACGAGTGGTTTCATAGTCTATCTGATTCCGCGAGCTTTCGATTCTCGTCATTCTCGTCGTTCCTCTCTTCTTCTCGTGTGCTCTCGATTCTTTGCTTCTTCTCTTGAGTTCTTGCTTCACCTCATCCCTTTTTCCCTTCCGTCTCGGTCCTAAGATCTCGGGACGAGATCTCTTGTTAGTGGAGGAGTGTTGTAACGCCCCGGATTCGATGCGCCAGGTGTCCGCCAGTTTTTCGCCGTCGTTGCCATGTCATTTGTTTGTGTGTTGCATTTTACCATGTCATCATCTGCATTTCATCTGCATGTTTTTCAAAACTTGCATCCGTTCAGGTTCCGCCGGTTCTCTCCGTTGGCTATTCGGAGTCCAGACACACTCACACGCGCCCGCGGCACCTTCGAATATTAATTTTATAAGTGGCATAAAAATGTTCTCGGAATGGGGTGAAAGTTGGCGTGCGGTCTTATTATAGTGTAGACGGGCCGCCTGCCAAATTTCGTCGCGTTCGGAGTCCGTTTGACTGCCCAACCGTTAAACCTATAACCGCATTATAGTCGGTATATTCGTCGGGTGTTTTCGGTCTCCGAAAACCCGTGCCGGGCTGCTATCTCTTCTCTCCTTATAGCCTAGCCCATCTACACAGCCCACCAACCCCTCTTCTAGTCCCTCTCCGCTCCGGAGACGTTCGATGGCGATCGTACGCTCCGAAAAGCCCCCAAAACGCCCCCAAACCCTCAAACCCTAGCTGCTTTGCTATTTATAGACCCCCCCTCATGCCATTTTTGGCCTTCTCCCACCTTCCTTCTTGCTTTCCGCGCCCCAATCATCAGCGCCGCCGCCTCTGCCTCGTTTTCCGCACCGGCCAGACCCACCGCCGCCAAGTGGCGTGCCCCCACTGGCCGGCGCCACCGCAGAAGCCTCTCTCGCCCTCTCCTCGCTCGCCACCTGTTCCCCCGCGCTCCCCCTCAGCGCCGCAGGGCCCGTTTGGCCCGAAGCCAGCCCGCCGAGCCCATCTGGGGCCCGGTCGGACCCGCGCGCACAGCCGCCCTCTACGCGTCGCGCTTGCCGCCGCTTACCCGAGCGCCTCCCCGCGCGAGGCCCGTGCCGCCCCTCCACCGGACCTCACCGCCCCGCCTCCGCACCTTGACCCCGCCGCCGGCGAGTCGCGCTGCTGCCGCGCCAGGTCACGCCGCCGCCCTGCCCTCCTTCTCTCCCTCTCCTCTCCCTCTAATCCCTCTCTGCTGCAGGGATCCGTCGCCGCCGCCATGGATGACCGCCGCCGGCGTGGAGCTCTCCGTCGACCTCGCCTTCACGGGATCCACCGGACCCATGCCTCCCCGACCTCCCCTCGTCGACCCCACCTCACCGGAGTGCCGTGCCACCATGGCCGGTCTCCTCGGCCTCCCTGTTCGTCTGCTCCTCTGTCCGTGCCAGACATGTACGGAGGAGCCCGGACATGTCCGTCTAGCCAACCCCCCCTCGAGGTCTAAATTTTCCCTGAGTCCCTGTTTTCTAACATTATCATGCCATGTTCATCGCGTCGTATCTCTGCATTCGTAGCTTCGTTTTATGCGTGTAATATGTCAAATTGTCCGCCTCAACGAGTACATCATTTCGTTCCATTGCATCATATTCATTTGAGGTCATCTTGATGCCCGAAATGCTGTTGGAAGAGTGCTAAGTGATGTTAATCTGCTGAAACTGTTATAACTTGCTCATTTGTCATTTTTGCCATGATTGATGTGTGCATCCTATGAGGTTGATGTCTACATGTGTTTTGATCTATGCCATGCCATCTTTCCAGAGGTGCTATCCATGTATTTTTGTGATTTGTGTGCTGAGTGCATCGAGCTTGCTAAGTAGGGTACTTGCCGTTGCTGATTTTAGTCCCTGTTCTGCTGTTATTTTGATGCCATGTAAACTTGATGCTACAGAGAGATCCATGCATATTTTGAGATACTTCAGTAAGGGTGTTTTGAACATGTGGTTATGCTCTATCCATTCATGCCCTTTGTTGCAATTATGGAGTAGTATAGCATGTCATTTTGGTGCTCTACTTTTGCTTCAAAATGTTTCCTGGCAGATTGTTTACATGTTATTCAATTTGGCCAAGCTTGCTATAGTTGATCCTTGCATGCTATGGACTTGTTCTTAACTTGGTTTGTTTAACAAACATGCCTTCTTGATGATGCTATGCTTATATTGTCATGCAATGACTTTTGGTGAGTGATTCAAGCTTGTTAAGTAGGGTTCATGATGTTGCTGTTTTGCTAGGCTGAATCTGTTATTTCGTGATGCTATATAAACATGTTGCTACTAGTCATTCTATGCATAATCTGGAGATGTTCTTTAAATATGTTTTGATCTACATGTCATGTTCTATCCATCCATGCCCTTGCTTGCATTTATAGCTTGCTGTAGCTTATTGTTTTCATGCTCCAAAGTTGCTAAATAATGTTGCTGTCAGCCTGTTAACGTTAAGTTCACTTGTTCCCATGTGTTTTGTTAGTGATCCATGCACCCTATGAACTTGTTATTGCCATGCTTAGCTTCATAAACATGCCTTCTTACTGTTGAGTGCCTTGCCATGCCATGTATTGCTCTGTAGTGAGTTGCACAAGCTCATCTACATGCCTTCATAATTCTGTTTCTGCCATGTATGAATCTGTCATATAACTTGCTATGGTTACATGGATGCCATCATTTCTTCTGATCCTCTTTAGCTTATGGTTAGTAAGGGACTTTTGTTCTATGCAATTATTAGATTCATGCCATGCCTTTGTTTGCCATGTTAAGTTCCTGTAACATGTAGTTTGATAGCTCTAAACATTGCAACCTGATGTTATTTTCTGCAAAGTCTGAACTGTTATTATTTGCAATCTTACCATGTGTGTTTGAGCATGTTCTAGTGATTTCTGGAGATAGCTCAGTGTTCATGTTTTGTTATGCTTTACCAGTACATCATGCCCATGCCTTTTGTTATTATGTTGATGTCCTGTAGCATGTTGTTTTGATGCGTGCAATATGCCTAGTTGCTGTTATGGACAGATTGTTGCTATGACTTGTATAGTGTGTGTGTGTGTTGAACCGTTCCTCCGTTTTGAGTGTGCTCAATATGAAACTTGCTTGATTTTGCATGTAGTTTCATATAACCATGTTGCATCCTTGTTTTGAGGTGTTTGCTTGATGTTTGGGTGCATTTTGCATCAATGCCATGTTTAACTTGTTTTGCTCATATCTTCTAGGCCGTAGCTCCGAACTAAATGAACTTTATATGTAACTTGACTAGAATCTCATGTAGATCATCTTGGTGCATCTTAACTTGCTGTTTGATAACTCGAACATAAGGTTTATTCAGATCTGGGCCAATTTTGAAATTTGCATATGAGGACTTACCGGAATTGTTATATGTTGTTCCCGGCCTCATTTAAACTTGCTTTGATGTGTTGTTCTTGTTTGCATCATCTCTTGCCATGAGTAGCTTCATATAGCCTTGTCATGCATCATACTTGTTTGTGCATCAAGTCTTGTTCTTGTGTGGTGTGTTTACTATGTTGTGTGCTTCTTCTCGATAGTTCTCGTTTCGTTGCGATCATGAGGATTCTTTCGTCTTCGCTTGGTTCGTCTTCGTGGCTTCATCTTCTTCATGGACTCGTTCTTCTTCCTAGCGGGATTTCAGGCAAGATGACCGCTACCCTGGATCTCACTACTATCATTGCTATGCTAGTTGTTTCGTTCTATCGCTATGCTGCGCTACCTATCACCTATTTATCAAGCCTCCCATATTGCCATGAACCTCTAACCTTTGACACCTTTCCTATGCAAACTGTTGTTTGGCTATGTTACCGCTTTTGCTCAGCCCCTCTTATAGCGTTGCTAGTTGCAGGTGAAGTTGAAGATTTCTCCATGGTGGACAGGATTATGTGGGATATCACAATATCTCTTATATTATTAATGCATCTATATATTTGGTAAAGAGTGGAAGGCTCGGTCTTTTGCCTGGTGTTTTGTTCCACTCTTGCCGCCCTAGTTTCCGTCATACCGGTGTTATGTTCCCGGATTTTGCGTTCCTTACACGGTCGGGTGATTTATGGGACCCCCTTGACAGTTCGCTTTGAATAAAACTCCTCCAGCAAGGCCCAACCTTGGTTTTACCATTTGCCTCACCACCACCTACCCTTTCCCTTGGGTCGGCCAACCCAAGGGTCATCTTTATTTTAGCCCCCCCGGGCCAGTGCTTGTCTAAGTGTTGGTCCGAACTAGAGCACCGTGCGGGGCCATCCCTTGGCAACTTGGGTTACATCGGTTCCTGTATGCTTCGCTCATCCGGTGTTGCCCTGACAACGAGATATGTGCAGCTCCTATCGGGATTGTCGGCGCATCGGGCGGCTTTGCTGGTCTTGTTTTACCATTGTCGAAATGTCTTGTAAATCGGGATTCCGAGTCTGATCGGGTCTTCTTGGGAGAAGGAATATCCTTCGTTGATCGCGAGAGCTTATCATGGGCTAAGTTGGGACACCCCTGCAAGGTTTAATCTTTCGAAAGCCGTGCCTGCGGTTGTTGGCAGATGGGAATTTGTTAATGTCCGGTTGTAGCTAACTTGACACCAGATCCGAATTAAAACGCATCAACCGCGTGTGTAGCCATGATGGTCTCTTCTCGGCGGAGTCCGGGGAGTGAACACGGTTTCTGTGTTATGATTGACGTAAGTAGGTGTTCAGGATCACCTCTTGATCATTACTAGTTGACGACCGTTCCGCTTGCTCTCTTCTCGCTCTTATTTGCGTATGTTAGCCACCATATCATGCTTAGTCGCTGCTGCAACCTCACCACTTTACCCCTTCCTTTCCTATTAAGCTTTGCTAGTCTTGATACCCATGGTAATGGGATTGCTGAGTCCTCGTGGCTCACAGATTCCTACAACAACAGTTGCAGGTAAAGGTTATGTGATGATCATGACGCGAGAGTGATGCTTGCTTGCGTTGAGTTCTTCTTCTGCTTCTTCGATCAGGGGATAGGTTCCAGGTCGGCAGCCTGGGCTAGCAGGGTGGATGTCGTTTGAGTTTCTGTTGGTGCTTCATCCGTAGTCGGATGTTGATCTTATGTATGATGTGATGTTGTATTCATGTGGCATTGTATGCCTCTTGTATGTATCCCCATCTATTATGTAATGTTGATGTAATGATATCCACCTTGCAAAAGCGTTTCCATATGCGGGTCTATCCTTGGTGGGACCTTCGAGTTCCTTTTGGATAGGGTCGCATGTTGGGCCTGAGAAGTTGGTATCAGAGCCTCGACCGACCCTAGGAGCCCCCCTTGATTGATCGTGTAGTTTGGCCGTTGTTGAGTCTAGAAGAAAACTATTTTTGGAGTCTAGCTATATCGGAGAGTAGGAATTCTTTTTACTCCTCAGCCCCTTTGTCGCTCTGGTGAGGAATCTTGACGTAGGTGTTTTGAACTACTCCTCTTCCCTTTCAAATTTTTCTTTAGGTTCACGCGGTTAGTTTCGTGAGTTGTCCAGCCTCTTTTATCCGGTGCATTTCTCGTCAAGTTGACTCGAGCCTCTTCATCTTTGCGTTCAATCCTCAGTTGTTTTCTTTCCCACCTGCCCACCCTTCTTCTTCTCGAAGCCGGAGTCCGTAATCGAGTATGCTTTCTACTCGTGTGAAGTCTTTTCCTTCTTTCCTCAATGATTTCAACCGGTGTTTTCTCTTCAAGATATTCGTTGGTTCCCCTTCCAAGTTTCCTTTGTTTTTCCCGCCCTCCCACACCTTTTTCTTTCCGGAGCCTAAGTCTTTTTCGAGCATCAACTTCATTCGTGCGGAGCCTCTTCAGTCTTTCGTTAATTATTTCAACCGGTGAATTCTCGTCTCGTTCGACATTCTTCATCTATTTTTTCTTCTCCGGTGGACTCAATGCAAGTTTTTTTTCGGTGTTGATCGTATTCTTTTCCTCGGCTCAAGTGTTATCCTTGCTCGTGTGCCTCTCGCCAGTTTATCCTTCCGGAGGGTTCAAGACATCTCAGGAGATTCATCTGTGTTCGAATTAATTCATGGTTGTCGCCTCATTCAAATATTTCAATTGTTCCGGTGCTTCATTTATCTGTTCATCATCCTTTTCAACGGTGTTTTCTCTTCAGTGGGCCCTAACCCATAGGTCTTTTTCCAGGATCTTACCTGACTCTTCTAATTCCCCCGGAGTTATTCTCAAAATCTTTTCAAGTTTGACGTAAGAATGAATTTCATCAGTCAGATGCCTTTTCCAAGATCAATTTCAAATCATTTCATTGTTGGCTTAACCTCTCTGCTTTTTCATTATTCCGGAGTTTCTCAATAATTTTGGTGGTGTTTCTCGTCGTCATTTGAAGATCGAAGAAGAGTTTCCTCTAAATCATGTCCGTTCTTCCAAAGATTCATGGTTCTAGCTTCATGTTATCCTCGCGGATTATTCCATTTGTCAGATATTCTTTTCTTATCCATCCGGAGTTTGTCAGAAGTTGATTTCTGTTTCTTTTCACCGGAGGCCATCTTTCCATAAGAATTCTTCGTCCTCACATTTCATTTACCGTTAATCAATTATCCCGGTGCTTCTTTCAAGTGTTCTTTAATCAGCTCATGATCTCTTTGTTCTTTTGTATCTAAATCCCCTCTAGCTTATTGGTTCTTTTAATACTTCCCGATGATTCTTTCTCTTTCATCAGTCATTTTCCAAATTCTTACGGTGGTTCATTCAGATTATTTTTCCTTTGTTATCATTTTAATCCATTCGTTCTTTCGAATCCTACCGGTGGTTCATGAAGACCTTCTCAAGGTGGCGCTATATCTCTTCTCAATCATTTTTCAAGAAGAATAAGTAGTATGCGAAATCCATTGATTGTCATTAATTTAATTTGATGAAGGATAAGCATACAATAAATCTTATTCTTATTTCATCAGAGTGAGTAATCCCTTCCTTCGGAGTTTGTTCTTGTTGAATAAATTCTAGTTCCAAGTGTTTTCATCTTTTCTTTTCCGGAGTTCAATTTCCTCGGCCATCTCGTCGGAACCTCCATCTAAATCATCGCAAGTTTTAATCTTATTCTTTCATCCTTCATTTCTATCTCATCATCCTTTTGTTAACGGAGTTCTTCATGGTGATTCTTCATGATTTAATTCATTCTTCAAGAGTTCATCAAGTATCATTCCATCCTCTCTAGCTCGTGTTCTAATCCTTCCATTTTCAGCCGGAGTGCTGCCTAATCCTTTCAGTCTTATTCGTTTCTTTTCTCATTCTAACCACTCCGGGCTCGCGAAAACCCAAGGGAAAAAGGCTTAGGTGGCAAATGGTAAAACCAAGGTTGGGCCTTGCTGGAGGAGTTTTATTCAAAGCGAACTGTCAAGGGGGTCCCATAAATCACCCAACCGCGTGAGGAACGCAAAATCAAGGAACATAACACCGGTATGACGGAAACTAGGGCGGCAAGAGTGGAACAAATCACCAGGCATAAGGCCGAGCCTTCCATCCTTTACCAAATATATAAGGTGCATTAATTAAACAGGAGATATTGTGATATCCCAAAATATCCATGTTCCGCCCAAGAACAAACTTCATCTTCACCTGCAACTAGCAACGCTATAAGAGGGGCTGAGCAAAAGCGGTGACATGGCCAATCAACGGTTTGCTAGGACAGGATGGTTATAGGTTTGACATGGCAATAGGGAGGCATGATAAATAAAGGCAGGTAGAGCTAACATAGCGAAAGAGCGAGCAGCTAGCAAAGCAAAGATAGAAGTGATATCGAAGGTATGGTCATCTTGCCTGCAAAGTTCTCAGAGTTGTCGAAGGCTTGATCCTCGTAAACATTCTCAACAGGTTCCTCATTCACGTACTCGTCTCCCGGCTCTACCCAAAGCAAGAACACAAGCAAAGGAACCACAATAAATCACGGTGCAATGCACAAGCAACATGATGCAAAACATGACATGATATGCGAGATGTGATATGCAATGCATATGCGTGCTCCGGAAGGGAAATTATGAACAAGGCATCAACTTGGCAAACCAAGTATGCCGCTGGAAAGATGAGATGATTTCGGTCGATATCGATATGAAGATCACCGGAAACGGATGCACGGTTTGCAAATGGCAAGCAAAACAATAAGGGCACAAATCTGCGATTAACAGCACGATGCTACTTAGCATGCAACAAGAAACTATGCTACAGCACCCCAACATACAAACAAAGCATATGGCAGTGATCTACAGGAGGTGCTTAACAAAATAGGAACACTGAGCTACGGCTAAATCACATAATAACAGGTCCAAACAAGCATGGTGAAAGTGCAAAAAATATCAGACTGGACATGGCATAAACATCATCAGGAAGCAATGTTCAGAGCAAGTTATCAACAAGCTACAGGAACTTATAATGGCAAAACAAGACATGGCATGAATCTACTCAAAGCATAGATCAAAAGTCCCTTACTGACCATAAGCAAAAAAGGATCAGAAGAAATGATGGCATGCATGTAAACATAGCAAGTTTCGGTAACAGATTCAGCAAACAAAGCATGGCATTGACAGATTTACGAAGGCACCTTCGTGAGCTCGATGCACTCACTACAGAGCACCTCATGATAAACTAAGCATACATCCATCAAGAAGACATGGCATAGAAGCTATACATGGCAAGAACAACATCATATCATACACGGATCAACTACAACAACCTCGTAAAAATTGAATATCATGTAAACAATCTGCCAGGAAACATTTTCTAGCAAAAGTAGAGCACGAAAATGGCATGCTAGACTACTCCATAATTCCAAACAAGGGCATGAATGGATAGAGCATAACCATATGTTCAAAACACCATTACTGAAGTATCCCTAAATATGCATGGATCTCTCTGTAGCAACATGTTTACATGGCATCACAATAACAGCAGAACAGGGACCAAAATCAGCAATATCATGAAGCCTAGTTTGCATGCTTGTGATAGTCACCACATTGATCACAAAAATACATGGCATACACCCCTGTAAAGCTGGCATGGCATAGATCAAAACATATGTAGGGCTCAAGTTCATAAGATGCACACATTAATCATGGCAAAAATGACAAAAGTGCAAGTTCTGTTACGAAACAGAAACTAACATCACATAGCCCTCTTCCAACAGCATTTCGGGCATCAAGATGAGCTCAAATGTAAATGATTCATTGGAATGAAATGATGTACTCTTCGGGAGGAACAATTTGGTATACTACACGCCCAAAACGGGGCCACGGGTGCAAAGATGTGATGCGATGAAGATGCAACAAAATATGACAGGAAAATGACTTAGACGCTTTCGGGGGTCGGGGAAAGTCAACCTAGCGTTGGATCTGAGATCCGGAGGGTTTCGCCGGAGTTCCTGTACGCCGGAGGTGAGGGAGGAGGCCGGGGCACCGTGGGAGAGGCGGAGGCTCGCCGGGGCGCGGTCGCCGGCGGGGTTGAGGGAGAGGCGGC
>NC_041385.1:79725896-79735002 GCF_002162155.2 Triticum dicoccoides
GGGCCTGGCGGGCCGGCGGCGCGGCCACGTGGCGGGCTCCGATTCGCCTGGGGCACGGCGGCGGACGCGTCCGGCTCCGTCCGGACGTGTCCGGTGGCGCGGAGAGGAGCAGGGCTAGGGTTAGGGTGGTTTTGACCCGGGATTTCGGGGGAGAGGGTGTTTTTATAGGTAGAAGGAGCTAGGAAGCTCCAAATGAGGTGCGGTTTTCGCCCACACGATCGTGATCCGACGATGGAGAGCATGGAAGTGACTTAGATGGGTTATTGGGCTGTTTTGGAGGGGTGTTGGGCTGCAACTTAAAAGAGGCCTTTGCGGATATGCGGATAACCGTTGGAGTACCAAACGAGCTCCAAATGACCCGAAACTTGACAGGTGGTCTACCGGTGCTATACCAGGGCCACTTGGCAAGGCTCGGTCCATTCCGAGAACGTTCAACACCCGCACACGAAAAGAGACAAGAGGGGTGCGCCAGTACATGTGGGAGTGTCGGATTGCGAAACGGACAACGGGGAAAATGCTCGGATGCATGAGACGAACACGAATGCAAAATGAAATGTACATGATGACATGATATGAGATGCATGACATGAACAAAATGCAAAAAGAAAAACAAAACCCAACCACGGAGGGAATATCATAGCACGTAGCCGAAAATGGCAAGATTTGGAGTTACAAAGATGAAAAGTTACATCAGGAAGGGCGGAGCGGGGGAACGAGAGGGAGGGAAGGCGGAGCGCAGGGGGGGGAGGAGAACTCGGATCTGGCCCTCGCGGTAGCGAGGCCTGCCAGAACCGGCCGGGATCAGGCGGGGGAGGTGGCGGCGGCGGCGAGGGTTACAGGGTAGAGAGGGAGCCTGTTGTAGTTTTCTACTAGCCATACCCACGCGGCGGCACGCCGCGCCCCACCAATACGTTATGTATTGATACATTACCCTTGAGAAACATCTTTTTTTTTCTAACGTGGTAGTAGTGTCTGCTTATAGATGATAGTTTATGTTATTCTATATTTTATATATAGAGATATTTCTCTATTGATGTAGTGTCTTTGTTTATGTCTTAGACGATTCAGAAGGGGTTGGTTGGATGTATGGCATTGCACCTGCTAATGCTGCGCCTGACCATGGTGCCATGCTCCTTGGACTAAACAATTCAAATGGGTAAATTTTTTGTTAAGAAAATCTGCAAATTTCTAAAATTTGCCACTGAAATCGTGCAAAACAATCTTGACCACTATAATCTGCCAAACTGTTCACTTATGCTGTTCATTTCAGTTAGAAGCAAATTTCTGAAAATAAAAACTTCGCTAGTTGTATATCTTTTAAAGCATGAGCATTAATAATAATACCGTGTTCATTCAAAATATTCAAATAAAAAATTGACAATAAAACATTGCAAAACAGAAGGAATTTTCCAAGGAAAACTCATTGTCAACAAGACAAACAAAATATAGAACAATCATGAGATCTGAAGTCATAAAAGTAGCAAAGGCAAAAACAAGGAATATGTAGAGAACAGAAAATTTTACTGGGTGGTACTCGTTGATCCATGTTGAAAATGAAGACATGGGACCTTCGAGCTTCATGAAGAAATTTCAGATCATAAGATTGTGGATCAGTGAGCACTAACCATGAGTTCTTGTATAAAAAGGGTACTATCCCTGTAGCAAAAACAACTCAAACAAAGATCATATCAAAAGGGGAGGAGGACATCTTCTGAACGATGCAGCAAATGGAGAGGAGGATATTAAGGAGGTGCCCATGCCCGAATAAGCACTACTGCATATAAAAACAATAGCATCTAATATACTTTTTGCATACCATTTCATAACAGTCAAATCTCCAAACCAATTTAATTTAGAGTATAATTTTCAAATTTACTATGGAATTTCAAAGAACATGTGACAATCTGGAAACCAAAACCTGCATTATGACTCGTATATATCGCTTCTGGCTTCACACAGTGTCTTATTTCACAAAAAGGTGTCTTCTGAAATACAATAAAATGACTTCACCATGCACATGAAATGAACATAAAAATATATAAAAAATGACTTCACTTGAACTTGCATCCCAATCAGAGAAGACATGAGTATCACACCTGATGTGAACATGTCCTCTACACATACAACCGAAAATATTGTTTGCACATACAATAATCAGGTGATTTCTGTTAATAATTATGTGAATTGTTATTTTGTTACCGTGAATAGAAATACTATACAATATTTTATCTTATGCAGAATTGCCGGAGACCAGTACAAGCCTCGTGTTAAAATGAGAGATTATATCCATACATTGCACACATGCATATATATATAGATGCATGGCATATGTGTGAACATAAAAGTTACCATGGTGCAACCGAACACATCCATCATGCACCATGCATGCTATGGGGGCCCAAGCCCATGTGGTACAGAAATATAGTGCATGCGTACACACAAGTCCACGTACGAGGGAATCAAAGGAGGTGGGCCTCCGTATGTCTACGTAGGCACGCCGGCCAGGATTTGCAAGCCAGGAGACATCGGCGACACGTTCCTTTAATAAATAGACATCATCAACTTAGGGTTTAGACTCGGGTTTTATTGTATTGTCTAACTTTCGCTATAATTCGCATCTACGAGACGTGTAGGACTACCGCCTTGTCAGATCCACAGTGAAACCCCAATTTTTCATCTAGTTCGTGTACACAATTTATCATCCGCAATTTCAGTTGCAATTCACCTTTGTTCTTGCTGGTTCTTCGGTTGCTTGCAGGAACTCGAACCTGGTTGTTTAGGTTGATCGTGCCTACGGCAAGGTCAATATATAACCATTGGAGATTGGTTTAGCGATTGTCGAGGCGTATCGTCTGGTACGGTATAGCCGGGTCGTCAAGGTCAAAATCCACCAAATCGATATTTATCCCCTCTCTCATCGAAAGATAGGGCCGCCGTCACATCAAGTGGTATCAGTTTTCAGGTTCATCGATGAGAGATTTACAGTTTTCATAGTTTAATTTATTTCTCTGTCCTATAAACCCACGAAAAAGCCAAAAAATATAGATTAGTTCATCCATTACACTTACCTTTTTAGCCTTTAGCAATTTCAGCATCTAGTATTTGCGTAGTTGAATTTTTTTGTTGCATTCATCCTAGTATCAGTGCTGGTTTAGATTAGTTTGAAAAAAATTGTCTACTAGATCGCACTTTATTTTGTCCACCATATTTTCTGCCGCCTGCTCGTTCCTGATCGGACAGAAAAAAAGAACCAAGATTCGATCTTCTTCTGTTCGTATCTGCAAGACAATCTGTTTTCTGGACGTATTTATTTCCTTCCTGTGATTATCTTTGCACACTCCACCACAAAGATTGACACATATCCATCCGAGAGTCTTGCAGGTTTTACAGTACCTGAGACAGCGTCTCACGCTTTCGGGAGATCCCAAACGTCAGCCATCGGTGTCTGTCCCTCCGCGCCGCTCATTACACGCAGACGCGAGACACCAGACATCTAGCAGTCTGTGTCTGCCCCCACGTGCTATACAGATATAGTACACATCCAGCATCCCATCCATCCTGCATGCAACCACAATCACCGTGAGTAATTGTGCACTAGTACTAGCTATCTATCGTGGCAACTTGTCCAATAGTTCTGCCTCTTTCTTTTCTTGTCACATAAATTGTGTCCGTAACTTTTAATAGCAATCGGTCTGCAAAAAAGAGAGAGAGAAAAGAAAAAGGAAAAAAGTGAAAAAAAACAGAGATAAAAAAGAAAAAAAAGTGAAAAAATCACAGAAACAAAAGCAAAAAAAGGAGGAAAAAAAGGTTTTGCAAAGTTCTGGCCGGTTCACATCTTTTGAAATATCTCTTGTTGTTCAGAACTGTTGCTTTGTGCATATACGTGATAACTGTTGCACATCTTCTGCTCTTCGTCGCCATACGCTACCTTTATACCTCATTTATATCTAGCTATTTAGAGCTATTATATTTTTCATCGGTTTCCACTCACTTGTTTCAGTATCTGGGCTTAGATTGTTTTATCTCTTACTAGTCGACTGCCAGCACTAGTTAGGAGTTTGAGCAATTATTCAGCTTGCATTACTTTTTGCTTAATTGTGCCACATATTGTGAGTTGAGGAAACCTTCACCAAGCTCCACTTCCTATATTGTATCTTGTTCGGTCCCTTGGTAATCGCTATATCAATCTTTTGATAACTTTTGACATCGCCAACGGCCAACAACCACTGCAGCACGGTAAGAACTGGTAAGAGCTTGGTAATTGCTCGAGAGTTGAGAGACATTTTCCATCGCCTCACCGTAGTACCATAGGAACATTATACTTGTGATTTTGTTTTTGTGTGGTACTAACCATGGCAGATTCTAGAACGGTCAACGGTTGGGTTGCGTCTATTGTGGGAGATGCTTTGCCACATTTTGATACAGATCACTTTTACCCACTACAGAAGGTACAACGACCGTCACATGATCTACATCATGGAAGAAACACACATCATCAGGTTATCTCTTTGCCAAATTTCGAGGGTAAATATGACCCTGATTCATATATTGATTGGGAAATTGAGGTAGAAGAAATATTTGGTAGCCATGATTTTTCTGAGCATAAGAAAATAAATGATGTCACTAAAAGTTTTTCGGTTTTGCTTCAGTTTGGTGGAGAAATTATTGCAAAGAAAATATTTATAATAGACCCGCTACTTGGAAAGGTTTTAAACTTCTTATGCGAAACCGTTTTGTTCCTTCATATCATGCTAGTGCTTTGCTTAGAAAATTGCAAAGTTTAGCACAAGAAAATAACACTGTTCCAGAATATTATGATAATTTGTGTAATACTTTATTACGTTGTGGATTAGAAGAATGTGAAGAAGATTTTTTTAGCAGATTTTGGAAAGGTTTAAATCATGATATACAAGACATAATAGTGCATGAAGAATTATATTCCATCAACCATTTGTTTTGTCTTGCTTGTAAAGCTGAACAGAAAATAAGAAAACATGTATGCATGATGAACAAGCGTGCAGTGGAATTCCCATCACAAAAGGTTACTGCTCCCGTAACACCACCAACTATGATTACGACACTTGGAGCTTACTGTGCATCACCACCGTCCGTACTTACTTCATATGAGCCAGAACTACAAGGTAATAATACTGGTAATGATTTTCTTACTACACACAAAATTGATGAATGGCTTATTGGTTTAGATACACCATGTGTTGAGACAAGTGGAACTGCCAAAGATTTGATCATAACACCTATTTTAGATCACATAAAATTTGTTAAACATGCTGAAGTGTTAGCTAAAATTTCTCATGCCAATTATTTGTATTCTATTTTGATGGATCCACCTATGCCTTTGTCACATGCGAGAAATGAAATAGCTGAAATCACATGTTTGAGTTATATGAAAAGTGTTATTTTTAACTTGATTGGTGAAGATCGTGTAGACCATGAATTTTTCATGCATAGCATTTGCATCACGTGTGATGATATTGCTAGCTTCAAAGAGAATATTAATATGCCAATGCTTGATCATTATAATATGACATCCAACATCATTGTTGATTACATCTCGAATAGCATGTTGCATAATTACTTATCTGCACATGCTAAAGATAAGGATATATGCATCACTTATGTTTGCAAACTGGGTTGCAATAGTTGTTTGAGAAATAAAACTCCTCTACTTTTGAGCTACCATGGGCATTGTTTTCCTGAAACATTGAATGTACAACAGCGGAGAGGGGTTAAAACAGATGATATATACATATACAACGCATACACTTTGTCTGTTTGCTAGTCAATTTTCAGATTAAGCAACGCCGAGGACGGCTTTGTTTTCAAGAAAGGGAGGATGATGTGAACATGTCCTCTACAGATACAACCGAAAAAATTGTTTGCACATACAATAATCAGATGATTTCTGTTAATAATTATGTGAATTATTATTTTGTTATCGTGAATAGAAATACTATACAATTTTTTATCTTATGCAGAATTGCCGGAGACCAGTACAAGCCTCGTGTTAAAATGAGAGATTATATCCATACATTGCACACATGTGTGTGTGTGTGTATATATATATATATAGATGCATGGCATATGTGTGAACATATACGTGCATGTGTACTACCATGGTGCAACCGAACACATCCATCATGCACCATGCATGCTATGGGGGCCCAAGCCAATGTGGTACAGAAATATAGTGCATGCGTACACACAAGTCCACTTACGAGGGAATCAAAGGAGGTGGGCCTCCGTATATGTCTACGTCGGCACGCCGGCCAGGATTTGCAAGCCAGGAGACATCGGGCGACACGTTCCTTTAATAAATAGACATCATCAAGTTAGGGTTTAGACTCGGGTTTTATTGTATTGTCTAGCTTTCGCTACAATTCGCATCTACGAGACGTGTAGAACTATCGCCTTGTCAGATCCACAGTGGAATCCTAATTTTTCATCTAGTTCGTGTACACAATTTATCATCCGCAATTTCAGTTGCAATTCACCTTTGTTCTTGCTGGTTCTTCGGTTGCTTGCAGGAACTCGAACCTCGTTGTTCAGGTTGATCGTGCCTACGGCAAGGTCAATAACCATCGGAGATTGGTTTAGCGATTGTCGAGGCGTATCGTCGGGTACAGTATAGCCGGGTCGTCAAGGTCAAAATCCACCAAATCGATATTTATCCCCTCTCTCATCGAATTATCGGGCCGCCGTCACATCAACACCAACCTCCAATCCACATCTAAAAAATGTATCTAAATCCACAATAGTATTTCGCCTACTATGATCTAGAAACAACCTTGGCTTATCTAATCTGAAAATAGTGAAACCGCCTCTCGGGAGCAAGCAGTCCCTTGCACCTTAGCTATCTTCTTTACTTTTTCTGCTAAAACCTTCTGTTTTTAGCTGATCATTAACAGGTGGAATATTAAGCATCTTCTTCGCTTTTTGTCTACTAACTTGAACAGTTTCTAGCTGATCATTAACTGATGTGAAGATGTTTAGTTCTTGTGTACATATTAACAAACAGATAGCGCCACCGCGTTCAACCTGAACTTCCGGATAACGGCTGCTACGAGTTTACGACCGTCTTCGTCTGGACGTAGGCCATCTCCTTCCCGAAGCATGCATGCGGCCTTGCGTGCCACACCGGGTACCGCGCCACAAACTTGCCGCCGTTACCGAGCGAGTGCTCCGGGCTGATATTCTCCATCCGCTTGTACGCCGAATAATTGGCAACCCTCCCGTTGAAAGTAACCGACGGGCACAGGCACATCGCCTCGATGATAGCGGCGTGCAGGTACTGCATACTTTACACGTTGCCGTTCGGCGAACGCGAGACGTCGTAGTGGACACGCTGATCGCGCCGCTGGTTCGCGGTGATGATCCAGAAGAACCATGTCAGGGCCAAGGTCGTCGTATACTCACCGACCAGAATGAAGCTGACAACCACATCCCGCGGGAACCGGTGCTTTGCCTCCGGCATGGGGAACACGGCGAGGAGCTTGGTGCGGCCATCATCCTCGCCCATGACCGCCATGAACCGTGAGAGCAAGCCTGGGCCCCCCTCGACGGGGTTGTTTCTCTGGCTCACCTCCTTGGCTTCGATGAAGTTGTCGGCGGATGGTTTGGCCGGTGTACATTGGGAAAGAAACGGGAGAGAGGAGGAAGAGGAAAGGAGAGCCGTGTGCGAGGTTGTCTCACTTGGTCGTAAACGGGAACAAAGCTTACTCCTATTTATACACGCATGATTCGTCTAGAAAGTAAACACATGCAGTGATCCAGAAACTACAGATTAAGCGGCAACTTGGTAAAGCACACACGTAATATCATGATGTGTCGATGCCAACAATTACCAACCCATGCACGCATTAAAAAAGAAAAGAAAATGAAATCGCCTAGCTTAAGCGGCCGGAAAGAATCCTAGAAGATACATGCATGTGGTCATGACATCCCTCGAAAACTGCGCCTTGCATGCACACATCAACGGCAAAAGCAAAACAGCCAATTCCTGCTGCCCGACAGACAGTTGGTTGATAAAAAACAAACCAAATGTAGAAGCGGCAAAGCAAACAGCGGCAGAAGCAGCACCGCTGTCCCTGAAAATAGGACGACAGCACCGAGACAAACGACACCGATTAGCCCAATGGAAACTCAAGAAACACCGTTCGGCAGATAAACTCCTGTGCTATGAATTCACACATCGTTGCTGGCCCACACACCGCATAAAACGCTAGAGGAACCAAACAAGTACGCACACACGTTCAAAAAAATTTGAATACAAACTTAGAGTCACCACGGGTTTGCACACGGCCACATCCTAAGTTATTACATGTGCCATGAACCGGTTAAATGTAATGTCATTTTCAACCAAGTGGCAAAACATAGAAGCAAACAAGAAAAATAAGCACACCACCCTGCCCCACATTGAATGAAAAAATGCTAAACCAACCAAACTGAACGCCACACCAGTTCAAAAAATTTGAAACAAAACCCTGAATCCACAAAGCAGTTCTACACCACCAGGTACCAAACTAATAGCACGTGTCACATGCATAATTCACCATAGGTCTTTTTCACACAAGTGCTAAACCTCACGGCAAAAACCTTGCCTGGAATAGATGCTTGGGTATTCTACATGTTTCTCGATCATCCAATTTTCGAGGTCACCTATGTGCTAAGAGAGCATGCTCGTTGATGGTGACAGGGAGTTTACTAGATTCTGTCCCTTCCTTCCTTCCTAAGCTAGCATCCTGATGGCTGACTGTACTAGGTCTGCGTTTGTTGAATAAAGATTTCCAATATTCCATGAAAAAATTGATTAGAGATTGATCTGATCCCTTTCCATATATTTATTATTGTGTTACTCACATAAGATTAACATGATGATTAGAGATTAATTTGCGACCGTGGTCAATTCTTTCCATAAATTTGTTATATAGTGTTACCAATTATAAGCAAGATTGCCTGATGATGATTAGAGGTTGATTTCCGGCTGATTATTTCCTTCCATAAATCTATTATTGTATTATACCAAATATACATAAGATTGGTCTGATTTGGCAGTGTACGTAAGAACTGTTTAAATATACTAGTGGAA
>NC_041385.1:79735319-79801280 GCF_002162155.2 Triticum dicoccoides
TTGACGGGCACAGCGTACGCCTGGAAAGCCGGTCGTACGTGGGAGAACGAACAAATAAGCTGAAACTTATATAAAATTTATTACTATAAGTTTACATTTAGATTGGGATCACTACCAAATGTTTTCCTCTTTCCCGCAATTTTTTTTCTTCTTTCTTATGTTTTCCTCTTTCCCACAAAAAGAAAATTTCTTCTTTCTTATGAATTCAGACCTTCTTTTCGTAATAACAGAGAGTTGATACCTTCCTTGTTTATCTAATAATCCTAAGCCAGAAAAGTAATTAGTTATTGTTGCACTCCCCCGGTAGATGGAAGTTGGGCCTAGACTTATCGGTACAATAGTCGTAGGTCATGTACTTGCTCTTGGCGTTCTTGTACGCCGCCTCCTGCGCGGGGGTCAGGCTCCGGATCGCGTTCCACGACAGGCTCAGTGAGCCACAGGGCGCGCCTCCGGTGGCGGGGCAGCCATAGACGTCAAAACCCTGTAACACGGCGATGAACGGCGCACGGTTATAGTCGACCCTGTATTTGCCATTGTCCGTCGCCCAGTCGGAGCCGTCCCAGAGGCTCCCCCGGATCTTCATCGGCCTCACCAGGAACTGGCCGGGCATGAGGTTCTTGAGCACCCGTATGGGCGTGTCGTCGACGAACATCCTGCGATCAATCAAGGTGCACATGATATATATACAGATATATGCATTGATCCGCAAGAGCAGATTTGAGGAGTAGCTAGGGGATGATTGATGGAGTTACACGAGCTGGTAGGGGTTCCAGAGTATCTTGTAGTCATGGAAATCGGCACCCGGGTCGAACCAAAGGTCGAACTTCTGCTCCCTCTCGCCTTTGCCGTTCAGAAAGATGTTGGTCTGGAGAGCGACCGGCTTTCCCTCCACGTTGCCCAAGAACTCGAAATCCACCTCGTCGTGGTCACCGTACTCGGGCTCCGACGTGAGCTACAAGATACGTATAGTACATCTCAGTTCTAGTTTTCATCAAACGGAATGAAATGGCTATACAAAATGTCGCAACACTCACATAGAAGGCCGTTACAACCCCTGCAATGTACCCGGCGGGTATCTTGATCCTCATTTGGATCCACCCTGAACCGTACGCCACCTTGGAACTAAATCCAGCCCCTGCATCCAACGCAAACAAACAAATTTTGGGTCAAATTCAATCAAATTGCATCAACTTTTCCATACATCGCAATTTAATTTTGGGTCAAATTCAATCGAACTGCATGAACTTTTCCGTACATCGCAATTTATTTTTGGGCCACTTAATTTAGTCTACTTAAAACAACATGATTAGCATAATCTCCTGATTGTCAATGCGTAGGAGAAAAAGATGATACTTACCGGAGCTCCTATCCAAGACGAGGCGAACTGATGTCCCCTGATTAACTAGGTGATTAGCATCTGTACCCCCTACCGCCACGAAGTTGTCGTTGAACACCGCCGCAGGCGCTGCCGGGCTAAGCACCAAAGAGAGGAGGGGGAGGATGAGGAGGAGAAGCCATGGCTGCAAACTGGAAGCCATTGTTAGCTGCACTGGACAACAGATCGATCTACCTACGTGCGTGCTTCCTGCTTAACCAGGTTCTGAGCTCCTTCTCACAATGCTTCACTCACGCCATGACCCTTATATAAGGGTAGATGTGCCACCGTCACGCCATGGATGCATATTTGTACGCTATTTTGAAATTATTAATCGACTAAAAATGGTAGTAAATAAATACTCGGCAAAAATGCAAATTACCGGGCATTTAAAACGGTTAATTGCCACACACTAGAAAGTAATAGACGTATCTTATAGGATCCTTTTTTGCTAAAATTAGCATATTCTCGAACATTGCATTTTTGGCACGCAATAAATTAATGATATGCATTTTTTGATAGTTTCACAATTATTTTGCATGCACTTGTAAATTCCCAATAAGATTTCTTTGTTATATTTGGCATATTATCATTGATTTATTATGAATTGCTGCCTATAATTTTAATATCTGGACCATCCCTCTTAATTGCTCTTGTATGAAGTTGGAATTGAATTATAAAGAGGTAATATCATCGGTAATCATAGAACTTGTGCTTAATGTTCAGTTTGGTGCTAAAACTTTTTAAATCTGAAATTGCAGTCACTTAACTTGACTCAAGCGTGCACATACGGTCCAAAAGATATGTTGCGGGTGTATCCATACGTATGGGCCCACCTATCAATGACTGATGGCGCTCAGCCAACGCATATTTGCACAAAACACGCTTGTTTTTTTTATTCGCTGAAAAGACCGAGCGCCATAACGCATTTTTTCACTAAACCTCCTTGTATTACTTATTTGCAGAAAAACTAACCACGGTACACTGAGAAAATTAACGCCAAAAAGGACGTCATGTCTCGAAAACACGCCATGTTCAGCCATTCAGCCATTACAGCCACTCCACCCCATGCTGAGCTCGTGTCTACCAAGGATAACAAATTTAGATGTATGAACAGTAATGCATGTCAAGCTTAAATGGGCTGCAGATACTGCAGCCCAGTTTGCACGCGCCATTTTCAAAAAAATTATTTGCAAACGTAAGTAAAAAAGTTATGTCCAAATTGAGTGTTATAAATAATATACATATTGACAATGATTAGTAAATTTAAACTTGTGTATTATATAAAAAATATTAAGGAAAACGTAAGTAATTTTTTAATGATATTAGTAAAACGTAAGTAATAAAATTGTGTTCACATACTTGTGTGTTAAAAAATAGTGTAAATACAAAGATCATTAGTAAATAAATTTTTTTAAATATAAACCTCTGTATTATATAAAACATAATTAGTTAATATGTACATTGAAAATGCTTATGAAATAAATATAGTTAATGAATCCATACAAAATTATACACTCATGGTTTATATATAAATTATAGAAAATTATGAATACAAACATTTACTAAATTTTTATGAATATTAACGTCTGCATAATGTTTACGCAAGGCTTTTATTGAAGAAATTATATAATTTAAATTTTAGATACGATTGAGTATTCATATAAACAATTTAAATTTTTGTTTTTGAATATTTTTAGTTATAAAAACATTTCTATAATTCATAAATATTATTTTAAATATATGAGTATTTTAAAATAATACATGAACAATTTTTAAAGTAGGTTATTTCGTTTGCATGTAAATATGTATAACATGAATATTTAAAGGTTATTTTTACGTAATTCTTACAAAAATAAATAGATGCAAACTGGGCTTTCAACTCCACGAGCGTGTTTGTTCTAGTAGATTAAGACTATATTTTTCTTGACATGAGATTAACACTCGTTATTCCTTTTTGTAATCTAAAAAAAAGTTATCCCTTTTAAAGTTGCATGTCAATGTGGTAGTGGGCAGGTCTGTACTCGCGTGTTGTCTTGGGTTGGAGACCTGACGGCCTCAATACATTTAAACTTGTTATCTTTCATATATAAGAGAACCTGATGGGTGGATTGGCTTGGCTGACTAGCATGACAAATGCAGCCATGCAGGTTGTGTGTTTGATATTTGGCGTCCCGTTTTTAGGCGTTAATTTTTGCAGGTTGTGTGTTTGATACTTGGCATCCCGTTCTTTAGGCGCTGCAAATGAAAAAATGCGAGCATGCTTAGTGCAAAAAAGCGTCGCGGTGGTCCTTTTTTCTGAGAATAAAAAAATATAAGGGTGTTTTGTGCAAAGACGCGTCGAGTAGCATCATCAGTCCCTGACAGGTGGGCCCATATGTACGGATACGCCTGAAATGTATTTTATGATCATATGTGCACGCTTGAGTCAAGTTATGTGACTGCAACTCCGTATTTTTAAAGTTCTAGCATCAAACTGAACATTAAGCGCAAGTTCTAGGACTTTCATGTTTTCGTTGAAGTTGAGGCCGGCTAGCTGACCTAGCTTGGAGATTGTTCCATTCGAGTAGTTTGGGGCCAATTAGCACGGTCCTGAAGTGAATGTTCAATGGCCGGAGGTGTGACACCTAGCAATATTGTATGCTTGTAATTTTTTCAAACACCTCTCTAGGCACCTTGCAGTGTACATGGCCTTAGTTGTGTGACACCCAACCATACATTCTCCTATAACTGGGTTTTGGGCCTTTTGGTATACAACTATTTACCCCAAATGTACCACCTTTTTTTTAAATGACCCTAATGTACCACCACTGAAGTTCATGCTTTAGCTTTCGCCCAAAACTTTTAAACAGGGGGTAACTCGGCTTGCTCTCCATCTGGAAGAGTGTTTTCGAATGTAGGTACTCCAATCACTTAGCTTTTACCACATCTCATCTTCGGTGACCATTTTACAAAACCACTTGCTTCCAAGACTTATAAGTTGTGTATATCATTGCTATCCAAATCATGCCGAAGGTCCCCTTGGTCTTGACAACTAAGACTGACATGAGTCGGCCCGAGCAGGCTCTGGCTCGCAGAAGGACATAGCAAAACATGCACAAAAATCTAGGTGATTATGACTTGATATACCAACATGAGACGAACAACATGGACGCGGCGGGCATCATCAAGGGCCGAGGAATACGACACCGGGTGTTGTGGCCACGACCAGAGATGTGCGGAGGTAGCGACGGCGAAACATTTTAGATGTGGGCAGCGAACCATAGCACTGTGCACTTGGGAGGAGAAGTACAGAAATCCAAGAGAGCGGAGAGAGGAAGTGTGAGCGGGACTAAGCAGTGGCACACATGTGTAATTTCTCGCATATATTGTATTCCACTAGATATTGGGCGAAGATTGGTTGTTAGATGCAATCGTTGGACGGTGCGGATTAGCGCTAAATGCGTTTAATGCTCAATGTTGCAGAAGCGACGCGGATCAAGGGAAGCCAAGATAGTTCCGTCTCCGCCCTTTGTGCTTTTATATATGCTAGTTTAGATTTAGAAATGTGTTTAGCACAAAACACATTTAGTGCTAAACATCAAAGTGACAGGATAATAACATCTGGACGGGTAAAATTGTTTGGATCCCCGTCTCTCTTACTTTTATAGATTATAGTTTAGATTTGGATCACTGGGAAATGTTTCTTCTTCCTTGCTGGGAGTATAAAATAAAATTGGGTCATCTGTTTCTTAGTGATAACAGAGAGTTGATAGTTTCCTTCTTATATCTTATATATGACTTATCCTCTATAATACTAAGTTTCCTAGTTTTTAAGGCCTTACAATCAATTGATCTCTTCAATTGCAATTGGTTCACCCGATTTTTACTGAGTCAACAATTTCTCAAAGCTCTCTCATTTAATTATTTTATACTATACACTATGCTTCCTAATTTTTAAGGTCTCAATATTAATTAAGGTCTTAACTAGCTCAACTGATTTTGACTGGGTCGACAATTTCTCAAGGAGCTCTCTCATTTAATTATTTTAATCACCTTGTTCCCTCATTTTGAAGCTCTTTCATTCGTTTGAGGCATTCAATTTTGGATTTGGTTTATGATTTTTATCGGGCCAATGTTTTTTCAAATCAGTCAGCAGCAACGGACCTATAAAAACATATCAACCCTGTGCACTCTTCCACCACCTAGAAAAAAGAAGTGTCACCATGTGATACTATAGCACCAATATAGTACATGCAGCCACATATGCAAAAAATTTCCCATATAAATATGGGTTGATTAGCGGATAATATAGAATCACACCGCGAAAGCCCACAAAATATCCACATTATAAATAAACATAAAACACACCGCATCATCTCCCTCATCTGCCAAACTAAATATTTCATCAGTTCCAATATATAAGGGTTATTAGTTTCTTGGAATGTCAAATTTCATTAACTTTGACCAAGTTCAGAGCCAAAAATATCGACATCCATGATATTAAACCAAAATAATAATATGGAAATTCATTTCATGATGAATCTAATAACACCGATTTGATATTATAGATTTTTCATATATTTCTCTACAATTTTGATCAAAGTTAAAGAGATTTAACTTTTCAAAAAAATAATACACCTTATATTTTGAAACAAAGTGAGTATTTTTTTAAGAATCCTAACAATAACAACGACGCAACAAAGTGCGCCCAACCCTTCTAGTATATATTTTTACTAATTGGAAGCACCTTTCGAGGCCCCACGTTAATCCTGCTTGAAAGAGTTGGAACTTCTTTTTCTAACTTGCAATTATAGAACTAATTTTTTCTAATTAATTTCTTGTTTAAAATTTGAAAATTCTTTCAATACAATGAAAAAATAATCCAAAAGGGTTTCTATTTAATGATGAAATTAAAATGAATAAATAGAAAAGGCTTTTTGGATTTTAAAGAAATTTCTAGAATGAAAGTCTTTATGCTCTTATTAATAAGATTTACTAACTTTATGATTTTGGAGAAGATAGGTGGAAGTTGTAAGTCCTAGAAAACATGTAATAGTAGTCGTTAGATAATAATCATGTGGTTAATATCTGATGATAGACAAAGAGTTTTATTTTCATACGTGTTGGGGAGTCCAAGAATTTTTAAGCACTGTCTCTCCTTTTATTCCAGGGATGGTACGTCCCTCTATTCCAGGGTTGGTACATGTCTATAATAAAAACAGTGGAACGTGACCTTTCTAAAAAATAATTGTACGTGATCTTTTAAAAAAAACTGCTGTACGTGATATCCACAAGCTGCTCTATTCTTGTACATGCTGGAGAGTCCAAGTGGATGTAAGCACTATCTCTCCCTTTATTCTAGCGATGGTGTGTGTTCCAGAAAATAGTGAAACATGATTTTTCTAAAAAAACAGCGGGACATGATCTAAAAAAACCTTTACGCGCTGTCCAAGTGGATGTAAGCACTCCCTCTCTCCCTTTATTCTAGCGGTGGTGTGTGTTCCAAAAAAAAACAGTGAAACATGATCTTTTCTAAAAACAACAGTCATACATGATCTCAAAAAAAAAGTATGCGCTGTCTGCCCAGCTCTCAACGCCCCTGCCTCTAGACATAGATGCGTGGATCCACAGACTTAGCTGTAACGACTTCCATCTGGACATATACAAGCTACCTATTGATCACCATGACTGACGACTAGGATGTGGGATGGCCATGGTACTCCAGTTCTTGGCCCGTCCAGTCTTACGTTTGTGC
Organism: Triticum dicoccoides; assembly: GCF_002162155.2. Lineage (NCBI taxonomy): Eukaryota > Viridiplantae > Streptophyta > Magnoliopsida > Poales > Poaceae > Triticum > Triticum dicoccoides. The sequence goes on from NC_041385.1 coordinate 79,742,432, forward strand.
ATCATTTACATAGCTTAATCCGATGTTTTTAATTTTGCATTGAGCAAACAGAAGTCCATGATAGAATTAATGGATGCATTCGTCCATAGTCAGGATGGTTGCTATCTGAACTGGTGTGCTTAGGTTGTGCCTATGTAAATACTCCTAGAATTTAGAGTTTATCTAAACATAAATGAAGCAACATGTAATGTAGGATCTTTAAACTAATTGATTTCTGCATGTATTATTTTCGCAATTCTAAATGTCAATCTCATTTCTACAGCCATAGTAAAGTTATTCACACAACCATTATGACAAAAATTATGTCAATATGCCAACATGTATCAAAGAAAATTTGGTTGGTATTTTTTCATGCCATTTATTATGATGGCTTCTGTACAAAACATAACAATATTAAATTTGAGATAGCCATTTTATATATGAGCATGAAAGCAAGTAGTGGAGAAATTAAACGATTACTAGCAAATTATGGTACGTTTCATGTTGAATGGCATGCCAAAATTTCCATAACTTATAAGTTTGTAGATGACAACTAAAATCATTTTCTGAATGTATATATTTTCCAAATATATATAGTTATATGTACAACACTACAAGAATAATAAACACATGCGTGCTTTCAAAGAAATGCTTAAATTTTGCATGAGAAAACACATGAACTTCAAAAGTTTGTGCTGCCTGGAGAAAGAGAGAAGAGAGAAAAATAGAAATAATATCCACGATCTTAGAGAAAACAATTTGTAGGATGTGATGCTCCTTTGGTGAAAAGAAATTTCCTATTGCATCCACCATTTTACATATAAAAACTTTTATTCTGAAGAGGGCCTTGAGGTTTCCAGTATTCCTAATTATCAGTTTCTTACAAGAAAAAAAAATCATCTAATTATTGAAATTGCTAGCCCGTGCTGTAGCAAGGGTCGGTGACTAGTAGTGTATCTAATCTGAAACCAGAACAAATGCTAATTAGTTGTTGTTGCACTCTCCCGGCAGCTGGGCGTACGCCCTGTCCTTATTGGTACAGTAGTCATAGGTCATGTGCTTGCTCTTGGCGTCCTTGTACGCCTCCCACTGCGCGGGCGTCAGGCTCTGGATCGTGTTCCACGACAGGCTCGGCGAGCCACACGGCGCGCCTCCGGTGGCGGGGCAGCCATCGACGTCGAAATCCTGCAACACGGTGATGAACGGCGCACGGTTATAGTCGACCCTGTATTTGCCATTGTCCGTCGCCCAGTCGGAGCCGTCCCAGATGCTCGCCCGGATCTTGAACGGCCTCACCGGGAACTGGCTGGGCGCGAGGTTCTTCAGCACCCGTATCGGCGTGTCATCGACGAACACCCTGCGATCAATTGGGGTACACGTGATATATCATTGATCCACCAGCACATGGCAAAGTTAGGGACTAGCTAGGGGATGATTGACGGACTTACACGAGCTGGTAGGGGTTCCAGAGTATCTTGTAGTCATGGAAATCGGCTCCCGCGTCGAACCAAAGCTCGTACCTCTGCTCCCTGTCGCCTTTGCCGTTTAGGAAGATGTTGGTCTGGAGAATGACCGGCTTGCCGTCCACGTTGCCCAGGAACTCCAAATCCACCTCGTCGTGGTCACCTTGCTCGGGTTCCGTCGTGAGCTAGACGTACGTGCACGAATAAATTTATATCTGACTTCTAGTATTCATCATTAAACTAAAGGAAATGGCTAGCACATAACATATGCAACATGTAGAAACCACATGTTGGAATACTCACATAGAAGGCCGTTACGACTCCGGCACTGTACCCGGGCGGTGTCTTGATCCTCATGTGGAAGAACCCTGAACCATATGCCTCCTTGGAACTAAATCCAGCCCCTGCATCGCAAAGAAACAAATTTTGGGTCAATTTCAATCAAATTTAATTTTTTTTGTCCAATTCAATCAATCAAATACAATAGATAGTTGGGGGGGAAAAGATGATATGTACCGGAGCTCTTGTCCAAGACGAGACGAACTGCTGTCCCCTGATCAACTAGGTGATTACTATCTGTACCCCCTACTGCCACGAAGTTATCGTTGAACACTGCCGCAAGTGCTGCCGGGCTAAGCACCAAAGAGAGTAGGGGGAAGATGAGGAGGAGAACCCATGGCTGCAAACTGGAAACCATTGCAAGCTGCATTGGACTAGAGAGCTATCTACGTGTGTGCTTCCTACTCTATTTTTTGATGCCTCAACACATTAGACCACGACCCTTATATAAGCTAGATGTGGCACATTCATGTTTGTACAAACTAGGGGCTATTCAAATTTTAATCGACCAGAAATAGTAGTAATTGATGAGCAAAAAAATAGTGGTAGTAATTTATAAACAACTGTTTGGCAAAAAGTAAATTATTGGAATTAGAAAACATTTACTAGAAAATACTCTTAGGCATTGCATTTTTGGCACGCAATTAATTAATTAATTATGTGTATTATTTGATAGTTTTAAAGATTTAGATTCACAATACTATATTAGGTATATTATCATTAACATATTGTGAATGTTTGCCTATTATTTAACATTTGGCCCATCACTCTTAGTTGCTCTTGTATGAAGTTGGAACTGAATTAATTATTCCCAAAAAGGAAATATTTATCTTCTCTCTTCATCTCAAAACCATAATGCACTTAAAAAAATCATTTCATCCATAACTTGAAACTTCTTAAATTGTAAATTTCATTTGTTCCCACTAGTAGAAAAGGGGGCAATGGTCCAGGCCGGGCCAGCCCATTAGTCCCGGTTCAATCCAGAACCGGGACCAATGGGGGCATTGGACCCGGTTCGTGAGCCACGGGGGCCGGCCGGGCCACGTGGGCCATTGGTCCCGGTTCGTTTGGACCTTTTGGTCCCGGTTGGTGGGACGAACGGGGACCAATGGGCCTCGCTCCTGGCCCACCACCATTGGTCCCGGTTTGTGGCTTTAACCGGGACCAAAGGCTGCCCTTTAGTCCCGGTTCTTGCCACGAACCGGGACCAATTAGTTGCCTATATATACCCTCGCCCGCGAGCAGAGCACTCCCACTGCTCTGTTTTTCGTGGCCGGCGAGGGGAGAGCTTTGTGGTGCTCTAGCTCACCTCCTATGCACACGAGGTGTTCGATGGAATGCCCGAGCCATACTACTTAAGCTTTCTCCTCTTCAAGCTCGACCTCCAAGCTCCATTTTCCTCAATATTTGTCTAGGTTTAGCGGTCCGTCACGTCCCGTCCCCGTCTTCACCGCCGTCGATCGCCCGCGCCGATCTCGTCGCCGGCACCACCGTGGTGAGCCTCTTGTTCTTATCTTCTTTCTGAAAGGAAAAATATATTCTTACTTGTATGTTTATATAGATACTTGTATAATTTTATTACTTTTATTATTGCATCTTATATATTTTGCATCTTATATATTATCTTTTCATAACTATTGGTTCATTTATTGTTTATGACAATTATGCCAACCAACGTGACATAGATTTTATTTATCTAGGAGGTTGTTGAACCGGAAATTCCAACCGATCCTATTGTCGAGAGGTTAAATTTAGTTGAAGAAAAAACAATTTGTTGAAGGAAAAAAATAGAAAAATTGAGGAGGAGAAGATGATATTGGAGTTGCATGTTGCGGATGTCGTCGATGATCACAAGATCAAGATGGATGCAATGCACTTGAAGATTAGAAAGATTAGAAAATATGCCATTCATACCGAGGCTTGATATCATTATGCCGTTGGATCAGTTGTTACATTGGTTGCGATTATGATCGCATTTGTTTTCGCATTGAAATGTTTTACATAGTTTCAGTGTATGGTTTAATTAATTTAGATGCTCTGCAGAGCTTTATGTTGTTAGATGAGAACTATGTATGTACTTTGGTTTTAATGTGATGATGAACTTCTATTAATTTGGTCACTTAATTATCTATTCATGATGTTCTGTAATGATTTTTGACACACTTAATTATATATAATGCGCGCAGATGAACCGGCAATCGATGTACGGTTCAAGACACACCTCCGAGTACATTAAGGGTGTGCATGATTTTCTCGAAGTGGCTGAGGCAAACAAGCAGAATGGTTTTATGTGTTGTCCATGCCCTATATGTGGGAATACGAAGTCTTACTCTGACCGGAAAATCCTCCACACCCACCTGCTTTACAAGGGTTTCATGCCATGCTATAATGTTTGAATGAGGCACGGAGAAATAGGGGTTATGATGGAAGACGGCGAAGAAGAAGAGTACGATGACAACTATGTGCCCCCTGAATACGGTGATGCTACTGAACATCAAGAGGAACCAGACGATGTGCACGATGATGCTGCAACAAGCGAAGCTGCTGAAGATCAAGAGGAACCAGACGATGTGCCCGATGATGATGATCTCCGCCGGGTCATTGTCGATGCAAGGACGCAATGTTAAAGTCAAAAGGAGAAGCTGAAGTTCGATCGCATGTTAGAGGACCACAAAAAAGGGCTATACCCCAATTGCGAAGATGGCAACACAAAGCTCGGTACCGTACTGGAATTGCTGCAGTGGAAGGCAGAGAATGCTGTGCCTGACAAAGGATTTGAGAAGCTACTGAAAATATTGAAGAAGAAGCTTCCAAAGGATAACGAATTGCCCGATAGTACATACGCAGCAAAGAAGGTCGTATGCCCTCTAGGATTGGAGGTGCAGAAAATACATGCATGCCCTAATGACTGCATCCTCTACCGCGGTGCGTACAAGGATCTGAATGCATGCCCGGTATGCGGTGCAATACGGTATAAGATCAGACGAGATGACCCTGGTGATATTGACGGCGAGCCCCCCAGGAAGAGGGTTCCTGCGAAGGTTATGTGGTATGCTCCTATAATACCGCGGTTGAAACATCTGTTCAGAAACGGAGAGCATGCCAAGTTGATGCGATGGCACAGTGAGGACCGTAAGAAAGACGGGAAGTTGAGAGCACCCGCTGACGGGTTGCAGTGGAGAAGAATCGAGAGAAAGTACTGGGATGAGTTTGCAAGTGAGCCAAGGAACGTATGGTTTGCTTTAAGCGCGGATGGCAGTAATCCTTTCGGGGAGCAGAGCAGCAATCACAGCACCTGGCCCGTGACTCTATGTATGTATAACCTTCCTCCTTGGATGTGCATGAAGCGGAAGTTCATTATGATGCCAGTTCTCATCCAAGTCCCTAAGCAACCCGGCAACGACATTGATGTGTACCTAAGGCCATTAGTTGAAGAACTTTTACAGCTGTGGAATGGAAACGGTGTACGTACGTGGGATGAGCACAAACAGGAGGAATTTAACCTAAAGGCATTACTATTCGTAACCATCAACGATTGGCCCGCTCTCAGTAACCTTTCAGGACAGACAAACAAGGGATACCACGCATGCACGCACTATTTACTTGACACCGATAGTATATACCTAGCAAGCTGCAGGAAGAATGTGTACCTGGGCCATCGTCGATTTCTTCCGACCAACCATCAATGTCGAAAGAAAGGCAAGCATTTCAAAGGCAAGGCAGATCACTGGAAGAAGCCCGCCATGCGTACCGGTGATCACGTACTTTCTATGATCAATTATTTACACGTAATCTTTGGAAAGGGTCCCGGCGGACTAGCTGTTCCGAGTGACGCTGGGGGACACGCACCCATGTGGAAGAAGAAATATATATTTTGGGACCTACCCTACTGGAAAGACCTAGAGGTCCGCTCTTCGATCGACGTGATGCACGTGACGAAGAACCTTTGCGTGAACCTGCTAGGCTTCTTGGGCGTGTATGTGAAGACAAAAGATACAGCTGAGGCACGGGAGGACCTGCAACGTTTGCACAAAAAGACGGCATGCCTCCAAAGCAGTATGAAGGTCCTGCCAGCTATGCTCTTACCAAAGAAGAGAAGGAAATCTTCTTTGAATGCCTACTTAGTATGAAGGTCCCGACTGGCTTCTCGTCGAATATAAAAGGAATAATAAATATGGCAGAGAAAAAGTTTTAGAACCTAAAGTCTCATGACTGCCACGTGATTATGACACATCTGCTTCCGGTTGCATCGAGGGGGCTTCTACCGGAAAACATCCGATTAGCCATTGTGAAGCTATGTGCATTCCTTAATGCAATCTCTCAGAAGGTGAACGATCCATAAATCATACCAAGGCTAAGGAGTGATGTGGTGCAATGTCTTGTCAGTTTCGAGCTGGTGTTCCCACCATCCTTCTTCAATATCATGACGCACGTCCTAGTTCATCTAGTTGACGAGATTGTCATTCTGGGCCCCATATTTCTACACAATATGTACCCCTTTGAGAGGTTCATGGGAGTCCTAAAGAAATATGTCCGTAACCACGCTAGGCCAGAAGGAAGCATCTCCATGGGCCATCAAACAGAGGATGTCATCGGGTTTTGTGTTGACTTCATTCCTGGCCTTAAGAAGATAGGTCTCCCTAAATCGTGGTATGAGGGGAGACTGACTGGAAAAGGCACGCTTGGAAGGGACTCAATAATATGCAGGGAAGGATATTCTTGGTCTCAAGCAGACTACACAATTCTACAGAACTCTACCTTGGTGACCCCGTATGTCGATGAACACAAGAACAGTCTGCGCTCCAAACACCCGGAGCAGTGCGACGACTGGATTACATGTGAACACATCAGGACTTTTAGCAGTTGGTTGGAAGCACGTCTCAGAGGTGACAACACTATTTGTGATGAGATGTACTTGTTGTTCAGGGGACCATCTTTGACTGTATTGATTTGGAAAGGATATGAGATAAATGGGAATACATTTTACACGGTTGACCAAGATCAAAAGAGCACCAACGAATACAGCGGTGTCAGCTTTGATGCAACAACCGAGAGGGGAAAGGACACATATTATGGTTACATAGTGGACATATGGGAACTTGACTACGGACATGATTTTAAGGTCCCTTTGTTTAAGTGCAAATGGGTCAATCTGTCAGGAGGCGGGGTACAGGTAGACCCACAGTACGGAATGACAACAGTGGATCTGAAAAATCTTGGGTACACTGACGAACCGTTCGTCCTAGCCAATGATGTGGCACAGGTTATCTATGTGAAGGACATGTCTACCAGACCGAGAAAGAGAAAAGACAAGGAAGCGAATACATCATACGATGAGCCAAAGCGCCACATAGTTCTTTCAGGAAAAAGGGACATCGTGGGAGTGGAGGGCAAGACAGACATGTCTGAAAATTATGAAAAGTTTCATGAAATTCCTCCCTTCAAAGTCAAGGCTGACCCACGCATCCCGATAAACAATGAAGATTATCCATGGTTACGGCGCAATAAGCAAATGACACAAGCGAAGAAAAAGTGAAGACTTTCTCCCGCAACTATTATGATGATACCATGCCAACTTTGTAACTGACGATTATGATACCATTGTCCGTTTTGTACATACACATGCTATGTGGGTCAATTTATGATACCATGCCAACTTTCAACTTTTTCAGAGTTCATTTGAAATGCTTTAATGTCTTATGGTTCGGCCCTCGTAATAATTAAAAATAGCAACAATAAGTATTTTGTTGTAAGTAGAAACAAAATAAAATAAATAAAGCAAGAAAGAAAACAAAAAAACAAAAAAAGTGTTTTCAAATTTGAAAACTAATGGCACTAACAGAAAGTTTATAATTTTCCTAAAACTAAAAGCAAAAAAGAATTAAAAAATAAAGCAAAAAACAAAAGAAAATAAATAATGCAGAAAACAAAACAAAAAAACTGGAAAAAATAAAAATAGCAACAATAAGTAAAGAAAACAAAAAAACAAAAAAATGCCTCCTACTGGGCCCCCACGGCCTGAATACGACTAGAAACCATACTATGGGCCAGGATTCAGGCCCGCAGTAGGCCCAGAAGGCATATCAGGCAAAGCAATAGCAAGTAGGCCTGAAAGCCTGCGGTGGAGAGGAGCTCAAGAGGGGTGCGGCAGTGGGGCTTATAAACCACTGCGCGCCCCTCTCAACTAGCGAGGTGGGCAACACAGGGGCCTTTGGTCCCGGTTGGTGGCACCAACCGGGACTAAAGGGGGGGCATTGGTCCCGGTTGGTGGCACCAACCGGTACCAAAGGCCGCCGCTTCCCGCCCTTTGGGCTGCCAAAAAAAGAGGCCTTTGGTCCCGGTTGGTGGCACCAACCGGGACTAAAGGGTGCATTAGTCCCGGTTGGTTTCACGAACCGGGACCAATGGCTTTGTTGGGGAACGTAGCAGAAATTCAAAAAATTTCCTACGTAACACCAAGATCTATCTATGGAGAGACCAGCAACGAGTAGAATGAGAGTGCATCTACATACCCTTGTAGATCGCTAAGAGGAAGCGTTCAAGTGAACGGGGTTGATGGAGTCGTACTCGTCGTGATTCAGATCACCGATGATCAAGTGCCGAACGGACGGCACCTCCGCGTTCAACACACGTACAGCCCGGTGACGTCTCCCACGCCTTGATCCAGCAAGGAGAGAGGGAGAGGTTGAGGAAGACTCCATCCAACAGCAGCACAACGGCGTGGTGGTGGTGGAGGAGCGTGGCAATCCCGCAGGGCTTCGCCAAGCACTATGGGAGAGGAGGAGGAGGGAGAGGGGCAGGGCTGCACCAACGAGAGATCAAATCGCGTGTTATGGGCAGCCACTAGGCCTCATATATATAGGGGAAGGGGAGGGCTGCGCCCCCTTTAGGGTTTCCCACCCCAAGGGGCGGCGACCAGCCTCCAGATGGCATCTGGTGCGGCGGCCAAGAGGGGGGGGGAGGAGTCCATCCTCCCCAAGGCACCTCGGAGGTGCCTTCCCCCTTGAGGACTCTTCCCTCTAGGGTTCCCTAGGCGCATGGGCCTCTTGGGGCTGGTGCCCTTGGCCCATGTAGGCCAAGGCGCACCCCCTACAGCCCATGTGGCCCCCCGGGGCAGGTGGCCCCACCCGGTGGGCCCCCGGGACCCTTCCGGTGGTCCCGGTACAATACCGATGACCCCGAAACTTGTCCCGATGGCCGAAACAGGACTTCCTATATATAAATCTTTACCTCCGGACCATTCCGGAACTCCTCGTGACGTCCGGGATCTCATCCGGGACTCCGAACAACATTCAGTAACCACATACAAGCTTCCTTTATAACCCTAGCGTCATCGAACCTTAAGTGTGTAGACCCTACGGGTTCGGGAGACATGCAGACATGACCGAGACGTTCTCCGGTCAATAACCAACAGCGGGATCTGGATACCCATGTTGGCTCCCACATGTTCCACGATGATCTCATCGGATGAACCACGATGTCAAGGACTCAATCGATCCCGTATACAATTCCCTTTGTCTAGCGGTATTTTACTTGCCCGAGATTCGATCGTCGGTATACCGATACCTTGTTCAATCTCGTTACCGGCAAGTCACTTTACTCGTTCCGTAACACATCATCCCGTGATCAACTCCTTGGTCACATTGCGCATATGATGATGTCCTACCGAGTGGGCCCAGAGATACCTCTCCGTTTACACGGAGTGACAAATCCCAGTCTCGATCCGCATAAAACAATAGATACTTTCGGAGATACCTGTAGTGTACCTTTATAGTCACCCTGTTACGTTGTGACGTTTGATACACCCAAGGCACTCCTACGGTATCCAGGAGTTACACGATCTCATGGTCAAAGGAAGAGATACTTGACATTGGCAAAGCTCTAGCAAACGAACTACACGATCTTTGTGCTATGCTTAGGATTGGGTCTTGTCCATCACATCATTCTCCTAATGATGTGATCCCGTTATCAGCGACATCCAATGTCCATAGTCAGGAAACCATGACTATTCGTTGATCACAACGAGCTAGTCAACTAGAGGCTCACTAGGGACATATTGTGGTCTATGTATTCACACGTGTATTACGATTTCCGGATAATACAGTTATAGCATGAATAAAAGACAATTATCATGAACAAGGAAATATAATAATAATACTTTTATTATTGCCTCTAGGGCATATTTCCAACAGTCTCCCACTTGCACCAGAGTCAATAATCTAGTTCACATCACCATGTGATTAACACTCACAGGTCACATCGCCATGTGACTAATACCCAAGAGTTTACTAGAGTCAGTAGTCTAGTTCACATCACTATGTGATTAACACTCAATGAGTTTTATGTTTGATCATGTTGCTTGTGAGAGAGGTTTTAGTCAACGGGTCTGAACCTTTCAGATCCGTGTGCTTTACAAATCTCTATGTCATCTCCTAGATGCAGCTACCACGCTCTATTTGGAGCTATTCCAAACAACTGTTCTACTTGGAGCTATTCTAAATTATTGCTCCATTATATGTATCCGGTCTCTCTACTCAGAGCTATCCAGATAGGTGTCAAGCTTGCATCGTCGTAACCTTTATGACGAACTCTTTTACCACCTCCATAATCGAGAAAATTCCTTAGTCCACTAGTTACTAAGGATAACTTTGACCGCTGTCCTGTGATCCATTCTTGGATCACTCTTGTACCCCTTGACTGACTCATGGCAAGGCACACTTCAGGTGCGGTACACAGCATAGCATACTGAAGAGCCTACGTCTTAAGCATAGGGGACGACCTTCGTCCTTTCTCTCTATTCTGCCGTGGTCGAGCTTTAAGTCTTAACTTCGTACCTTACAACTCAGGCAAGAACTCCTTCTTTGACTGGTCCATCTTGAACACCTTCAAGATCATGTCAAGGTATGTGATCATTTGAAAGTATTTATTAAGCATTTTGATCTATCCTTATAGATCTTGATGCTCAATGTTCAAGTAGCTTAATCCAGGCTTTCCATTGAAAAACACTTTCAAAATAACCCTATATGCTTTCCAGAAATTCTACGTCATTTCTGATCAACAATATGTCAACAACATATACTCATCAGAAATTCTATAGTGCTCCCACTCACTTCTTTGGAAATACAAGTTTCTCATAAACTTTGTACAAACCCAAAATCTTTGATCATCATCAAAGCATACATTCCAACTCCGAGATGCTTACTCCAGTCCTTAGAAGGATCGCTGGAGCTAGCATACCTTTTAGCATCCTCAGGATTGACAAAACTTTTCTGATTGTATTGCATACAACCTTTCCTTACGAAAACTAGTAAGGAAACTTGTCTTGACATCCATCTGCCAGATTTCATAAATGCAGCTAATGCTAACATGATTCCGACGGACTTTAAGCATCGCTACGAGTGAGAAAATCTCATCATAGTCAACTCCTTGAACTTGTGAAAAACTTTTCGCCACAAGTCGAGCTTCATGGACGGTGACATTACCATCCACGTCCGTCTTCTTCTTAAAGATCCATTTATCTTAATGGCTTGCCGATCATCGGGCAAGTCCGCCAAAGTCCATGGATCCGTTCTCGGATTTTATGGCCTCGAGCTATTTATCGGAATCCGGGCCCACCATTGCTTCTCCATAGCTCGTAGGTTCATTGTTGTCCAGCAACATGACTTTCAAGACAGGATTACGTACCACTCTGAAGTAGTACGCATCCTTGTCATCCTACGAGGTTTGGGAGTGACTTGATCCGAAGTTTCATGATCAATATCATAAGCTTCCACTTCAATTGGTGTAGGTGCCACAGGAACAACTCCCTGTGCCCTATCACACACTAGTTGAAGAGACGGTTCAATAACCTCATCAAGTCTCCACCATCCTCCCACTCAATTCTTTCGAGAGAAACTTTTCCTCGAGAAAGGACCCGATTCTAGAAAACAATCCATATTGCTTTCGGATCTGAATTAGGAGGTATACCCAACTGTTTTGGGTTTCCTATGAAGATGCATTTTATCCGCTTCGGGTTCGAGCTTATCAACCTGAAACTTTTTCATATAAGCGTCGCAGCCCCAAACTTTTAAGAAACGACAACTTAGGTTTCTCTAAACCATAATTCATACGGTGTCATCTCATCGGAATTATGTGTTGCCCTATTTAAAGTGAATGTGGTTGTCTCTAATGCCTAACCCATGAACGATAGTGGTAATTCGATAAGAGACATCATGGTACGCACCATATCCAATAGGGTGCAACTATGATGTTCGGACACACCATCACACTATGGTGTTCCAGGCGATATTAATTGCGAAACAATTTCCACAATGTCTTAATTGTGTGCCAAAACTCGTAACTCAGATATTCATCTCTATGATCATATCATAGACATTTTATCCTCTTGTCACAATGATCTTCTACTTCACTCTGAAATTATTTGAACCATTCAATAATTCAGACTTGTGTTTCATCAAGTAAATATTCTCAACATCTACTCGAATCATCTGTGAAGTAAGAACATAACGATATTCACTGCATGCCTCAGCACTCATTGGACTGCACACATCAAAATGTGTTACTTCCTACAAGTTGCTATCTTGTTCCATCTTACTGAAAACGAGGCTTTTCAGTCATCTTGCCCATGTGGTATGATTTGCATATCTCAAGTGATTCAAAATCAAGTGAGTTCAAACGGTCCATTTGCATGGAGTTTCTTCATGCATATATACCAATAGACATGGTTCGCATGTCTCAAACTTTTCAAAAATGAGTGAGTCCAAAGATCCATCAATATGGAGCTTCTTCATGCGTTTTATACCATTATGACTTACATGGCAGTGCCACAAGTAAGTGGTACTATCATTATTATCTTATATCTTTTGGCATGAAAATGTGTATCCCTACGATCAAGATTCAATAAACCATTCCTTTAGGTGCAAGAGCACTTATTCAGGTTTAATACTAATCTTGATGGTAGAGGGAGCGTGTGATGTTTGATCACATCAAACTTGGAAAAACTTCCAACGCATATCGTCAGCTCACCTTTAGCTAGTCTCCGTTTATTCCGTAGCTTTTATTTCAAGTTACTAACACTTAGCAACCGAACCGGTATCTAATACGCTGGTGCTACTAGGAGTACTAGTAAAGTACACATTAACATAATGTGTATCCAATATACTTCTATCGACCTTGCCAGCCTTCTCATCTACCAAGTATCTAGGGTAATCCTGCTCCAGTGGTTGTTCCCCTTATTACAGAAGCACTTAGTCTCGGGTTTGGGTTCAACCTCGGGTTTCTTCATTGGTGCAGCAGCTGATTTGCCGTTTCATGAAGTATCCCTTTGTTCCCTTGCCCTTCTTGAAACTAGTGGTTTCACTAACCATCAACAATTGATGCTCCTTCTTGATTTCTACTTTCGCGGTGTCAAACATCGTGAATACCTCAAGGATCATCATATCCATCCCTGATATGTTATAGTTCATCACGAAGCTCTAGCAGCTTGGTGGCAATGACTTTGGAGAAACATCACTATCTCATCTGGAAGATCAACTCCCACTCGATTCAAGTGATTGTTGCACTCAGACAATCTGAGCACAAGCTCAATGATTGAGCTTTTCTCCCTTAGTTTGCAGGCTAAGAAAATCGTCGGAGGTCTCATACCTCTTGACGTGGGCACGAGCCTGAAATCCCAATTTCAGCCCTCGAAACATCTCATATGTTCCGCGACGTTTCGAAAACGTCTTTGGTGCCTCTACTTAAACCATTTAACTGAACTATCACGTAGTTATCAAAACGTGTATGTTCGTTGTTCGAAACATCCACAAACGACGTTTGGGGTTCAGCACATTAAGCAGTGCATTAAGGACATAAGCGTTCTAGTGTGCGCATAATTGCTACTATCAACTTTCAACTATATTTTCTCTAGGAACACATCTAAAACAGTAGAACTAAAGCGCGAGCTACGACATAATTTGCAAAAAGGTCTTTTGACTATGTTCAAGATAATTAAGTTCATCTTATGAACTCCCACTCAGATAGACATCCCTCTAGTCATCTAAGTGATTACATGATCCGAGTCAACTAGGCCATGTCCGATCATCACGTGAGACGGACTAGTTAACGTCGGTGAACATCTTCATGTTGATCGTATCTACTATACGACTCATGCTCGACCTTTCGGTCTCCGTGTTCCGAGGCCATGTCTGCACATGCTAGGCTCGTCAAGTTAACCCTAAGTGTTTTCGCTGTGTAAAACTGTCTTACACCCGTTATATGTGAACATAAGAATCCATCACACCCGATCATCACGTGGTGCTTAGAAGCGACGAACTGTAGCAACGATGCACAGTTAGGGGAGAACACTTCTTGAAATTTTGTAAGGGATCATCTTATTTACTACCGTCGTCCTAAGTAAACAAGATGCATAAACATGATAAACATCACATGCAATCAAATAGTGACATGATATGGCCAATATCATTTTTGCTCCTTTTGATCTTCATCTTCGGGGCTCCATGATCATCATCGTCACCGGCATGACACCATGATCTCCATCATCATGATCTCCATCATCGTGTCTTCATGAAGTTGTCACGCCAACGACTACTTCTACTTCTATGGCTAACGCGTTTAGCAATAAAGTAAAGTAGTTTACATGGCGTTCTTCAATGACACGCAGGTCATACAAAAATAAAGACAACTCCTATGGCTCCTGCCGGTTGTCATACTCATCGACATGCAAGTCGTGAATCCTATTACAAGAACATGATCAATCTCATACATCACATATCATCCATCACATTCTTCTTGGCCATATCACATCACATAGCATACCCTGCAAAAACAAGTTAGACGTCCTCTAATTGTTGTTTGCATGTTTTACGTGGCTGCTATGGGTTTCTAGCAAGAACGTTTCTTACCTACGCAAAACCACAACGTGATATGCCAATTGCTATTTACCCTTCATAAGGACCCTTTTCATCGAATCCGTTCCGACTAAAGTGGGAGAGACTGGCACCCGCTAGCCACCTTATGCACCAAGTGCATGTCAATCGGTGGAACCTGTCTCACGTAAGAGTACGTGTAAGGTCGGTCCGGGCCACTTCATCCCACAATACCGTCAAAACAAGATTGGACTAGTAACGGTAAGCATATTGAACAACATCAACGCCCACAACTACTTTGTGTTCTACTCGTGCAAACAATCTACGCAATAGACCTAGCTCATGATGCCACTGTTGGGAACGTAGCAGAAATTCAAAAATTTTCCTACGTAACACCAAGATCTATCTATGGAGAGACCAGCAACGAGTAGAATGAGAGTGCATCTACATACCCTTGTAGATCGCTAAGCGGAAGCGTTCAAGTGAACGGGGTTGATGGAGTCGTACTCGTCGTGATTCAGATCACCGATGATCAAGTGCCGAACGGACGGCACCTCCGCGTTCAACACACGTACAGCCCGGTGACGTCTCCCACGCCTTGATCCAGCAAGGAGAGAGGGAGAGGTTGAGGAAGACTCCATCCAACAGCAGCACAACGGCGTGGTGGTGGTGGAGGAGCGTGGCAATCCCGCAGGGCTTCGCCAAGCACTATGGGAGAGGAGGAGGAGGGAGAGGGGCAGGGCTGCACCAACGAGAGATCAAATCGCGTGTTATGGGCAGCCCCTAGGCCTCATATATATAGGGGAAGGGGAGGGCTGCGCCCCCTTTAGGGTTTCCCACCCCAAGGGGCGGCGGCCAGCCTCCAGATGGCATCTGGTGCGGCGGCCAAGAGGGGGGGGAGGAGTCCATCCTCCCCAAGGCACCTCGGAGGTGCCTTCCCCCTTGAGGACTCTTCCCTCTAGGGTTCCCTAGGCGCATGGGCCTCTTGGGGCTGGTGCCCTTGGCCCATGTAGGCCAAGGCGCACCCCCTACAGCCCATGTGGCCCCCCGGGGCAGGTGGCCCCACCCGGTGGGCCCCCGGGACCCTTCCGGTGGTCCCGGTACAATACCGATGACCCCGAAACTTGTCCCGATGGCCGAAACAGGACTTCCTATAAATCTTTACCTCCGGACCAGTCCGGAACTCCTCGTGACGTCCGGGATCTCATCCGGGACTCCGAACAACATTCGGTAACCACATACAAGCTTCCTTTATAACCCTAGCGTCATCGAACCTTAAGTGTGTAGACCCTACGGGTTCGGGAGACATGCAGACATGACCGAGACGTTCTCCAGTCAATAACCAACAGCGGGATCTGGATACCCATGATGGCTCCCACATGTTCCACGATGATCTCATCGGATGAACCACAATGTCAAGGACTCAATCGATCCCGTATACAATTCCCTTTGTCTAGCGGTATTTTACTTGCCCGAGATTCGATCGTCGGTATACCGATACCTTGTTCAATCTCGTTACTGGCAAGTCACTTTACTCGTTCCGTAACACATCATCCCGTGATCAACTCCTTGGTCACATTGCGCATATGATGATGTCCTACCGAGTGGGCCCAGAGATACCTCTCCGTTTACACGGAGTGACAAATCCCAGTCTCGATCCGCATAAAACAATAGATACTTTCGGAGATACCTGTAGTGCACCTTTATAGTCACCCAGTTACGTTGTGACGTTTGATACACCCAAAGCACTCCTACGGTATCCAGGAGTTACACGATCTCATGGTCAAAGGAAGAGATACTTGACATTGGCAAAGCTCTAGCAAACGAACTACACGATCTTTGTGCTATGCTTAGGATTGGGTCTTGTCCATCACATCATTCTCCTAATGATGTGATCCCGTTATCAACGACATCCAATGTCCATAGCCAGGAAACTATGACTATCTGTTGATCACAACGAGCTAGTCAACTAGAGGCTCACTAGGGACATATTGTGGTCTATGTATTCACACGTGTATTACGATTTCCGGATAATACAGTTATAGCATGAATAAAAGACAATTATCATGAACAAGGAAATATAATAATAATACTTTTATTATTGCCTCTAGGGCATATTTCCAACAGTCTCCCACTTGCACTAGAGTCAATAATCTAGTTCACATCGCCATGTGATTAACACTCACAGGTCACATCGCCATGTGACTAATACCCAAGAGTTTTAGGTTTGATCATGTTGCTTGTGAGAGAGGTTTTAGTCAACGGGTCTGAACCTTTCAGATCCGTGTGTGCTTTACAAATCTCTATGTCATCTCCTAGATGCAGCTACCACGCTCTATTTGGAGCTATTCCAAACAACTGTTCTACTTGGAGCTATTCTAAATTATTGCTCCATTATATGTATCCGGTCTCTCTACTCAGAGCTATCCGGATAGGTGTCAAGCTTGCATCGTCGTAACCTTTACGACGAACTCTTTTACCACCTCCATAATCAAGAAAATTCCTTAGTCCACTAGTTACTAAGGATAACTTTGACCGCTGTCCTGTGAGCCATTCTTGGATCACTCTTGTACCCCTTGACTGACTCATGGCAAGGCACACTTCAGGTGCGGTACACAGCACAGCATACTGAAGAGCCTACGTTTTAAGCATAGGGGACGACCTTCGTCCTTTCTCTCTATTCTGCCGTGGTCGAGCTTTAAGTCTTAACTTCGTACCTTACAACTCAGGTAAGAACTTCTTCTTTGACTGATCCATCTTGAACACCTTCAAGATCATGTCAAGGTATGTGCTCATTTGAAAGTACCATTAAGCGTTTTGATCTATCCTTATAGATCTTGATGCTCAATGCTCAAGCAGCTTAATCCAGGCTTTCCATTGAAAAACACTTTCAAAATAACCCTATATGCTTTCCAGAAATTCTACGTCATTTCTGATCAACAATATGTCAACAACATATACTCATCAGAAATTCTATAGTGCTCCCACTCACTTCTTTGGAAATACAAGTTTCTCATAAACTTTGTACAAACCCAAAATCTTTGATCATCATCAAAGCATACATTCCAACTCCGAGATGCTTACTCCAGTCCTTAGAAGGATCGCTGGAGCTAGCATACCTTTTAGCATCCTCAGGATTGACAAAACTTTTCTGATTGTATTGCATACAACCTTTCCTTACGAAAACTAGTAAGGAAACTTGTCTTGACATCCATCTGCCAGATTTCATAAATGCAGCTAATGCTAACATGATTCCGACGGACTTTAAGCATCGCTACGAGTGAGAAAATCTCATCATAGTCAACTCCTTGAACTTGTGAAAAACTTTTCGCCACAAGTCGAGCTTCATGGACGGTGACATTACCATCCACGTCCGTCTTCTTCTTAAAGATCCATTTATCTTAATGGCTTGCCGATCATCGGGCAAGTCCGCCAAAGTCCATGGATCCGTTCTCGGATTTTATGGCCTCGAGCTATTTATCGGAATCCGGGCCCACCATTGCTTCTCCATAGCTCGTAGGTTCATTGTTGTCCAGCAACATGACTTTCAAGACAGGATTACGTACCACTCTGAAGTAGTACGCATCCTTGTCATCCTACGAGGTTTGGGAGTGACTTGATCCGAAGTTTCATGATCAATATCATAAGCTTCCACTTCAATTGGTGTAGGTGCCACAGGAACAACTCCCTGTGCCCTATCACACACTAGTTGAAGAGACGGTTCAATAACCTCATCAAGTCTCCACCATCCTCCCACTCAATTCTTTCGAGAGAAACTTTTCCTCGAGAAAGGACCCGATTCTAGAAAACAATCCATATTGCTTTCGGATCTGAATTAGGAGGTATACCCAACTGTTTTGGGTTTCCTATGAAGATGCATTTTATCCGCTTCGGGTTCGAGCTTATCAACCTGAAACTTTTTCATATAAGCGTCGCAGCCCCAAACTTTTAAGAAACGACAACTTAGGTTTCTCTAAACCATAATTCATACGGTGTCATCTCATCGGAATTATGTGTTGCCCTATTTAAAGTGAATGTGGTTGTCTCTAATGCCTAACCCATGAACGATAGTGGTAATTCGATAAGAGACATCATGGTACGCACCATATCCAATAGGGTGCAACTATGATGTTCGGACACACCATCACACTATGGTGTTCCAGGCGATATTAATTGCGAAACAATTTCCACAATGTCTTAATTGTGTGCCAAAACTCGTAACTCAGATATTCATCTCTATGATCATATCATAGACATTTTATCCTCTTGTCACAATGATCTTCTACTTCACTCTGAAATTATTTGAACCATTCAATAATTCAGACTTGTGTTTCATCAAGTAAATATTCTCAACATCTACTCGAATCATCTGTGAAGTAAGAACATAACGATATTCACTGCATGCCTCAGCACTCATTGGACTGCACACATCAAAATGTGTTACTTCCTACAAGTTGCTATCTTGTTCCATCTTACTGAAAACGAGGCTTTTCAGTCATCTTGCCCATGTGGTATGATTTGCATATCTCAAGTGATTCAAAATCAAGTGAGTTCAAACGGTCCATTTGCATGGAGTTTCTTCATGCATATATACCAATAGACATGGTTCGCATGTCTCAAACTTTTCAAAAATGAGTGAGTCCAAAGATCCATCAATATGGAGCTTCTTCATGCGTTTTATACCATTATGACTTACATGGCAGTGCCACAAGTAAGTGGTACTATCATTATTATCTTATATCTTTTGGCATGAAAATGTGTATCCCTACGATCAAGATTCAATAAACCATTCCTTTAGGTGCAAGAGCACTTATTCAGGTTTAATACTAATCTTGATGGTAGAGGGAGCGTGTGATGTTTGATCACATCAAACTTGGAAAAACTTCCAACGCATATCGTCAGCTCACCTTTAGCTAGTCTCCGTTTATTCCGTAGCTTTTATTTCAAGTTACTAACACTTAGCAACCGAACCGGTATCTAATACGCTGGTGCTACTAGGAGTACTAGTAAAGTACACATTAACATAATGTGTATCCAATATACTTCTATCGACCTTGCCAGCCTTCTCATCTACCAAGTATCTAGGGTAATCCTGCTCCAGTGGTTGTTCCCCTTATTACAGAAGCACTTAGTCTCGGGTTTGGGTTCAACCTCGGGTTTCTTCATTGGTGCAGCAGCTGATTTGCCGTTTCATGAAGTATCCCTTTGTTCCCTTGCCCTTCTTGAAACTAGATTTTTAGTTAGTACTAGATGTTGCTTAGTTAGTACTAGATGTTGCTTAGTTAGTACTAGATTTTTAGTAGTAGTAGTGGTAGTTGAACTACTTTAGTTGTAGTTGAACTAGTTTTGTAAGTAAATTAGTAAACTAGTTGAACTAGTTGAATTAACAGAACTAATCTACTTTTAGTAAGATAATTAATATAACTAGTTGAACTACTTTATTTTTAGAAAGTACTAGTTTTTTTTCTATTTATAGTAAGTTTATATTTAGTAAGAACTAGTTGAATTAATAAAACTAGTTGAACATGGCATATTTGTTGTTTTTTTAGTTTAAGCAATTATTCGGGATGTATTAGTGATAACTTATATGGTTTCAGGTGACCTCCGACGTCCCCGTCACCGACCCCCTCCGACATCCCCGCCGTCGTCCCAGTCACCGACCCCCTCTGACATCGAGGTGAGACCAGCCAAATATCCTTGTATATCTTGTGTTGTTGCTCAAATAGGATATGTGGTTGCCCAAGTGGCCGTTCATGTTCAGTTTACATCTCCGAGTGGCCTATGTTTTGCCGGAGTGTTGATTAATTTCCGTTCCGGGAAATTTCAGGCGCTCGATATGTCCTTTTTTAGCAAAGGTCATGCCGGATTTTGTCATGAATTCTGCATGACTTGTGCTAGAATATGTACAAGTTTAATCTTTGAATTATGATTGTAGGAAATGTCGTACTCGGACGACGACGGTCTCCCGGGGGAGTGTAGCTGGTGCCACGACGATTGAGGTATGTGCGACAGGTTCGTTCGGCTGGACGAAGATCGGGGCTTCAGCATTAAGCTCGAGGAGACCTTCGATTGTGAAACGGTACGCAACAACGACAAGTG
The DNA here is from genome assembly GCF_002162155.2 of Triticum dicoccoides. Classification (NCBI taxonomy): domain Eukaryota; kingdom Viridiplantae; phylum Streptophyta; class Magnoliopsida; order Poales; family Poaceae; genus Triticum; species Triticum dicoccoides. Next base: position 79,763,178 of record NC_041385.1, read on the forward strand.
TTTTTTCGCAATTAAGCATGACTTCAACTATTTCAACGTCTAATTTTCATATTTTACAATTCGACTAGCTTATCCCATGCCATGCAAGACGCTATGTCTTGAAGAGGATGGGTTTTGAAGACCATGAAAATTTCGAAACAAAGAAAATACACCTAAGGACCCATCATGATATGGATTTTGAAGTAAATCTGTGCAATGCTCAGAGCGTAACCCATTTTGGTTGCCAAAATTGGGAAGCACTTTGCAAAATGTATGGTTTTTATGAGGGTATGATTGTCACCATGGATCTTGGTGATCCTGACAGCGAGGAAGACAATATGGACATTTGGGTCCTTGTTGATACGCTTCCGATTGTACCGCTATGTGAGTTTCTCAAACATAGTTATTAACTAATTTATATTGTTTATTTCAAAATAGTTGATAGCTTATTTTCATTGACAGCTTATTTTGATTCTTCAAAGACTGTGCGGAAGATGGTAGATATAACCCACTACACCGATGGCACCGAATTAACGTATAAGGAGAAAAATCATCTGATCGCATTTTGTACTCTTCTTGAGAATTACAATGACTATTATCAAACTCCTCCAAATTATGGTGAATACGTGCCACTAGTGCATGTGTTGAACCACGATAACTTCTCTGGAGATACCCTGGTAAGATTTTTTACTATTACGACATCCGTGCATCTTTTGCATACTTCTAAAACTAGTACATCATTGCTAACTACGAAGTCATTATTATGTTTTTCAACAGAAACTCCCGATGGATTGTGTGCCTCATCTGATGTCTCTGCATGGTCACCTCTCAGTTCTGAACATACTGCCAGGTAAATCTACGGAGCTCACCTGTGCATATCGGATTTCTAAAACCCGTGAACACATGATCATCAGAGAATGGAAGAAATGTATGGACATTCGCAAGGAGGTTCTTTGAAGTAACATTCAGCGAAAGGCAAGAATTGGAGACAGGCTAATCTCCATTCTCCATAATGGAGGGTCAGGGGCTATCTTGTTTTTTGCTATTTTACCTTAGAAAATGTAGTAGGTCTTAATCGAATGTAATAGGTCCTATGAGGTACAATATGTTTATTATGTGGTCATGTGTTAGAGTTGATAATGATGATCTTGAGGAGGTGTTATGTGATGTCAATGATGAAAACGATGATCTTGAGGAGGTGTTATATGACAATGATGTATTATGATGCTAAGTTGTTAATGATATGACGATGATGATGATATTATTATATCATTGGGTGAAAGAACCGCGGATTAGTTTCAAGTGGATGTCCATCCACTTGAAACTAGTCGACGGTTCTTTCACCCCATGATGTAATAACTCATTATGATGTAAAAACAATCTCTAAATTCCTGTTGTATGAAAACTTGTGTAAAGGTGTATGAATACAACATGAAAAAGAAAAGAAATAGAATACTAAATAATAGTAGTAGCGCGGGTAAGGAGAAGCGCTACTACTAATTACCAGTAGCGATGTTCTGAAGAAGCGCTGCTACACTAAGTCAATTTAGCAGTAGCGTGGGTCAAGACGCGCTATTGCTAAGCATTAGTTGCAGCGCCTTATCAGTAGCGCTCCTGCCCGCGCTACTGATAGGCCTAAAACCCGCGCTGCTGCTAGCCTTTTCCCTAGTAGTGCGAGCCCGCGCCGTCCTCGTCGCCGGCCTCCCCGAGCCCGCGCCCCGTCTCGCCCCCGCGCGCCGCCCCGAGCCCCTGCCCCGTCCCGCCCCCGCGCTTCGGTGCCCTCGCCGCCCCCACCGTCGCCATCGTCATCTAGCCGCCCCCGCTGTGAGCCGCCGCGCCGCACCAGCTCTGTTTTCTTTTCATTTTTATTAGTTTAATTTTTTTGTTCAATGTATATGTGTATGTATGTTGCTATATATGCGGCTCTATTTTTTTCATTTTTATTAGTTTAGTTTTTTTGTTCATATATATATATAATGTATATGTGTATGTATGTGGCTATGTGTATGTAGATGTTCAAAATGTATAAAAAAATTGTTCAGAGCATGTTTTTGTTCATATATGTATTTTTTGTTCATATGTGTATTAATGTTTTCATATATGCAAAAGATAGATTTTTAGAAAAGTTAGGATTTTTTTCTGTTCATAGATTTTTTTGGTGATATTAATTATTGTAGAATATGCAAATGTTTGTATATTCATATGAACAATGCATTAGGCAAAACCTTTGTTTTTTCCAAAATTTTCTATTTGAACATTTTTTTAAAACAAGCAATACTAAAAGAATGAGAGGAAAAAGGAAAATAAGAAGAGGAAGAAAGGAGAAGAAGAGGAGAGGAAGAAGAGGAGAAATAAATAAGAAGAGGAAAAAAGAAGAAAAAGAAGAGGAGAAGAAGAAAGGAATAGAGGAGAAGAAGAAAAGTAGAAAATTTCTACTTTTCTTCTTCTCCTCTATTCCTTTCTTCTTCTCCTCTTTTTTTCTTCTTTTTTTTCTTCTTTTTTTTCTTCTTCTTCTTCCTTATTCCTTCTTCCTCTTTTCTTCCTTTTCCTTATTTTCCTTTCTCGAGGGAGAAGAAGAAAAAGAAGAGGAGAAGAAGAAGAAAGGAATAGAGGAGAAAGAAGAAACTTCAACACGAGGGGGGGTACCGATACCCCCTCCCCGATAACATTATTTTCCCATGTATATATGTATGTCACGTCGTTGTCGATATAACCCCCTCGAGATAACTTCGACATGAGGGGCGGTCGATATATATACCCCCTCTCGACCGTGATAACTTATACAACGGCAGCACCCCCCTCGGCCCTCTCGCTCGACCAAAACTCTCGAGGACACCCAAACCCTAGAGAGAAAACGATGTTGGTCTCCTACCCCCCTCCCGCCGCGCCCCTACCCGACAAATTAACTCTCTCGAGGCCACCCAAATTTACCAAGTTAAAAGAGCGTTGTCGTCGAGGCCACCCCAAACCCAGCATTGTGTCGAGGCGACCCCAAACCCTAGAGAAGCAGCGTCGAGGCCACTAACATGATTCCTTATTGTGATTAGCTAGCTAGTTCTACGTTTGCCACTAATATATATATATATATCCATCTGTACCATGTTTGAATAATAATTGACATGTTGTAAATATTTGAAGAAACTATGGAGCACTCCCGAGACAAAGAAACAGAAGCGATGTTGGGGGACATAATCGCACAAGGAAGTGATGAAGTTGCGTCATTTCTCAATGACGCCGATGGTCAGGAAGGACTGGGTGAAGAAGAGGGCTATGTTCATGATGGCTTCGGCGCATTAATGCCGATACAAGAAGAGGACTATGTTCATGATGGCTCCGATGACACAATGGAGGTACAAGAAGGAGGCCGTGCTGATTGCTCCGGTGACCAAACCGAGTCCGGCCAGGTATATATATATTAGTTAAGCCCGCGCTGACTAGTTAATTGATGCATCCATTGTTTTGGTATATGTACACATATTAATTACTCTCGTCTTTCTTCCTTATAATTTCTAGCCCTCCGGATCGAGCACAACTTCGGTAAGGACATGAGGCCGAAGAAAAAGTTGAGCTCGAATGAAAAGTTTGAGATCATAGAAATCGCGCCCGACGGCGAACCGATTGAACCCATCCGGACAAAGCGCGCATTTACTGCATAGTGCGGGGTTCTTGTTAGGGACAAGATCCCGATCAGCATCCAACAATGGTATAAGCCTAAGGAGGAAGACCTTGAGGTGTCTTATGTCAATGATATGCAGAAAGAAGATCTTTGGACTGAGCTGAAGGCAAATTTCACCCTACCGCCAGAGGAGGATCCGGAGAAGCCAGTTAAAGAGCAATTAATCAAGTCTTGTGCTCTTAAGAAGATGGCAACCCTATTCAGGAGGTGGAGGAAAGAGCTGAACAAGTTTGTCGACAAAAAAAGACACCAGAATTCATTGGCAAATATGAGAAGATCAAAGATCACTGGCCCACATTTGTGGCCCACAAGACATCGGAAAAGAGTAAGAAGATGTCGGCGACAAACAAGCAAAATGCTGCGAAGAAGATGCTTCACCATCGCACAGGGTCAGGTGGCTACCTTAAAGCCCGACCTAAGTGGTCAAAGGCTGAGCATGATCTGCTTGAAAAAGGGATCGAACCAGAGACAATGTACTGGCCAGACCATTGCCGGACTTGGTTCTTCGGGGCTGGCGGAACCTTGGACCCTCTTGTTGGGGAACGTAGCAGAAATTCAAAATTTTCCTATGTGTCACCAAGATCTATCTATGGAGAAACCAGCAACGAGGGGAAGGAGAGTGCATCTACATACCCTTGTAGATCGCCTAGCGGAAGCGTTCAAGAGAACGGGGTTGAAGGAGTCGTACTCGCCGTGATCCAAATCACCGGAGATCCTAGTGCCGAACGGACGGCACCTCCGCGTTCAACACACGTACAGCCCGGTGACGTCTCCCACGCCTTGATCCAGCAAGGAGAGAGGGAGAGGTTGAGGAAGACTCCATCCAGCAGCAGCACAACGGTGTGGTGGTGATGGAGGAGCGTGGTAGTCTAGCAGGGCTTCGCTAAGCACCGCGAGATATAAGGAGAAGGGAGAGAGGTAGGGCTGCCCCAAGAGGAGAAGGGAGAGATTCTCGTGTGTTGGGCAGCCCCCCAGACCTCAAGTATTTATAGGGGGAGGGGAGGGGGCTGCGCCCCCTCTAGGGTTCCTCCCCAGAGATGGCGGCAGCCCCCAGATCCCATCTGGGTGGCGGCCAGAGGGGGAGAGAGGGGAGGCGCGCCTGGGGTGGGCCTTAGGGCCCATCTGCCCTAGGGTTTGCCCCCTCCCACTCTCCCCTGCGCCTTGGGCCCCTTGTGGGGGGCGCACCAGCCCACCTGGGGCTGGTTCCCTCCCACACATGGCCCATGCAGCCCTCCGGGGTTGGTGGCCCCACTTGGTGGACCCCCGGGACCCTCCCGGTGGACCCGGTACGTTACCGATAAAACCCGAAACTTTTCCGGTGACCAAAATAGGACTTCCCATATATAAATCTTTACCTCCGGACCATTCCGGAACTCCTCGTGACATCCGGGATCTCATCCGGGACTCCGAACAACATTCGGTAACCACATACAAACTTCCTTTATAACCCTAGCGTCATCGAACCTTAAGTGTGTAGACCCTACGGGTTCGGGAGACATGTAGACATGACCGAGACGTTCTCCGGTCAATAACCAACAGCGGGATCTGGATACCCATGTTGGCTCCCACATGTTCCATGATGATCTCATCGGATGAACCACGATGTCAAGGACTCAGTCGATCCCGTATACAATTCCCTTTGTCTAGCGGTATTTTACTTGCCCGAGATTCGATCGTCGGTATACCGATACCTTGTTCAATCTCGTTACCGGCAAGTCTCTTTACTCGTTCCATAACACATCATCCCGTGATCAACCCCTTGGTCACATTGTGCACATTATGATGATGTCCTACCGAGTGGGCCCAGAGATACCTCACCGTTTACACGGAGTGACAAATCCCAGTCTCGATCCGTGTCAACCCAACAGACACTTTCGGAGATACCTGTAGTGCACCTTTATAGTCACCCAGTTACGTTGTGACGTTTGATACACCCAAAGCACTCCTACGGTATCTGGGAGTTACACGATCTCATGGTCTAAGGAAGGGATACTTGACATTGGAAAAGCTCTAGCAAACAAACTACACGATCTTTGTACTATGCTTAGGATTGGGTCTTGTCCATCACATCATTCTCCTAATGATGTGATCCCATTATCAACGACATCCAATGTCCATAGCCAGGAAACCATGACTATCTGTTGATCACAACGAGCTAGTCAACTAGAGGCTCACTAGGGACATATTGTGGTCTATGTATTCACACGTGTATTACGATTTCCGGATAATACAGTTATAGCATGAATAAAAGACAATTATCATGAACAAGGAGATATAATAATACTTTTATTATTGCCTCTAGGGCATATTTCCAACACCTGTATCAGGGAAGTGCCATTGGACGGACGAGCAACTGCAAATACCAGTCAAGAACCTTCGGCACTATATCGATGCAGCGCAGCGAGGGACGTTCGTTCCAGACAGGGAGAAGGACGAGCTCACAATGGCCCTCGGGAATCCTGAGCACCCTGGACGGACACAAGGCACGCTAGGCTCCATTCCGTGGAAGGTTGGTTTTCCAGACGCAGGGGGTTACAAAACCCATGAGAGGAGGAAGAAATTGGAGCAGGGCCAACTGCAGGCGCTGCACGAAAGGGTAATGTGGCTAGAGGAACGAGAAGCAGCAGATCACAGCAAACGACCTGTCGAAGCTTCCCCCGAAGCTACCCCGCCATCTCAGCGGAGAAGCAGCGTGGCTTCCACCGAGCTGCTTCAGCCGGAGCATGTCTTGACGGCTCCTGCCAGCTATCCCGTGGATGATATCACGGAGTCTCAAAATTGCCACATTATGGCGCGATGGATGAATTTGAAGGTCAAGGCGACTGTTGGCCAAGTTTATCCTAGTGGACCCGGCACAACTTATCACTGCCAGCTGATTCCAGAAGGATATGCTAAGGTGATGGTGGATGAAATAACGGAGGGATTTGAGGACCTCCTGCTTGACCACCCTACCGGTGAAGGGGAGACTAGGCTGGGTTCTGCTCTGAAGACTCCATGCCTATGGCGGAAGGAGCTCATCAACCTTCCGAACTGTACGCCTCCGCCTCCTCCTCCTCCTCCTCCACCGCCTCCTCCTCCGGCGAGTGACGATCAGGGCATGCGTGGCGGCACTCCGCCTCCTTCTTCGGCGCGTGGCGGCACTCCACCTCCTTCTCCACCTGCGCCGGCGCTCCCGAGTGTAAGTGCATCTAGTGCCCCTTAGTGATTTTGGTGTATTGAAGACTTATAGGTTAAGTAACTGATGCGTTTGTGAGTGTACACAGGTCTATAAGTCTATGAGGAGTTTGATATTTATAGAGAAAGTCGACCCCTAAAAATGAAGTTCTTCAACTGAAGACTTTGATATTCTGAAGACTTTCTGAAGACTTTGAAAGTGAAGAAATTGGTGTAACCTTGAAGACTTGATATTCATTCGAGGAATATGAAGCGTGAAGACTTTTGTTTTTGTAGTTTCATTTTCTCTTTCTTGAGTCATAGGAAACACCGTACTGTTAAAGGGGGTCGAGGAAATACTAAGGAAAAATTTCCATGTGATGCTCAACTCAAAATCCTACACCTACCAATCCCTTCGAGTGAAGCCATTGGAAATCTCATATAGTTCAGTCAAATTCGTCAGTGACAGAGACGCAGTTCTTCTATTCACTGAGGACTTTGCTCTGACTGAGGAGTTAGGAATTCGCCAGTGCGAATTGCCTACACAGTGAGGAACATGATAGCCCTGAGGAATTTGAGAGTCAAATTTCCGACCATTGCTGTGCTGCGCGCCGGCTGTCCCAAAATATCTTATCTACCTAACGGTCATATCATTGAAGGGCATTTATGTCTTATCATGTCGGGCTGCTCCCTAGGCTATAAATAGCCGCCCCCTACAACCACTAGCTGGTTGGCTGCTCCGAGAGAACTTGACACTTGTCATCTGAGAGCAACCCATCCTCCGAGGACTTTGAGCGAAAATCATCAAGTGAGGAAAATCCCAAAACCAAACCCCCACAAACCCAAAGTGATTGAGCATCACTGAAGAAACTGATCCTGCGTGGATCCGACGCTTGTTACCTTTGAAGACTGTGCTTCTTCCAGACGGTTAGGCGTCAAGGTCTAGAGCATCCAAGAGGAATTGTGGATCGCCGAGTGACCAAGTCTATGAAGGTTTGGAAGTCACCTGAAGACTTACCACGAGTGATTGGACGAGGCCTGCGTGGTCTTAGTTCAAGGAGAATACGGTGAGGACTGGGTGTCCTGAGTTGCGGCTCAGAGACTGGGTGTCCGGGACTGTGTGTCCTCGAGTTTAAATACTCAGCCGCTCCAACCAGATGTACAACTGAGACAGCAGTTGGAACTGGTTTACCAAATCATTGTCTTCACCAACTGACTGGTTCTATTTCCTCAACTCTTTCATTTCCTCATTACTGTGTTGAATGTTGTTCATATCTGTGCTTGAAGACTTTGACTGAAGACTTTCACAAATTCCTCAGTTCAATTTCTTCAGTCTGTTTGTCTTCATCTTGCTATCCTGTGTTTACGCTTTCCGTACTCTGTGTTAGTCTTCATTTCATCATGATGACTATGTTTGTATCCTGTTATGTTTACTTCTGAGTACATATTCCGCTGCAAGTAGTTCTTCGCTAAGGAATTTCCTCACTAGCAAATTCCTCAGTGAAGAATTCATAAAAATCGCCTATTCACCCCCCCCTCTAGTCGATATAACACACTTTCAATTGGTATCAGAGCAAGGTACTCCCTTGTTCTATGTGATTTTGGTTTAACCGCCTGGAGTTTTAGTTATGTCGACCGCAGGTATGATCAAGGTCTCGGCTGGGTGTCCTACCTTTGATGGAACGGACTACCCCTACTGGAAGAACAAGATGCGAATGCATCTTGAGGCAATTGACAATGATCTCTGGTATGTTGTGGAAAATGGTGTCCCCTCTGTCACTCCCACACTGAACCTACCGATGTGAAGAGATTCAAACAACTCGACTCTCAAGCGAAGAATATCATATGTGTGTTGGGGAACATTGCAGAAAACAAAAATTTTCCTACTCGTTTCACCAAGATCATCTAGGAGTTCATCTAGCAACGAGTGATTAGATGCATCTACATACCTTTGTAGATCGCGAGCGGAAGCGTTCAAAAGAACGATGATGATGTAGTCGTACTCGACGTGATCCAAATCACCGATGACCAGCGCCGAACGGACGGCACCTCCGCGTTCAACACACGTACGGAACAGCCACGTCTCCTCCTTCTTGATCCAGCAAGGGAGGGAGGAGAGGTTGAGGGAGATGGCACCAGCAGCAGCACAACGGCGTGGTGTTGATGGAGCTGCAGTACTCCGGCAGAGCTTCGCTAAGCACTATGGAGGTGGAGGAGGTGTTGGGGAGGGAGAAGGAGGCAACCAAAGGCCAAGGCGTTCAGGTATGAAGTCCCTCCTCTCCCCCTCTATATATAGGGGTGCCAAGGGGGGGTTGCCGGCCCTAGGAGATCCAATCTCCTAGGGGGTGCGGCGGCCAAGGGGGGTTTCCCTCCCCCCCAAGGCACCTAGGAGGTGCCTTCCCCTCCTAGGACTCTTTCCCCCTCAAACCCTAGGCGCATGGGCCTATGTGGGGCTGGTGCCCTTGGCCCATTAGGCCAAGGCGCACCCCCTACAGCCCATGTGGCCCCCCGGGACAGGTGGACCCACCCGGTGGACCCCCGGGACCCTTCCGGTGGTCCCGGTACAATACCGATAACCCCGAAACTTGTCCCGATGCCCGAAACAGGACTTCCCATATATAAATCTTTACCTCCGGACCATTCCGGAACTCCTCGTGACGTCCGGGATCTCATCCGGGACTCCGAACAACAGTCGGGTTACTGCATATACATATCCCTACAACCCTAGCATAACCGAACCTTAAGTGTGTAGACCCTACGGGTTCGGGAGACAAGCAGACATGACCGAGACGACTCTCCGGTCAATAACCAACAGCGGGATCTGGATACCCATGTTGGCTCCCACATGCTCCACGATGATCTCATCGGATGAACCACGATGTCGAGGATTCTATCAACCCCGTACGCTATTCCCTTTGTCTATCGATATGTTACTTGCCCGAGATTCGATCGTCGGTATCCCAATACCTCGTTCAATCTCGTTACCGGCAAGTCACTTTACTCGTACCGTAATGCATGATCCCGTGACCAGACACTTGGTCACTCTGAGCTCATTATGATGATGCATTACCGAGTGGGCCCAGTGATACCTCTCCGTCATACGGAGTGACAAATCCCAGTCTTGATCCATGTCACCCAACAGACACTTTCGGAGATACCTGTAGTCTACCTTTATAGTCACCCAGTTACGTTGTGACGTTTGGCATACCCAAAGCACTCCTACGGTATCCGGGAGTTACACGATCTCATGGTCTAAGGAAAAGATACTTGACATTGGAAAACTCTAGCAAACGAACTATACGATCTTGTGCTATGTTTAGGATTGGGTCTTGTCCATCACATCATTCTCCTAATGATGTGATATCGTTATCAATGACATCCAGTGTCCATAGTCAAGAAACCATGACTATCTGTTGATCAACGAGCTAGTCAACTAGAGGCTCACTAGGGACATGTTGATGTCTGTTATTCACACATGTATTACGATTTCTGGATAACACAATTATAGCATGAATAAAGACAATTATCATGAACAAGGAAATATAATAATAATGCTTTTATTATTGCCTCTAGGGCATATTTCCAACAGTCTCCCACTTGCACTAGAGTCAATAATCTAGTTACATTGTGATGAATCGAACACCCATGGAATTCTGGTGTTTATCATGTTTTGCTCTAGGGAGAGGTTTAGTCAACGGATCTGCTATATTCAGGTCCGTATGTACTTTACAAATCTCTATGTCTCCATCTTGAACATTTTCACGAATGGAGTTGAAGCGACGCTTGATGTGCCTTGTCTTCTTGTGAAACCTGGGCTCCTTGGCAAGTGCAATAGCTCCAGTGTTGTCACAGAAGAGCTTGATCGGCCCCGACGCATTGGGTATGACTCCTAGGTCGGTGATGAACTCCTTCACCCATATTGCTTCATGTGCTGCCTCCGAGGCTGCCATGTACTCCTCTTCACATGTAGATCCCGCCACGACGCTTTGCTTGCAACAGCACCAGCTTACTGCCCCACCATTCAAAATATACACGTATCCGGTTTGTGACTTAGAGTCATCCAGATCTGTGTCGAAGCTAGCGTCGACGTAACCCTTTACGACGAGCTCTTCGTCACCTCCATAAACGAGAAACATCTCCTTAGTCCTTTTCAGGTACTTCAGGATATTCTTGACCGCTGTCCAGTGTTCCTTGCCGGGATTACTTTGGTACCTTCCTACCAAACTGACGGCAAGGTTAACATCAGGTCTGGTACACAGCATGGCATACATAATAGAACCTATGGCTGAGGCATAGGGGATGACGCTCATCTCTTCTATATCTTCTGCTGTGGTCGGACATTGAGCTGAGCTCAATTTCATACCTTGCAACACAGGCAAGAACCCCTTCTTGGATTGATCCATATTGAACTTCTTCAATATCTTATCAAGGTATGTGCTTTGTGAAAGACCTATGAGGCGTCTCGATCTATCTCTATAGATTTTGATGCCTAATATATAAGCAGCTTCTCCAAGGTCCTTCATTGAAAAACTTTTATTCAAGTAGGCCTTGATGCTGTCCAAGAGTTCTATATCATTTCCCATCAAAAGTATGTCATCTACATATAATATGAGAATGCCACAGAGCTCCCACTCACTTTCTTGTAAACGCAGGCTTCTCCATAAGTCTGTGTAAACCCAAACGCTTTGATCATCTCATCAAAGCGAATGTTCCAACTCCGAGATGCTTGCACCAGCCCATAAATCGAGCGTTGGAGCTTGCACACTTTGTCAGCATTTTTAGGATCGACAAAACCTTCCGGCTGCATCATATACAATTCTTCCTTAAGGAAACCATTAAGGAATGCCGTTTTGACGTCCATTTGCCATATTTCGTAATCATAGAATGCGGCAATTGCTAACATGATTCGGACGGGCTTCAGCTTCGCTACCGGTGAGAAAGTCTCATCGTAGTCAACCCCTTGAACTTGTCGATAACCCTTAGCGACAAGCCGAGCTTTATAGATGGTCACATTACCATCCGCGTCTGTCTTCTTCTTAAAGATCCATTTATTTTCTATGGCTCGCCGTTCAACGGGCAAGTCAGTCAAAGTCCATACTTCGTTTTCATACATGGATCCTATCTCGGATTTCATGGCTTCTAGCCATTTGTCGGAATCCGGTCCCGCCATCGCTTCTTCATAGTTCGAAGGTTCACCGTTGTCTAACAACATGATTTCCAAGACAGGGTTGCCGTACCACTCTGGTGCGGAACGTGTCCTTGTGGACCTTCGAATTTCAGTAGGAGCTTGATCAGAAGTATCTTGATCATTATCATTAACTTCCTCTCTAGTCGGTGCTGGCACCTCAGGAACATTTTCTTGAGTTGCGCCATTTTCTGGTTCAAGAGGCAATACTTCATCAAGCTCTACTTTCCTCCCACTTACTTCTTTCGAGAGAAACTCTTTCTCCAGAAAGGACCCATTCTTGGCAACAAAGATCTTGCCTTCGGATCTGAGGTAGAAGGTGTACCCAATAGTTTCTTTTGGGTACCCTATGAAGACGCATTTTTCCGATTTGGGTTCGAGCTTTTCAGGTTGAAGTTTCTTGACATAAGCATCGCATCCCCAAACTTTTTAGAAACGACAGCTTAGGTTTCTTCCCAAACCATAATTCATACGGTGTCGTCTCAACGGATTTCGACGGAGCCCTATTTAAAGTGAATGCGGCAGTCTCTAAAGCATAGCCCCAAAAAGAAAGCGGTAAATCGGTAAGAGACATCATAGATCGCACCATATCTAACAGAGTGCGATTACGACGTTCGGACACACCATTACGCTGAGGTGTTCCAGGCGGCGTGAGTTGTGAAACTATTCCACATTTTCTTAAGTGTGCCCCAAACTCGTGACTCAAGTATTCTCCTCCACGATCTGATCGTAGAAACTTGATTTTCCTGTCACGTTGATTTTCAACCTCATTCTGAAATTCCTTGAACTTTTCAAAGGTTTCAGACTTGTGTTTCATTAAGTAGATATACCCATACCTACTTAAATCATCAGTGAGGGTGAGAACATAACGATAGCCACCGCGAGCCTCAACACTCATTGGACCGCACACATCAGTATGTATGATTTCCAATAAGTCGGTTGCTCGCTCCATTGTTCCTGAGAACGGAGTCTTGGTCATTTTACCCATAAGGCATGGTTCGCACGTGTCAAATGATTCATAATCAAGAGACTCTAAAAGTCCATCAGCATGGAGCTTCTTCATGCGTTTGACACCTATGTGACCAAGGCGGCAGTGCCACAAGTATGTGGGACTATCATTATCAACTTTACTTCTTTTGGTACTCACATTATGAACATGTGTAGCATCACGTTCGAGATTCATAAAGAATAAACCATTCACCATAGGAGCATGACCATAAAACATATCTCTCATAAAAATGGAACAACCATTATTCTCAGATTTAAAAGAGTAGCCATCTCGAATTAAACGAGATCCCAATACAATGTTCATGCTCAAAGCTGGCACTAAATAACAATTATTAAGGTTTAAAACTAATCCCGAAGGGAGATGCAGAGGTAGCGTGCCGACGGCGATCACATTGACCTTGGAACCATTCCCGATGCGCATCGTCACCTCGTCCTTTGCCAGTTTCCGCTTATTCCCGCAGCCCCTGCTTTGAGTTACAAATGTGAGCAACTGCACCGGTATCAAATACCCAGGAGCCACTACGGGCACTAGTAAGGTACACATCAATTACATGTATATCACATATACCTTTGGTTTTGCCGGCCTTCTTATCCGCTAAGTACTTAGGGCAATTCCGCTTCCAGTGACCGCTTCCCTTGCAATAAAAGCACTCAGTCTCGGGCTTGGGTCCATTCTTTGGCTTCTTCCCGGCAGCTTGCTTGCCGGGCGCGGCAACCTCCTTGCCGTCCTTCTTGAAGCTCTTTTTACCCTTGCCTTTCTTGAACTTAGTGGTTTTATTGATCATCAACACTTGATGTTCCTTCCTGACTTCTACCTCCGCTGATTTCAGCATAGCAAATACTTCAGGAATGGTCTTTTCCATCCCTTGCATATTGAAGTTCATCACAAAGCTCTTGTAGCTTGGTGGAAGCGACTGGAGGATTCTGTCAATGACCGCATCATCCGGGAGATTAACTCCTAGCTGAGTCAAGCGGTTATGCAACCCAGACATAGTGAGTATGTGCTCACTGACAGAACTGTTTTCCTCCATCTTACAGCTGAAGAATTTGTCGGAGACTTCATATCTCTCGACCCGGGCATGAGCTTGGAAAACCATTTTCAGCTCTTCGAACATCTCATATGCTCCATGTCTCTCAAAACGCTTTTGGAGCCCTGGCTCTAGGCTGTAAAGCATGCCGCACTGAACGAGGGAGTAGTCATCGAAACGTGCCTGCCAAGCGTTCATAACATCTTGTTCTGCAGGGAGAACGGGTGCGTCACCAAGCGGTGCTTGTAGGACATAATCTTTCTTGGCAGCTATGAGGATGATCCTCAGGTTCCGGACCCAGTCCGTATAGTTGCTGCCATCGTCTTTCAGCTTAGTTTTCTCTAGGAACGCGTTGAAGTTGAGGATTACGTTGGCCATTTGATCTACAAGACATATTGCAAAGATTTTAGACTAAGTTCATGATAATTAAGTTCAACTAATCAAATTATTAGTGAACTCCCACTTAGATTAGACATCCCTCTAGTCATCTAAGTATTACATGATCCGAGTTAAACTAGACCGTGTCCGATCATCACGTGAGACGGACTAGTCAACATCGGTGAACATCTTCATGTTGATCGTATCTTCTATACGACTCATGCTCGACCTTTCGGTCTTCTGTGTTCCGAGGCCATGTCTGTACATGCTAGGCTCGTCAAGTCAACCTAAGTGTTTGCATGTGTAAATCTGTCTTACACCCGTTGTATGTGAACGTCTGAATAAAACACCCGATCATCACGTGGTGTTTTGAAACAGCGAACTGTCGCAACGGTGCACAGTTAGGGGGAACACTTCTTGAATTTATTGTGAGGGATCATCTTATTTACTACTATCGTTCTAAGTAAATAAGATGCAAAACATGATAAACATCACATGCAATCAAATAATAAACGTGACATGATATGGCCAATATCACATAGCTCCTTTGATCTCCATCTTGGGGCTCCATGATCATCTTGTCACCGGCTTGACACCATGATCTCCATCATCATGATCTCCATCATCGTGTCTCCATGAAGTTGCTCGCCAACTATTACTTCTACTACTATGGCTAACGCGTTTAGCAATAAAGTAAAGTAATTTACATGGCGTTTCTTGATGACACGCAGGTCATATAAAAGAATAAAGACAACTCCTATGGCTCCTGCCGGTTGTCATACTCATCGACATGCAAGTCGTGAATCCTATTACAATAGCATGAACATCTCATACATCACATATAGATCATTCATCATTCATCACAACTTTGGCCATATCATATCACAAACCACTTGCTGCAAAAACAAGTTAGACGTCCTCTAATTGTTGTTGCAAGTTTTACGTGGCTGAATTTAGGGTTCTAGCAAGAACGTTTTCTTACCTACGTTAAAGCCACAACGTGATTTGTCAACTTCTATTTACCCTTCATAAGGACCCTGTTCATCGATTCCGCTCCAACTAAAGTAGGAGAGACAGACACCCGCCAGCCACCTTATGCAACTAGTGCATGTTAGTCGGTGGAACCGGTCTCACGTAAGCGTACGTGTAAGCTTGGTCCGGGCCGCTTCATCCCACAATACCGCTGAAGCAAGAAAGGACTAGTAACGGCAAGAAAGTTGACAAATCTACGCCCACAACAAATTGTGTTCTACTCGCGCAAGAAGAACTACGCATAGACCTAGCTCATGATGCCACTGTTGGGGAACGTTGCAGAAAACAAAAAATTTCCTACTCGTTTCACCAAGATCATCTAGGAGTTCATCTAGCAACGAGTGATTAGATGCATCTACATACCTTTGTAGATCGCGAGCGGAAGCGTTCAAAAGAACGGTGATGATGTAGTCGTACTCGACGTGATCCAAATCACCGATGACCAGCGCCGAACGGACGGCACCTCCGCGTTCAACACACGTACGGAACATCCACGTCTCCTCCTTCTTGATCCAGCAAGGGAGGGAGGAGAGGTTGAGGGAGATGGCACCAGCAGCAGCACGACGGCGTGGTGTTGATGGAGCTGCAGTACTCCGGCAGAGCTTCGCTAAGCACTATGGAGGTGGAGGAGGTGTTGGGGAGGGAGAAGGAGGCAACCAAAGGCCAAGGCGTTCAGGTATGAAGTCCCTCCTATCCCCCTCTATATATAGGGGTGCCAAGGGGGGGTGGCCGGCCCTAGGAGATCCAATCTCCTAGGGGGTGCGGCGGCCAAGGGGGGTTTCCCTCCCCCCCAAGGCACCTAGGAGGTGCCTTCCCCTCCTAGGACTCTTTCCCCCTCAAACCCTAGGCGCATGGGCCTATGTGGGGCTGGTGCCCTTGGCCCATTAGGCCAAGGCGCACCCCCTACAGCCCATGTGGCCCCCCGGGACAGGTGGACCCACCCGGTGGACCCCCGGGACCCTTCCGGTGGTCCCGGTACAATACCGATAACCCCGAAACTTGTCCCGATGCCCGAAACAGGACTTCCCATATATAAATCTTTACCTCCGGACCATTCCGGAACTCCTCGTGACGTCCGGGATCTCATCCGGGACTCCGAACAATAGTCGGGTTACTGCATATACATATCCCTACAACCCTAGCATAACCGAACCTTAAGTGTGTAGACCCTACGGGTTCGGGAGACAAGCAGACATGACCGAGACGACTCTCCGGTCAATAACCAACAGCGGGATCTGGATACCCATGTTGGCTCCCACATGCTCCACGATGATCTCACCGGATGAACCACGATGTCGAGGATTCTATCAACCCCGTACGCTATTCCCTTTGTCTATCGATATGTTACTTGCCCGAGATTCGATCGTCGGTATCCCAATACCTCGTTCAATCTCGTTACCGGCAAGTCACTTTACTCGTACTGTAATGCATGATCCTGTGACCAGACACTTGGTCACTCTGAGCTCATTATGATGATGCATTACCGAGTGGGCCCAGTGATACCTCTCCGTCATACGGAGTGACAAATCCCAGTCTTGATCCATGTCACCCAACAGACACTTTCGGAGATACCTGTAGTCTACCTTTATAGTCACCCAGTTACGTTGTGACGTTTGGCATACCCAAAGCACTCCTACGGTATCCGGGAGTTACACGATCTCATGGTCTAAGGAAAAGATACTTGACATTGGAAAACTCTAGCAAACGAACTATACGATCTTGTGCTATGTTTAGGATTGGGTCTTGTCCATCACATCATTCTCCTAATGATGTGATCTCGTTATCAATGACATCCAGTGTCCATAGTCAGGAAACCATGACTATCTGTTGATCAACGAGCTAGTCAACTAGAGGCTCACTAGGGACATGTTGATGTCTGTTATTCACACATGTATTACGATTTCCGGATAACACAATTATAGCATGAATAAAGACAATTATCATGAACAAGGAAATATAATAATAATGCTTTTATTATTGCCTCTAGGGCATATTTCCAACAATGTGGTCATCTGAGCAAAGGACAGTATGGAAGAGTGAGTGCTTTGGAAACTGCTAAGCTTATCTGGGATAGGCTGTCCAAAGTAAATGAAGGAGTTTCAACTCAGCGTGACTCTCGAGTCGATGTTCTTCGGAATCTCTTCAACCGCTTCAAAAGACTCGACAATGAGAATGTCCAACAAACCTTTGATCGCCTCACTGACATCTCAAATGAGCTTCAAGCCCTCGGTGCCACTGACATCACTGATCATGAAGTTGTGAAGAAACTGCTGAGATCACTTGATTCCTCATTTGATACTCTGGGACTGATGATACAAGAACGTGCTGACTACAAGTCGCTTGATCCTGCTGATATCCTCGAAAGGCTAAATACTCACGAGTTCCAGCTTGCTGAAAAGAGAGATCTCTATGGCTCAAACTATGGCAAACCACGTGCCCTGAAGGCTAAGGTTGTGTCTGACTCTGAATGTGAGGATTTTGGTAGTAGCCTTGGCGATCCTGAAGAACTGAGCCAGGATCTAGCACTGCTTGTGAAGAAATTCCAGAAATTCACAAGACGTGGTCGCTTTGGAAAATCCTCAAGAGGAAATGATTCCTCACCCAGTGACTATAAGAGAAGACTTTGCCACAAATGCAAGAAGCCTGGTCACTATATTCAAGATTGTCCTCAGTGGGAAAAGGAAATGAATAAGAAGAAATACAAGGATTACAGTTCTGATGATGCGAAGAAGAAGAAGAAATCATCAAAATCTTCATCATCGAAATCCTCGAAGTCCTCATCTCACAAGAAGGGCAGCTCCAAGAAGGCTCGGGCATTCATTGGCAAGGAAATGGGCTCTGAAGCTGAATCTGAGGAAAATGATGAAGAGGAGGAGTCTGAAGAATCTGAGTCTGGTGTGGCGAGTCTGGCCGTCGCTACTGCTTTCGTCAGCAAGTCCATCTTCAACACTGAAGAAACTGACTCCACCGACAAGCCTGATGAAGATAATGATGGCTACGCTCCCACCTATTGCTTCATGGCAAAAGGAGCTAAGGTACTCAAATACAACTCCTCTGACTCTAGTGAAAATGAATCTGATGAGGATCTCAAGCCCAGCTACTCTAAACTTGCTAAAATTGCTGTGAAACAACAACGGGCTCTTGAAAAGGTTCAAAACATGCTAGATAAAAGTGATGATATGTTGGGTGAAGAAATGGATCGCACTAAAGCCTTGACTGAAAATCTTCAGAGACTTCAGTCTAGGTATGATAACCTTCAAGGTCATCATAACTCTCTCTTGTCTGATCATGAGAAACTTTCTTATGAATTTCTTTAAGAAAAGCAAGATCATGAGAAGCTTTCTCTTGAAGCTCTTCAAAGAAAGGAAGATCTTGAAAAGCTAAGAGTGTGTTATGAAATTCTTCAGAAGAAGCGTGATTCATTACTAGCTCAACAAATCAGCGCTTCTCAGGAAGAATTTGTTCCTCCATGCTTAAAGTGCATTGAACGTGAATCTGCTAATTCTTCACCTGAATGTTCAAATGCTTCAAATGTTACAAATTCTTCATCTGCCTCTGCTATCACTAATTCCTCATCTGAGGACATTGCTAGTATCACTGACAATGCAGGGCTGAAGGAATTGTACATGACAGGCATGTACAAAAGCCTCAAAGGGCATCAAACACTTTGTGATGTGCTCAAAAAGCAGATCCTCAACAGAAACCCTTGGAAAGAGGGTATTGCCTTTGAGAGGAAACTCAATGCCGATGGAACATATTGGAAGCCTGAGCAGTACCCCAAAACATCATGGGTTGCTACAAAGGGACCTCCAGTTGATCCATCTAATTTATCTGGCTTTACATGTGAATCTTCTCATTCTTCTGATGAGTCAATTGACTCCAACTATAAACTGTTCAAAAATCAGAATGGTGAAGTATTTGCTAGATATGTTGGCACTAACTGCAGGAATGGTTCCCCCATGAAGAAAATCTGGGTTCCCAGAAGCTGTGTTGAAAGTCTTCAGGTGAATGTCCTCATGACACCACCAATGAAGAACAGGAACCCCGGGTCAAATTCTTCACATAGATCAAATTCCTCAACTAGATCAAAGTCCTCATATGATTATCATCGTGCTAACAACTCTGTCTCGCAGGGTAGAGCTAAGGGCTATGAATATGTGCATTATTCTTCAAACCATTATGTTCATAAGTCCTCGAAGAATTACTCTGCTTATTCATATGCTTACCCTAACCCCTCCTATGCTAAGCGAAATGGTTTGGCATCTTTGCCACCCTTCTCACATGGTGCTCGCAGAATGATGAACTCTTTGCCACCCCTCCAGATGTGGGTGGTGAAGAAAAGGAACTAATCTCTTCTGCAGGGTCAGGTCTCCAGACGTGCCTTAACGTCTGAAGAATTTGCTGGGGACCTGACAAAAATGCCTGAAAGGACGCAGGCGAATCATGATGAAATGAACTTTCATTTCACATGTCCTCATATTGCTATATCTGTTTACTGCTTGATGAAATTCATCTGATGAACTGGATATCATATTCTTCACTGATGAAGCATATGATATTGTAAGCTATACTAATTCATCTGCAGGATGATCAACCCAAAACCACTGAATGGGTCCTCGATAGTGGATGCACAAATCACATGACTGGTGACAAGAATCTATTGATGGATGCTCCCTTATCACCGTCACCTCTGAAGCATATCATTTTTGCTGACAAAGGCAAAAGTCAGGTATTGGGTCTTGGTAAGGTTGCTATCTCTAAGGATAAGCACATGGACAAAGTCATGCTTGTTGAGTCCTTAGGATACAATCTCATGTCAGTCTCAATGCTTTGTGATCTTGATATGGTTGTTGTCTTCGGCAAATATCGCTGTGTTGTGATTATGGAAGCTGACAATTCCAAAGTCTTCGAAGGCTTTAGGAGAGGAGATCTGTATATTGTTGATTTCTCTACAGGACCACAACCAGCCGTGTGTCTACTTGCAAAAGCTTCAGAAGGCTGGCTATGGCATCGATGACTTGGTCATGCAGGCATGAGGAATTTGAACACGCTTGCGAAGAAGAAGCATGTCATTGGCATTGAGAATGTCAAATTCCTCAAGGATCACTTATGCGGAGCATGTGAAGCCGGAAAAATGACCAAGGCCAAGCATCCAGCGAAGACTATCATGACCACTACCCGTCCATTAGAATTGCTTCACATGGACCTCTTCGGACCTAATCATTATTCAGCAGTCACTAATGATGCAACTTTATATGGTTTTGTCATTGTTGATGATTATTCTCGATATACATGGGTACACATTGTTACTTACAAACATGAAGTGTAGGAAGTCTTCAAACGATTTTCCTCGAGGGCTTCAACCAACTTTGGTGTGAAGATCAAGCATATCAGAAGTGACAATGGAACTGAGTTCAAGAATTCTGGTCTTGATGCCTATCTTGATGAACTTGGTATTACTCATGAGTTATCTGCTCCCTATACTCCTCAGCAGAATGGCGTCGTGGAGCGCAAGTATAGAACTCTTGTTGAGATGGCTCGCACTATGCTTGATGAATACAAAACGCCTCAGCGTTTTTGGATTGATGCAATTGATACTGCCTGCCACATCATCAACAGAGTATATCTTCACAAATTCTTCAAGAAGACTGCCTATGAACTCCTCACTGACAAGAAACCCAATGTGAGTTATTTCAAGGTCTTCGGTGCTAACTGTTGGATTAGAGATCCTCACCACAACTCTAAATTTGCACCAAAAGCACATGAAGGTTTTATGCTTGGTTACGGAAAGGACTCGCACACCTACAGAGTCTTCAACATTGTTCTTCACAAGATTGTTGACACTGTAGATGTGCGGTTCGATGAAACTAATGGCTCACAAAGAGAGCACCTACCTTCTGTGTTAGATGAACCAGCACCTAAGGATGCTATTAAGCTCAAGGCAACTGAGGATGTCATTCCTACTGAAGAATCTGCTGAAGAATTCATTCCTGTTCATGAAGAACGTCAAGCTGATGCACCTGAAGAACATGATGAGGAAAATGGTGCTGAAGAAAATGCTGATCAAAATCCTCAGCGACAGCCAACTCATCCACGCGTTGCAAAAGAAGTGCAAGTGGAGAAGATCATCGATGACATTAGCGCACCAGGTCCTCTCACACGCTCAAAAGCCTCACACTTATCTAACTTTTGTGGGCACTATGCTTTTGTCTCTATCTCAGAGCCCACTAAGGTAGATGAAGCATTTCTGGAGCCGGAGTGGATTCAGGCTATGCAAGAAGAATTACATCAGTTTGAGCTGAACAATGTCTGGGAATTGGTCAATCGCCCAGATCCTCGCAAGCATAATATCATTGGCACGAAGTGGATCTACCGCAACAAGCAAGATGAAAATGGCCTTGTGGTGAGGAATAAGGCACGACTAGTAGCTCAAGGCTACACGCAGGTTGAAGGAATTGATTTCGATGAAACTTTTGCACCTGTTGCTAGACTTGAGGCTATTCGCATTTTACTTGCCTATGCTAACCATCATGATATCATCTTATATCAAATGGATGTGAAAAGTGCATTCCTCAATGGTAAGCTTGAGGAAGAAGTATATGTTGCTCAACCCCCAGGTTTTGAAGATCCCAAGAATCCTGACAAAGTCTTCAGACTCAATAAGGCCCTCTATGGCCTCAAGCAAGCCCCTCGGGCGTGGTATGATACATTGAAGGAATTCTTCGTGAAGAATGGCTTCACACCCGGTTCACTCGACCCTACTCTATTTACTAAATCATATGATGGTGAACTGTTTATGTGCCAAATATATGTTGATGATATTATCTTTGGCTGTACTAACCAACGATATAGTGATGAATTTGCCTATATGATGAGTGAAGAATATCAAATGTCTATGATGGGAGAGTTGAAATTCTTCTTAGGTCTTCAAATTCGTCAGCAGCGCAATGGCATATTCATATCTCAGGAGAAATACCTCAAAGATGTACTGAGGAAATTCGGCATGCAAGATTGCAAAGGCGTCAAAATTCCTATGCCCACAAATGGCCATCTATGCACTGATGAAAATGGTATTGACTTCGATCACAAGGTATACTGCTCCATGATTGGTTCTTTATTGTACTTATGTGCATCTAGGCCAGATATAATGCTTAGTGTTTGCATGTGTGCCCGATTTCAAGCTGCACCGAAGGAATCACACCATAAGGCTGTGAAGCATATTCTTCGATATCTAGCTCACACACCAACACTAGGATTATGGTACCCCAAGGGCTCTGCTTTTGATCTCATTGGATATTCGGACTCTGACTATGCTGGTGATCGTGTGGACCGCAAGTCAACATCTGGCACTTGTCATTTCCTCGGACGATCTTTGGTCTGTTGGTCCTCGAAGAAACAGAACTGCGTATCACTGTCTACTGCTGAAGCTGAATACATTGCTGCTGGCTCATGCTGTGCTCAACTGCTTTGGATGAAGCAAAACCCTCAAGGACTATGGCGTCAACGTGAAGAATGTGCCTCTCCTCTACGACAATGATAGTGCCATCAAGATTGCTCACAACCCAGTTCAGCACTCGAAGACTAAGCACATCCAGATTCGTCATCATTTTCTTCATGATCATGTGTTGAAGGGCGATATCTCCATCGAGCATGTCAAGACTGAAGAACAGCTAGCTGATATCTTCACTAAGCCCTTGGATGAGAAGAGATTTAGCAAGTTGCGATGTGAGCTAAATATCTTAGAATCTTCGAATGTTCTTTGAAAAAGACACACATCCTAACCCTTATGCAGAATTGATCACTTAGATGTGCAACACATGAAGAAACGTTTTTCTTCAATCAATGAAGAATAACATTCTAAGTGTGAAGAAATTAATGAAGAATTTGATTCTCAGAACCCTACGACAATTGTACGCGGTGTCTGAAATCATCATTCTTATACGGTGGGCTACGCCACCACAAAAGTTGAAAATCTTCAATTTGAGTTTTTCCTCATTTTTAAAATTCTTCAGTTTTACAAATTCTTCAACTTGCAAAATCTTCATTGTTTCCGTCGTTTTTCTTCATTGGCTATATATATATGTGTGAGTTTATGTCCTCTACAGCATTCACTTATTGCTATTTCTTCAAGTTGCGATTTCTGCTAAGTGAATGTGATCGGACCCTTCCCCCTCTATGCTATACTCAATCCAATCTATTCACAAATTCTTCATGTGCATTCTGATTGAAACTCGTTCAAAGTCTTCACTGTGTCCTTGTCAGCTGAAGAAATTGCGAACGAAATTTAAAAAAAAAACAAATCTTATCCAGATTTTCAGTTTTACCGCTTAAACCGTTTCGCATCCCACGATGCATTAGTTTATTCACCCACGATCTTACACGATCTCATCTGCACAGTACGTGGGTGACACATATCGCGTGAAGAAGAAAGGGCAGGGGCATGTTCGTCCCAAAATCTGCGGGCGAACAGTTTTTACCGTGGCTATAAATACCCCTCTCCCTTCCTTACTTCATTTACTCCGCTCGGTCGCTGTCTCTCGCTCGAGCTCTCCTCAAACCCTAGCGCCGCTGCTACTCCATCACTGTCGGTGAGGAAGAGCTTCACTGCCTCGACCTCGTCGCCATCGTACTCGCGCCGGCTGCGGAAATCTTCACTCCGCCCCCGCCGTAGCCGTCTCCCTCTGCCAAGTTAGGGCGTGGGAGATCTAACGTGACGAACTTCACTACAGTTCATCTCTGTTCGTCGTGTTCTTCAGTTCGGGTAATTAAAAGTCACTTTTATTACTCGCTTTGATTCTCAAATCTTTCTGAAAATCTTCAAAGGTGTTTTATTCTTCAAATCTTCACACATGAACACCTCACACACTGTATGCTCTTGATTTATCTCTCTAAGCACTCATTTCTTCAAGATTCCTCAGTTGTGCGGATTCTCAATCTGTACAACTCTGGAACCTAAGACAAAATGCTTAGTGAAATTCATCAAGGCTCAACTGGTCAAATTCCTCAAAACTTGTCTTTTTCGAAAAATCTTCTGAGAACGCATATGACCTTTCCAAATTCCTCGCACCTACACTCTGTTCACAGGTACTCATGTCCGCTGCTGAATCACTAGGTTCTCATCAACTTAACTCATTTGCAGCGTTCCTCGAAGAAAAACTGCATACTTCTTCAGAGTGTTCTATTTTTAAAATTCCTCATCTAAAGAAAATGGCATAAGGCAAGAGACCGCAGAACGGAGGAAAGAAACCGGAGGTCATGACTGCCTTCGAGATCCCTGAAGAAATATACAAAGACTATTGCACACCTGATGAAGCCAAGTTTGGCAAGGAGAACATGAATCAGCGCAAAGTGTGCATCCAGAGGATAGAACGAAGATGGGCACGAGAATGGAGGGAATATCTCTATGTTACTCCAAAGTACATGAAGAAATTCGCCTTAAACCCTCCATGCCCAAGAGCTCCATTGGCACCTGGCCAAGTCACTGATCCCACCAGCATCAAGCGTGGTGAAGACATTCCTGAAGAATGGTCCAGGCGCCAAGCCAAATTGGCAAGACAGGCCAAGGAGGCAGTGAGAAAATTCAATGAGGATTCTGCTACTGCTACTGCTGCTGAGACCTCAGTCAAGCCGAGGAAATCAATGCCGAAGAAGCCTGCTCGCAAGCCAAGTGCTTCACCATCAGCGCCCTCATGGCCCAGTTCCTCAGCCGCGCCCTCACGGCAAATTCCTCAGACTGCTGCTGCTCCCTCAAAATCCTCAACAGCTCCCTCCAAATCCTCAACTCTAGTGCATCTGGCTACCTGTCAAAGGACTCAGGGTTTCTTGATTGCTTCTGGTGTCTCAGCAAGTTCCTCAGCTGCACCAATGTCCTCATCAGGCCCCACTCTGCTGAAGACAAAAGCAACAGCTGGACACGGTCCTCGGCCAAGTCCAAGAAAGAAACAGGTTGCCTTCAACATGCCCTCTGATGACGAAGCCTCAGATGAAGAACTTGTAGAAATCATCAGAGACAGACTAACCAAGGCCGCTAGAGCCAAAGGAACAATTGTGCCTCTGCTTTTGGATCCGAAGAAGATCCTTGACTTCATCGACCTATGGCGTCAGGATCCAAACACTCCCATGTCTGATCTGCCTCTGACTCCTGGTCAAAGTCATATGCTGAACCATTTCATCGCTGAAGAGAAATGGAAATTTGAAAAGGCTCGTGAGATAAAGAGAGCACAAGCCAGAAAGGAGAAGCTTCTGAAGAAGAACATCGTCAACCTGACTCCTGAAGAACTTCTCAAAGCTCAATCTGAAATCCAAGCCCTCAGCAAGGATTTCGATGCTTACAATGCTGATTGGCAAGGAGCCAAGGTGAGATTCGTCAATTTGACGAAGAAAATGACAATTGTTGCAGCCCCATCGCAACAAGAAAATCCTCAGGCTGCAGACTCTGCTCAGCCTGCTGAAGAACATGCCAGCACTGTTGATGACTTTCAGCCTGCTGATGAGAATACAAGTTCCAGGGCTGATGACTCCATTCCAGCCGCTGAAGAAATCCCCAGGGCATCCACTAGTGGTGCGCCTGAAGAAACTGAAGAGAACAGGGCAACTGCACCAGCTGCGCCTGAAGAAACTGAACCACAGTCCTCAGCTCCTCCTGCGCCAACATCAACTCCAATTCTTCCTTCTGCTTATGAAGTGAAGAAGACAAAGGCTGCAGAGCGAGCTGCAGTAAAGAAAAGGAAGGCATCAGCTGCGTCAAATTCTTCGGCTGCGAAGAAAATGAAGCCGATGACCAGCTCGCTTGAAAATCCCATTGATGCCATTCCCATTTCCTCCATGTCGTCTAAGGAAATTGTTCCTTATGGAGAAGACTACAAGATCCCAAGCGGATCTGATGAAGAAAATCACTCTGTTGCTACCTCAGAACAGTTTGATGAAGAAATTGAAGTGGAAGCATTCCCTTCACCGCCAGTCGTTTCCTCACCCATGCCTCAGTTCACAGCTGAAGAGGCTGGTGTTGAGGAAATTGAAAAAGAAGATGAAGACGTGGATATTGGATGCACTACACCAGTGATGAACGATGACTTTTGGGAAAGTTAGCATCCCAATACTCCTCTCTTCACTCCGATTCAACAAATTCCTTAGTCCCCGGCTACAACTGTTCAAATGGGCTCTGAAGAAACTCATCCCACATCGTCTGTTCATGAAGAAATTCCAGCCGCTAGTGCTGCAGAACCTGCTGCTGATCCCCAAACTGCACAAGAAGAGGAACCAGAAATTCCTCAGCCTGAAGCACCTGAGATCGCGATTCCTGAGGTTGTGCTGCAAATCACTGACGTTCCTCTGCCCAAACCAAAGAATCCGTTCACGAGCAAGCAAAAATTCAAGGCTAAAGACTTCTTTTCTAAGCATGTGTTCTTCACTGCTTACAATCCATATGACTCTGCTCGCATAAGGAAAAGACGCTTCTGGACTGCTACTCAAGCCAACTACTATTCCTCAGTGCTCTTTGACAAGGACAAGATCTTTGATCATGAGCATATTCCTCATGTGGATATGGAATCTCTGCCGTGCTTCGAGCCAGTACTCCGAGTTATTCATGATGCAGGACTCCTAAATTTCTGCACGGATATCTGTGATTGGAATGAAGAACTCATTCTTCAGTTCTACGCCACTTTGCATATCACCGGAGATGCTGAAGATGTCAATTCATGGGTGCTAGATTGGATGACAGAAAACACTCACTACAAGGCACCAGCAACTGAATTGCTTTGTGTCCTTCCTCTTGATCCTCCCCATGAAAGCGCACGTTGCATCTACAATGACCGCGAGCTGACTGATCATTATATGCAAGTTCTCATGAAGCCTTTGAAGCCAGGGCAGGCCCCTCGAACCAAATTCCTCGTCAAGGAACTGTTGTATGTGCCTCGGACTGTCTATCGAATCCTGATGAAGACAATGAGTCCCATCAAAGGCCACGACTCAAATGAAGAAGATGTCGTTGGCATCATGAAGAACATGCTTTTCAACATCATTCATGGCGTTCCCGTCAACTTCCATGATTTCTTCATGAGGACTCTGGCTAATGTTGCAATGTCACCTTTTGAGCTGAAGCCCTATGCGCCTTGGATTATGAGATTCATAAGGGCAAGATCTTCACTGAATTACAAGGCTGACACTCTGAACCATGGTAGCTACTTGCCGCCCATCGAAGTCCTCAAGCGACCAGTTTCATCATCTGATGATAAGGGCAAGGCAGCTGCTGTGATTGATGAAGGCACTCGTCCATTGGATGGTCAATTCCGTCTCGCTACATCTTACTCCACCAATGACGATTCTGCAACACATGACACTGCCGCAAATACCTCAGCTAAGCAAAAGCCTCAAGCAACTGCACCCAGGGTGATGACTGATCGTGAGTTACTCCTCAGTCTTCATCAGAAGGTTGAACGCAATCAGAAATGGGTGAAGCGTCAGTTTGCTACAATTCTTCACAACATGACCTCTACACATAATGCAGTGAAGAAAAATCAGTATTATCTTCATGAAACCCTTAACCGCACCTGGGCTACTCTCATGCATGTATATTCCGCGGAAGAAATGAAGACTATGGGTCTCCAGGAAGCATTTGACTGGTCTGCACCACCTCCGAAGAAATTCAAGCGAGTCAAAGTTCCTGATCTAGTGGCCAGTTCTTATTCTTCATCGTGTGAAACTGATGAACATGAAGATTTGGACGACACTGCGGCAGGCCCTACTTCAACAACCAACCCCGACAACGCTGGCGCTCCTCCATCGACTTGAAAATCTTCAGGGGCGTTAGTCCTCAGTTTCGATCCTTTTGGTCATTTGATGACAAAGGGGGAGAAATCTGAGTTAGTCTTCAAGCGGGTTTATAGTATGGGCGTTTTATTAAGTTACAACTCTCGTTCTTCCGAAAA
Source organism: Triticum dicoccoides (assembly GCF_002162155.2). Classification (NCBI taxonomy): domain Eukaryota; kingdom Viridiplantae; phylum Streptophyta; class Magnoliopsida; order Poales; family Poaceae; genus Triticum; species Triticum dicoccoides. The sequence goes on from NC_041385.1 coordinate 79,791,546, forward strand.
CTTTTATTGGATCGAGTTGTAATCTTAAATCCGATGGTGCCTTGATACTTTTGGTCGTGCTCTGATGCTTTTGATGCACTGAGCTCTGAAACTTTTGATGTGATATTCCGCATGCTTATTCCTCGTTAATATTATTGCACACATGCTGAATCTCATCAGGCACCATATTTCATCATGCATTTCAAATTCTTCATATTATATATCAAATGCGTGTATGAATTACAAGATATAGGGGGAGATCTCCATGATTCGACTCTTCAAATGTGCATTGCCTCAAAAGCAAATTCCTCACTATGCACATATTCAGGGGGAGTTCTTCTATATCTTGCAATCAAATTCCTCAATATCAGTATTTACACTTCAAATGTTTATCCCCATTGAAAACTTAACCTATGTTGTCATCAATCACCAAAAAGGGGGAGATTGTAAGTGCATCTAGTGCCCCTTAGTGATTTTGGTGTATTCGAGACTTATAGGTTAAGTAACTGATGCTTTTGTGAGTGTACACAGGTCTATAAGTCTATGAGGAGTTTGATATTTATAGAGAAAGTCGACCCCTAAAAATGAAGTTCTTCAACTGAAGACTTTGATATTCTGAAGACTTTCTGAAGACTTTGAAAGTGAAGAAATTGGTGTAACCTTGAAGACTTGATATTCATTCGAGGAATATGAAGCGTGAAGACTTTTGTTTTCGTAGTTTCATTTTCTCTTTCTTGAGTCATAGGAAACACCATACTGTTAAAGGGGGTCGAGGAAATACTAAGGAAAAATTTCCATGTGATGCTCAACTCAAAATCCTACACCTACCAATCCCTTCGAGTGAAGCCATTGGAAATCTCATACAGTTCAGTCAAATTCGTCAGTGACAGAGACGCAGTTCTTCTGTTCACTGAGGACTTTGCTCTGACTGAGGAGTTAGGAATTCGCCAGTGCGAATTGCCTACACAGTGAGGCACATGATAGCCCTAAGGAATTTGAGAGTCAAATTTCCGACCGTTGTTGTGCTGCGCGCCGGCTGTCCCAAAATATCTTATCTACCTAACGGTCATATCATTGAAGGGCATTTATGTCTTATCATGTCGGGCTGCTCCCTAGGCTATAAATAGCCGCCCCCTACAACCACTAGCTGGTTGGCTGCTCCGAGAGAACTTGACACTTGTCATCTGAGAGCAACCCATCCTCCGAGGACTTTGAGCGAAAATCATCAAGTGAGGAAAATCCCAAAACCAAACCCCCACAAACCCAAGTGATTGAGCATCACTGAAGAAACTAATCCTGCGTGGATCCGACACTTGTTACCTTTGAAGACTGTGCTTCTTCCAGACGGTTAGGCGTCAAGGTCTAGAGCATCCAAGAGGAATTGTGGATCACCGAGTGACCAAGTCTGTGAAGGTTTGGAAGTCACCTGAAGACTTACCACGAGTGATTGGACGAGGCCTGCGTGGTCTTAGTTCAAGGAGAATACGGTGAGGACTAGGTGTCCTGAGTTGCGGCTCAGAGACTGGGTGTCCGGGACTGTGTGTCCTCAAGTTTAAATACTCAGCCGCTCCAACCAGACGTACAACTGAGACAGCAGTTGGAACTGGTTTACCAAATCATTGTCTTCACCAACTGACTGGTTCTATTTCCTCAACTCTTTCATTTCCTCATTACTGTGTTGAATGTTGTTCATATCTGTGCTTGAAGACTTTGACTGAAGACTTTCACAAATTCCTCAGTTCAATTTCTTCAGTCTGTTTGTCTTCATCTTGCTATCCTATGTTTACGCTTTCCATACTCTGTGTTAGTCTTCATTTCATCATGATGACTATGTTTGTATCCTGTTATGTTTACTTCTGAGTACATATTCCGCTGCAAGTAGTTCTTCGCTAAGGAATTTCCTCACTAGCAAATTCCTCAGTGAAGAATTCATAAAAATCGCCTATTCACCCCCCTCTAGTCGATATAACGCACTTTCACCGAGCAGCCAGTAGCCTCCTCCTTCTCCGCCTCGCCGGCAAGGGCGGAAGAGACCCGCCGCCGCCCCGGCTGCTCCGGCGCGTCGTAGTCCTTCTCCTCCGCCTCGTAAGCAAGCACGAAAGAAGACAGACACCGCAGCCGCTCCGTCTGCTCCGGTGTCTAGCAGCACAACCAGAGGCGGGAGGCAATACAGATACGGTCCACCTCTAAAGCCTCTAGAGAAGTTACCGTACGAGAGGACCGAGGAGGAAAACTATACGATCGTGCAGACCCACGTGAAGGAGTTCCTTGAAGGGGTGAAAGCAAAGAGACATCCACCTCCGGAGGAGAAGGTAGATCCGGTGAAAGCAAAGCGCACTCTCGATACCCTGAGGAAACCGGGAAAGTCTCCGCCGAGAACCAACTATGAGAGCATTACTGAATAGACATATCTCCAAGCGGAGCGGTCGGGAAGTACTGTCAGACATCAAAGAGCAAGAGAATGAGCAGCTGCGAAAAAAATTGACCAGCTCGGCGAACAAGCAAACCAATCGTGCCCCCCACTCAATGTGTCTAGCGGCAACATCGTTGCTAATGTTCCGGGGATGGTGGACGATGGCAATCTACAAGATTACCTGCCTGATGATGCACTTCCTGATTTCATGGAGGTGGAAGAACACAGATACGAGTACGGGAAGCCTCTCGTCAAAGATGAAAAATCTCTAACAGCGATGATGCGAAGATTCCATACTTGGTACATGAAAACCTGCAGAGAGTCTGGGGGGAGGAATACTTTGTATCTGAGAATTAAAGAGGAGCATGACCTCGTTGGAAATGATCTGTTGCCTGTTCCATTTTAGGAGTTCTTCGAGTTCTTTAATCAAAACGCCCTCGATAAATTAATGGTCTTTTGCTACCACCTGTAAGTACTATTTTTGTCATTAAGTCTCTATATATAGCTCGGCTCTTTCATTGCATGTATTTATAATTAATTATCCTCAATATATTATGCAGATTGAAGATCGTCGAGTGCAAAAAACAAGAAATTTATGATACTGGGTTCATTAACACAAATATCATAGATCAATTTCTGGTTGAAAAGGACGTCAAAGAGGCCGAGGACAACTTGCTACAATCATTGATCAAAAATCAAAACAAAGATACCATACTCTTTCCTTACAACGACAAGTGAGTGTTACTGTCGTGTGCATATTCGGTTTCCCTTATTACTCGAGCGAGGTTATAGTAATGTAATTGATGAGTTATGCATGCGTGCGCAGGTACCACTATATTCTTCTGCAGATTAAGCTTGAGTGTGGACTAGTAACCGTCTTAGACTCGAGACAGAAAAATCCCAAAACCTATGCGGACATGACTGAAATGCTCAGCAAGTAAGTTCAATCGATCATTATCGCACCATATCGGCAACTTTTTGTTCATTTCCTGATATCTCAAGTAATAATAATTATTTTCTTTGTCTTGCAGGGTTTGGAAACAGTTCACCGCAGAAGCTCCGGGACTGCCGAAGGAGCTGCGATATACATACCCGAAAGTAAGTACTACTGGCTAGCTAGTTGCGCGCATCTCATGTTGATTCTATATCTATACTTTCATCAATGCCATTTATAATGCTTCATTATCAGTTTGATTGACCTCTATTTCTCGTAAAGTGCTTGAGGCAGGAACAAGGGAATGATTTTTGTGGATACTACGTGTGCGAGTTCATCCACACCGCGACTTTGAAAAACAAGTGGGCCTACTCTCAAAGACAATATGAAGTGCGTAAGCAATAATATTCACAATTTCATTTTATTACACCATCATTTCTGTTGAGTTTCATTCATATATATGTATTAATTAACCCCCTTCTTCAAATTAGACGTGGCAGATGCGGAATGAACTCCTAGAACCAGTTCGCATGAAAGCAATTCAAGAGGAATTGGCGGGATTCTTTCTTGACCACGTCATCAATAAAGCCGGAGAATACCATGTGGAAGTTGATTTCAAATGCTAGGGGACTGTAATTGAGAGATCTTATATATTGTACATGTATGTAGCCAGTAGCGTCGGATGTACATGATACGAAAACTTGTTGTTTGACCAATCTCTCGGAGAAGGAGAGGTCGATCGATCATTTCTCTCGGTATGCATGACGAACTTCTGTACTACTCAATGGTTCCCTTCATTTTCTTACTAGCTAGCGTGTCGAGGGCTATATATAGTACATAGCGTCGACCAAGCACGGACATAAGAAAGGACACTTCTCTCTATTAATTATCTAGCTAATACAATATATGAAACACCTAAATTAACCCCCAAAACCCCCAACCCCCCCCCCTTTAAAAAAAACAAAAACCCCAGCCACTGGAATGCTGACGCGTGGATGCCTTTTGGTCCCGGTTGGTGCCACCAACCGGGACCAAAGGCCCCCCTGCCAGGGCTCGGCGCACCGGCCACGTGGAGGACTATCTGTCCCGGTTCGTGTTTGAACCGGGACTAAAGGGGGGAGGTATTAGTAACGACCCATTAGTCCCGGTTCATGAATCGGGACTAAAGGCCCTTACGAACCGGGACAAATGCCCCCTTTTCTACTAGTGTCCCGTTTGTGATAATACATATCATCGCCATTTTGAAAAATGTAGTTGGAAAACTCACGTAAGAATATACAACAGCATATAAAGATAGTCTCCTAAAAACATAATTATCTCCTTTCCACCAGCTTCATCATCTACTCGTTTGGAAAATCTCCACATCCCACTAAAGCCTCTTGGAATGCTTTCAAACTTAATTATTTCTTAACTTTGAACCTATCCTTGAGCTTCTTCTGCAAATGTAGCTCCATTCAAGTTTTCCTCAGCCCATATTCTCTCCTATTTAAAAAGAGCATAAGGTTCTGTCGTCCACTCATCCATCGTCTAATTTTACTAAAGTTCCCCTCTCCTCTATCCCCTTCTTGATTTTGTTTCCCCCGTCTTTGGTCTTTTTTACCCTTTTTTCTTGAAACCCATCTCAACTGGCCCACCTCTTATTTACTTATCATATAAAATATATATTTTATTTTGTAAGCCGATTAGTTCTTACCAAACAAGTGTTTACCTCCCTCCAAAAAAGTATGCAAAAAGTGTTTACCAAAAAGTCGTGTTTATACAATCAAATTAATATGGGTACGTAAATCACAGCCTAATCTACTAGAATAATTATGCTGCCATTTGAACGCATGGGCTATTAACTAGTTATGATGAAAAAATTAACAGAAGTTCGTCAGCACCACATACATACCAATTTTGAAGTTTAATACCACATCTGAAATTGACAATTCAAATGTGTGTGTGAGCAATTCCTCTCGTAACACGAAATCTTCAAATTGTTATCATCAGAAAACTATGTAAACTCGTTCAACCATCTTAATGTTGTATCTATCCCAAATTCTGAATTTTTTCTCTGAGATAATTGAAGTTGCAATTTGAATATACTTCATTCTATGGGTAAATTCTAAAAAATGACTAAATTTCTTAAACTATCTTTTATCCATGACCATCAATATGACCATCCTCCATCTTCCCTACCACAACCTTAGATCTAAAAACTGAATTCTTGAGGTAAAAATCAAGTTTTATTTCTCAACATCAAGGTTACAATCAACCAGAACAAGAAGTTCAATACATTCCGGTGGGTGCTGCGGCTAGCAAGAGGTTCTAGCAAAAAATGTACCATGTAAAAATTGATGCGCAACCCTATTTTTATTTTTTGAGGATAAACTCGTGATTTACCAATAAGATTGTGATCCTAGCTAGCGGGTGGCCATAGTCAAAACGGTCTAGAGAATAAATTGATAAATTCAATGTTGCCAAGCGATTAAATTGTGTAACCAGTGGAGCTTCTGAACATTGCAAGGCGTGTGCAAGGCCTTCCATCACCTCACTGATTTCATATTCCAACATGAAAGTAGTTCCACCACATAGAACTTGTTGCAACTAGTAAATCCGGTGAGATTGACGACCTCACTTGAGTTTTTGGGTACGCAACCGAATATTTTATCTTGTGATGCAATGTTGTTGACTGGAACTATGGGTGTTGCCTCTATGAATGGATATCTTGGTTTGTCAACCGAGGAAGTCTTGTCACTTGCTTCAAACCCTTGCACTTCAGGCCCAACAATTGTTGTGCTACTGGATAGCAAACATCAACGCCTTTCCTACATCTTTATGTCTTGTATAAATATTGTATTAACATGAGTACTGGTATATATTTGACAAGCCCACAATAATAAATGAAGTTTTATTGTAAGAGGAGTATTTCAACTAAATCGAGCATCTCCGACCTACTCGTACTCTAAGATCCACCAAGCTTTTGCAAGGCCGTCCCCGAGAACTTATCGGTCTTCTTGCGTGGGAATTTGGGTGTCTACTCGGGTTTTGTAGCGCTTCCTCATGATAACATTCGAGTAGCTGAAAAGCTTGACCTCTGTAGGAATTCCATCCTTTGAGTAAGAATAAACCCAAGGAATATGAATTGTTGCCTTCCACTTGTTGGGTAAATGTGGTTCCACATGGGCCAGCCAATTTCAAAAATATTTCCCTCACTGTCGTGGTAATATCTCGTAGTTTCGAAGCAATCTCATTCAAACGAGCCAAGAGACGTGATGACCACAGTTCCAGTGATATTTCAGTCAAAATATACACAATGACACCTCGACCCAACTACCAAAAGTTGTAGCAAAATGTTACCTTGGCCCCAATTGCGATGTTTTTATGTAACTTAATCGCACAACATCACAAGACAAAAAGATGAACCTACCTCTCTGAAACAAGCGGATGGGCCATGTCATACTAGTCCTACCCAAAACCCGAATGAAAAACATTGCTTCACATAAAAAGAGGCCATGTCGTGTTTGCTTCCCTGCCTTACATCCTAGTGAGACATACTAAAATGTTGATACAATCTTTTGGTGAGGCTATTCATTGTATGATTGTGCTATTGAGTTCAGATGTTTGTGGATTAACTCCAAACGGGACTTATACTAGGTGACCCTCCATCCACATACCATCAGTATATACATATTCAGCTTTGTCACTATGTATGAGTCCATGCTTGAGGATCTTCAAGCAACATATTTGGGAAGAACACCTTATGCCAAAGATGGTTTGTTGTTTTACAACAAGTAACTTATGTTTCAAGACCTTTCTTAATATGTTTGCATGCCCTCGTGTTTTGCCATGTTGTACATTTACAACATCAAATTAACCAATTTATGTGATTTTATCACTTATCAGGCATGCACATTATCAAACTGAAATCATGCCTCATACACTAGTATGGAAAGATGGGGCTTGCATCTAGTACGCTCTTGATACAAATGGTGAGAAACATTACACATGGCAACATGTGGGTTTCTTTCTGCCACTTAGATGGTTATTAATGTGATCTCATGCTTGTTGACGCCTCACTTTATCTCTCAATAATTTGTATTGGTCTTGGTTCATCACATGTTGTATGATTGTGTTGGTGCTACAAAAAGATGTGAAGCTATTCTTCGGATGGCCCTCCAAGTATCTTGGTGGGTTGAACAATGTAACTATCCATAAGGTAACTTTTCTAAATGCAATTTATTTCCAAAAGATATGTGTATTTGTCATGCACCACCAGACTCTCAATGTTTCCCCTTCAGTGTCTAAATAAAAATTAATTGTGCATTTGTATTTAGTGCTCAAATCATCATTTTGATGATTTCTTTCGACCATATTAGTCGGTTCATGTCCATGATCATTCCTTAATATTGTTTCCATGGTGATGTACTTAGTCAAGATAAATATTTTACAGAAGATGCATGCATGTTCATGTTTTGTGTGCCTTCCTATACAAGACCGCTACACAGTATTAACTCAACGAATTGTTAATGTTTTTCATTTTTATTCATTCATCATTCACCATATTGTATAGACAACTATTCTTTTGTAGCCAATTAAAATGCTCATCTATATTAGGGTATAAAAAATTCTTACCATTCTGATGTTTATTATCAGAAGTATGTTTATAGTGCTAATTTGAAACTACATATGTAACTATGAGATATTTTCACATTATTATTCTACCAATTTATTTATGCCCCTTGATATATTATTTTACATTTGTTCTTGTATCATTTTAAATATCTATAGAAGTTAGTATAGTGTTTTAAAAGTATATGAATCTAGCAAATCACTGCTAGAGATGTCTGGAATTTAAAATTGTGGAGTTTAGGTGTAACCAAATACTCCCTCCGTTCGGAATTACTTGTCATAGAAATGGATGTATATAGACGTATTTTAGTTCTAGATATATCCATTTTATCCATTTCTGTGGCATGTAATTCAGGACGAAGAGAGTAGTTATGTCTAGAGTGTGTGAAGTGTCAATTATTAGTCTATACTGAGAGTCCATCTTACAAAGTGTCAATTATTAGTCTATCCTCAGATCCCGTCTTACAAATTATCAATTAGAAATATATCCACAAAATCCCCTCTTGTGCTTCACTTTCGATCTCTCAATTAATTCCTTTCATTGATGCCCTTCAATGTGCAAAGAAATTACCTATGGTCGCCCACCTGACCGTAAAACTAGACCCACATGACTCTACCTAATATGAAACAACCGGCTAGGGATTAACTCATGAAACGATCGATAGGTCGACTATGGTGGGGGATAGGAGACTACAAATCTTAGGCTCAACTTCCAATTTCAGGGCAATGAGGATAAAGTAAGTTCTCTAGATATGCAACTAGGTGAGAACAACCTATATGCCAAGCAAACTTAAAGCAGCGTATGTTAGGCAACAATGTAATTAGCAAGCGGACAAGCATACAAAGCAAGTAAAGATAAATGAAAGGATTGATCACCAGTGAGTCGACGATGCAAATTTATCCAAAAGTGCACACTCTTTGTGGGTGCTAATCTCCGTTGGAGAGGTGTTGAAGCCAAAGTCCCGAAGCGTCACCAAGAGGCTCACCTGATTTTCCTTTTGAGTCACTCCCAACGGATGAGCCCCGAATCACTCGGGGTTGGTCTTGAAGGCGACCACCACCCCTTTCCAAACGTCCCAGAGCACACCATAGGCAAGAAAGCTTCCGGTCCATGCTCCTAACCAATTAGGAGACCAAATTCAAGAGTAACAAGTGTTGATGAACAAATAAAGTGGGGAACATGAATTGGTTTTGACTAGAGTGTAAATCGGGTCTTGCTCTATCTCATCCCAAAGTATCAACAAGTTTGGGTGGAGATATTGAGAGTATTGAGCAAATCAAGGTGTAGAAATGGTGGAAAGGCTCACATGACATTAGGGTTAGGGATGCAGGTGGAAGAAGGGGGCTTTATATAGCTCACCTCCCAATGTAACCGTTGGTAGCCTGGAGACCCCATGTGCATGAGGTTAAGGCCCCGTGTGCACGGTATGTACAGAGACGAAACCACTGCACTCCACATTCATGGGGGTCCTCGTGTGCACAAGGTATCCAAAGAGTTTTAGACCCAACCCGGTACGCAGGAGGGCAAGGTGGCCCGTCTGCATGGGGTGTCCACAGAGTTCACACTGGCCCCGTGTGCATGACCATGTACACCATGTGCACGGGGTAGGCTGTCTTGTGAAATATTCTATGGTGGACTTCGGCAAATGATTGGTGGATAAATGCGGGAGGTTTGGTGCATATGTTTGGCATGTTCCCACACTTTTCATCCAACCATCTCAGCCCCTCTTAATAGTGTGGTTGCCCTATGACTCAAAGAAACCAAAACAAAACTTTGAGTCATCGGAAAACCACGACA
>NC_041385.1:79801573-79850885 GCF_002162155.2 Triticum dicoccoides
CACATTGTCATCGGACCAAAATACCATTTAGGGACATATGCACGTTGAACACTCATGATGCTTGCATTTTAGATTACTTTTTTGGGTATCAAATTACTCAATTATGATACATAGTCACTCACCTTTAGCATATTTTATCTCTATTTCTATCTTATTATAGAACTGCGGAGGGGACCTGGTGAAATGGAACTTTGAAGAATGCACGAAGCAAAATCACCTTATTAATAAAAGAAAATAAAACAAAAAAAAATCTCAAATATTGAAGTTAAATGGACCTGGGAGCCATAAGGTCCACCCTGGAGGTGCTTAGAGTACCCATGCAGGTACTGCCCTAGTTGTGTGGGCCCCATCTAGCCCCCCTTTTAAGCGACAAACACTAATTTTCTCTAGATTTTTTCGCGGTGACAAAAAAGGAACCCTACTTCTACCCCTGAATACAACATGTGTAGCATCTTCATCAACATCACATTTACAATAGCACATCTACATCTCCATCTCTGTCGCCTGAAGGAAATATGCCCTAGAGGCAATGATAAAGTTATTATTTATTTCCTCATTTCATGATAAATGTTTATTATTCATGCTAGAGTTGTATTAACCGGAAACATAATACATGTGTGAATACATAGACAAACATAGTGTCACTAGTATGCCTCTACTTGACTAGCTCGTTAATCAAAGATGGTTAAGTTTCCTAACCATAGACATGAGTTGTCATTTGATTAACGGGATCACATCATTAGGAGAATGATGTGACTGACTTGACCCATTCCGTTAGCTTAGCACTTGATCGTTTAGTATGTTGCTATTGCTTTCTTCATGACTTATACATGTTCCAATGACTATGAGATTACGCAACTCCCGTTTACCAGAGGAACACTTTGTGTGCTACCAAACGTCACAACGTAACTGGGTGATTATAAAGGTGCTCTACAGGTGTCTCCGAAGGTACTTGTTGAGTTGGCATATTTCAAGATTAGGATTTGTCACTCCGATTGTCGTAGAGGTATCTCTGGGCCCTCTCGGTAATGCACATCACTATAAGCCTTGCAAGCAATGTGACTAATGATTAGTTGCGGGATGATGCATTACATAACGAGTAAAGAGACTTGCCGGTAACGAGATTGAACTAGCTATTGAGATACCGACGATCGAATCTCGGGCAAGTAGCATACCGATGACAAAGGGAACAACGTATGTTGTTATGCGGTTTGACCGATAAATATCTTCGTAGAATATGTGGGAGCCAATATGAGCATCTAGGTTCCGCTATTGGTTATTGACCGGAGATGTGTCTCAGTCATGTCTACATAGTTCTCGAACCTGTAGGGTCCGCATGCTACGTTCGGTGACGATTTTATTATGAGTTATATGTTTTGATGTACCGAAGGTAGTTCGGAGTCCCGGATGAGATCGGGGACATGACGAGGAGTCTCGAAATGGTCGAGAGTAAAGATCGATATATTGGACGACTATATTCGGACATCGGAAAGGTTCCGAGTGATCTGGGTATTTATCGGAGTACCGAAGAGTTACGGGAATTCCCCTGGGTGAATCATATAGATAGACTCCTCCAGGGCACGCCATAGGAGGGCCCCCTCCTTCAGGGTTGCGCCCCCTCCTCCAGGGCGAATCATATAGATAGACTCCCCAGGGTTGCGCCCCCTCCTTCCTTCTCTTCTCTTTTCCCCTGGGTGAATCATATAGTAGATATGATCAACATAGTTATGTTCACCATTGAAAACTACTCCATTTCACGTGATGATCGGTTATTGTTTAGTTGATTTGGATCACGTGATCACTTAGATGATTAGAGAGATGTCTATCTAAGTGGGAGTTCTTAAGTAATATGATTAATTGAACTTTAATTTATCATGAACTTAGTCCTTATAGTATTGTGCAAATTATGTTGTAGATCAATAGCTCGCGTTGTTGCTTCCTATGTTTTTATATGTGTTCCTAGAGAAAAACTATGTTGAAAGATGTTAGTAGCAATGATGCAGACTTGGTCCGTGATCTGAGGATTATCCTCATTGCTGCACAGAAGAATTATGTCCTTGATGCACCGCTAGGTGACAGACCTATTGTAGGAGCAGATGCAGACGTTATGAACGTTTGGCTAAGCTCAAGATGATGACTACCTGATAGTTTAGTGCACCATGCTTTACGGCTTAGAATCGGGACTTCAAAGACGCTTTGAACATCATGGACCATATGAGATGTTCCAAAGAGTTGAAGTTAATATTTCAAGCAAATACCCGAGTTCAGAGATATAAAGTCTCTACAAGTTCTATAGGTAAAAGATGGAGGAGAATAGCTCAAGCAGTGAGCATGTGCTCAGATTGTCTGGGTACTACAATCGCTTGAATCAAGTGGGAGTTAATCTTCTAGATAAGATAGTGATTAACAGAGTTCTCTAGTCACAATCACCAAGTTACTGGAATTTCGTGATGAACTATAGTGTGCAAGGGATGACGAAAACGATTCCTGAGCTCTTCGTGATGCTGAAATCGACGAAGGTAGAATCAAGAAAGAGAATCAAGTGTTGATGATTGACAAGACCACTAGTTTCAAGAAAAGGGCAAAGGGAAAGAAAGGGAACTTCAAGTAGAATGGCAAGCAAGTTTTCACTCCCGCAAAGAAGCCCAAAGCTGGACCAAAGCCTGAAACTGAGCGCTTCTACTACAAAGGAAATGGTCACTGGAAGTGGAAATGCTCTGAATATTTGGTGGATAAGAAGGATGGCAAAGTGAACAAGGGTATATTTGAAATATAGGTTATTGATGTGTACCTTACTAGTGTTTATAGTAGCCCCTCGGTATTTGATACTTGTTCGGTTGCTAAAATTAGTAACTCGAAACAGGAATTACAGAATAAACAGAGACTAGTTGAGGGTGAAGTGACGATGTGTGTTGGAAGTGGTTCCAAGATTGATATGATCATCATCGCACACTCCCTATACTTTCAGGATTAGTGTTAAACCTAAATAAATGTTATTTGGCGTTTGTGTTGAGCATGAATATGATTTGATCATGTTTATTGCAATACGGTTATTCATTTAAAGTCAGAGAATAATTGTTGTTCTGTTTACATGAATAAAGCCTTCGATGGTCATACACCCAATGAAAATAGTTTGTTGGATCTCGATCATAGTGATACACATATTCATAATATTGATGCCAAAAGATGCAAAGTTGATAATGATAGTGCAACTTATTTGTGGCACTGCTGTTTGGGTCATATCGGTGTAAAGCGCATGAAGAAACTCCATAAAGATGGATTTTTGGAATCACTTGGTTATGAATCATTTGATGCTTGCAAACCGTGCCTTTTGGGCAAGATGACTAAAACTCCGTTCTTCGGAACAATGGAACGAGCTACTGACTTGTTGGAAATAATGCATACCAATGTATTCGATCCAACGAGTGTTGATGCTCGTGGCGGGTATCGTTATTTTCTGACCTTCACAGATGATTTGAGTAGATATGAGTATATCTACTTAATGAAGCACAAGTCTGAAACATTTGAAAAGTTCAAAGAATTTCAGAGTGAAGTGGAGAATCATCGTAACAAGAAAATAAAGTTTCTACAATCTGATCGTAGAGGAGAATATTTGAGTTACGAGTTTGGTCTTCATGTAAAAACAATGTGGAATAGTTTCACAGCTCACGCCACATGGAACACCACAGCGTAATGGTGTGTCCGAACGTTGTAACCGCACTTTATTGGATATGGTGCGATCTATGATGTATCTTACCAATTTACCACTATCGTTTTGGGGTTATGCATTAGAGACATCTGCATTCACGTTAAATAGGGCACCATCAAAATCCGTTGAGACGACGCCTTATAAACTGTGGTTTGGCAAGAAACCAAAGTTGTCGTTTCTTAAAGTTTGGGGATGCGATGCTTATATGAAAATGTTTCAACCTGATAAGCTCGAACCCAAATCGGAGAAATGTGTCTTCATAGGATACCCAAAGGAGACAGTTGGGTACACCTTATATCACAGATCCGAAGGCAAGACATTCATTGCTAAAGAATGGATCCTTTCTAGAGAAGGAGTTTTCTCGAAAGAAGTGAGTGGGAGGAAATTAGAACTTGATAAGGTAATTGTACCTTCTCCCGAATTGGAAAGTAGTTCATCACAGAAACCAGTTCCAGTGATGCCTACACCGATTAGTAAGGAAGTTAATGATGATGATCATGAAACTTTGGATCAAGTTACTACCAAACCTCGTAGGTCAACCAGAGTAAGATCCACACCAGAGTGGTACGGTAATCCTGTTCTGGAGGTCACGTTACTTGACCATGATGAACCTACAAACTATGAGGAAGCAATGATGAGCCCAGATTCCGTGAAATGGCTTGAAGGCCATGAAATATGAGATGGGATCCATTTATGAGAACAAAGTGTGGACTTTGGTGGACTTGCCCGATGATCGGCAAGCCATAGAAAATAAATGGATCTTCAAGAGGAAGACAAACGCTGATAGTAGTGTTACTATCTACAAAGCTCGACTTGTCGCAAAAAAAGTTTTTCGACAAGTTCAAGGTGTTGAATACAATGAGATTTTCTCACTCATATCGATGCTTAAGTCTATCCGAATCATGTTAGCAATTGCCACATTTTATGAAATCTGGCAAATGGATGTCAAAACTGCATTCCTTAATGGCTTTATTAAAGAAGAGTTGTATAGATGCAACCAGAAGGTTTTGTCAATCCTAAAGGTGCTAACAAAGTGTGCAAGCTCTAGTGATCCATCTATGGACTGGTGCAAGCATCTCGGAGTTGGAATATACGCTTTGATGAGTTGATCAAAGCATATAGTTTTATACAGACTTGCGGTGAAGCCTGTATTTACAAGAAAGTAACTGGGAGCACTACAGCCTTTATGATAAGTATATGTGAATGACATATTGTTGATCAGAAATAATGTAGAATTTTCTGGAAAGCATAAAGGAGTGTTTGAAAGAAGTTTTTCAAAGAAAGACCTCGGTGAAGCTACTTACACATTGAGCATCAAGATCTATAGAGATAGATCATGACACTTGATAAGATTTTTCAATGAGTACATACCTTAATAAGATTTTGACGTAGTTCAAAATGGAACACTCAAAGAAGGAATTCTTGCCTTTGTTGCAAGGTGTGAAGTTGAGTAAGACTCAAAACCCGACCATGGCAGAAAATAGAAAGAGAATGAAAAGTCATTCCCTATGCCTCAGTCATAGGTTCTATAAAGTATGTTATGTACCAGACCTATTGTATACCTTGCTCTGAGTTTGGCGAGGGAGTACAATTTTGATCTAGGAGTAGATCACTGGACAGCGGTCAAGAATATCCTTAGTAAGGACTAAGGAAATGTTTCTCGATTATGGAGGTGATAAAAGAGTTCCTCGTAAAGAGTTACATCGGTGCAAGCTTTTACACCGATCCAGAGGAGAGGCTGCCCCCCCCAAGGCCCAGTCCGAATTGGACTAGGGGGAGGGGTTGCGCCCCCTCCTTCCTTCTCTTCTCTTTTCCCTTTCCTTGACTCCTACTCCTACTACTTGGAAGGGGGGAATCCTACTCCTGGTGGGAGTTGGACTCCTCCAGGGCGCGCCATAGGAGGGCCGGCCCTCCCCCCTCCTCCACTCCTTTATATACGGGGGCAGGGGGCACCTCTAGACACACAAGTTGATCTGTTGATCTCTCCCAGCCGTGTGCGGTGCCCCCCTCCACCATATTCCACCTCAAAAATATCGTAGCGGTGCTTAGGCGAAGCCCTGCGTCGGTAGCATCATCGACACCGTCATCATGCCGTCGTGCTGACGGAACTCTCCCGCAAAGCTCTGCTGGATCGGAGTTCGTGGGACGTCATCAAGCTGAACGTGTGCTGAACTCGGAGGTGCCGTACGTTCGGTACTTGGATCGGTCGGATCGTGAAGACGTACGACTACATCAACCATATTGTGCTAACACTTCCGCTTTCGATCTACGAGGGTATGTGGACAACACTCTCCTCTCCCGTTGCTATGCATCACCATGATCTTGCGTGTGCGTAGGAATTTTTTTTGAAATTACTACGTTCCCCAACACCGCCACCATCCATATGCAATTGGTGTAGCTTGATCGATCCATGTAATCATTTTCCAGTGTTAATTTATTCCTTGTGTTTTATTGATGTAAGATCCATACATTCATATTTTTATTCTTATCCATACACCGACGCCTTTGTTTGTGCCCTTTTAGTAGTTCTACATTCTTAGAGACATGAGAGAAACATATTTAATGTCTTCCATGTGCATTTGTAGTAAGAATTGTGTTTTGATTGCATGTTGTGATTATAAGCTTCACCATTTATGGGCTTAAAGAAGAGTATTATGTTATAGAGAATTTAGAAGGGAATGGCGGATTCACAAAATACATCCCCAAGTCTATGATTTATAACATACTCTTGAAGTTATGGTTAGGTTAGGTAGTCTGGTTAGTTGTCAGGGGTTTAATCATAGGAACATTATGAGTCAATTATTTTACAATATGTTTAGATTTGGCTCTACCCACATGACAATAAACAAACCACAAGTTGGATAAACAAATGAGTATCTAACTTGACAACTTGTTATATCGTGTTGTGCTTGAGAACGATCTAGTTTTTATAAGTATTATAAGTTTATCACCGGCTTGTCCTTATCACGAGTATGGATTGGCTCATCTCTGAAACCTATAAATTTATTTTATTTATATTAATTTTTGTAACTATGCAAAATACCAACTATCAAGTTAGCTACTTTCTTTGTCCAATAATATAAGACATTATTACATCCAATATACTCACATATTGAATATAATAATTGAAGGAAATATGCCCTAGAGGCAATAATAAAGTTGTTATTTATATTTCCTTATATCATGATAAATGTTTATTATTCATGCTAGAATTGTATTAACCGGAAACTTAGTACATGTGTGAATACATAGACAAAACATAGTGTCCCTAGTATGCCTCTACTTGACTAGCTCGTTAATCAAAGATGGTTATGTTTCCTAACCACAGACATGTGTTGTCATTTGATGAACAGGATCACATCATTAGGAGAATGATGTGATGGACAAGACCCATCCGTTAGCTTAGCATTATGATAGTTACAGTTTCATTGCTACTGCTTTCTTCATGACTTATACATGTTCCTCTAACTATGAGATTATGCAACTCCCGAATACCGTAGGAACATCTTGTGTGCTATCAAACGTCACAACGTAACTGGTGATTATAAAGATGCTCTACAGGTGTCTCCGAAGGTGTTTGTTGGGTTGGCATAGATCGAGATTAGGATTTGTCACTCCATGTATCGGAGAGGTATCTTTGGGCCCTCTCGGTAATGCTCATCACTATAAGCCTTGCAAGCAATGTGACTAATGAGTTAGTTATGGGATGAAGCATTACGAAACGAGTAAATAGACTTGCCAGTAACGAGATTGAACTAGGTATGATGATACCGACGATCGAATCTCGTGCAAGTAACATACCGATGACAAAGGGAACAACGTATGTTGTTATGCGGTTTGACCGATAAAGATCTTCGTAGAATATGTAGGAGCCAATATGAGAATCCAGGTTCCGCTATTAATTATTGATTGGATATGTCTCTCGATCATGTCTACATAGTTCTTGAACCCGTAGGGTCCACACGCTTAACGCTCGATGACAATTTGGATTATGAGTTATGTGTTTTTGATGACCGAAGTTTGTTCGTAGTCCCGGATGAGATCACGGACATGATGAGGAGTCTCGAAATGGTTGGGACATAATGACTAATATATTGGAAGGCTATGTTCGGACACCAGAAAGGTTTCAGAAGAGTTAGGACATTTTTCGAGGAACCGAGGGGTTACCGGAACCCCCCGGGGAAGTTATGGCCCTAGATGGGCCATAAGGGAGTAGGAGAGTGAAGGCCACAAGGTGGCGCGCGCCCCTCCCCATGACAGTCCGAATTGGACTAGGGAGAAGGGGCACGGCCCCCTCTTTCCTTCCCCTCTCCCTCTCCTTCCCTCCTTCCCCCTCTTGGAATAGGAAAGGGGGGGCGAATCCTACTAGGTTTGGAGTCCTAGTAGGACCCCCCCTTGGTGCGCCTCCCCCTTGGCCAGCCTCCTCCTCCTCCCTCCTTTATATACGGGGGTAGGGGCACCCCAAACCACAATAGACAATCTCTTAGCCGTGTCCGGTGCCCCCTCCATAGTTTAACACCTCGGTCATATCGTCGTAGTGCTTAGGCGAAGCCCTACGCCGTTAACATCATCAACATCGTCGCCACGCCGTCATGCTGATGGAACTCTCCCTCGTCCTCAACTGGATCAAGAGCTCGAGGGATGTCATCATGCTGAACGTGTGCCGAACACGGAGGTGCCGTACGTTCGGTACTTGGATCGGTTGGATCATGAAGATGTTCGACTACATCAACTGCATTACTAAACGCTTCCGCTTTTGGTCTATGAGGGTACATGGACACACTCTTCCGTCTCGTTGCTATGCATCTCCTAGATAGATCTTGCGTGATTGTAAGAATTTTTTTTGAATTACTACGTTCCCCAACAGTGGCATCCAAGCCAGGTCTATGCGTAGATGTTTTATGCACGAGTAGAACACAAAGAGTTGTGGGCGATAATAGTCATACTGCTTACCACCAACGTATTACTTTGATTCGGCGGTATTGTTGGATGAAGCGGCCCGAACCGACATTACATGACCGCATTCATGAGACTGGTTCTACCGACGTGCTTTTGCACATAGGTGGCTGGCGGGTGTCTGTTTCTCCAACTTTAGTTGAATCGAGTTTGACTACGGTTGGTCCTTGTTGAAGGTTAAAACAGCACACTTGACAAAAAATCATTGTGGTTTTGATGCGTAGGTAAGAACGGTTCTTGCTAGAAGCCCGTAGCAGCCACGTAAAACTTGCAACAACAAAGTAGAGGACGTCTAACTTGTTTTTGTAGGGCTTGTTGTGATGTGATATGGTCAAGACATGACGTGATATAAATTGTTGTATGAGATGATCATGTTTTGTAGGAGAGTTATCAGCAACTGGCAGGAGCCATATGGTTGTCGCTTTATTGTATGAAATGCAATCGCCATGTAATTGCTTTATTTTATCACTAAGCGGTAGCGATAGTCGTAGTAGCAATAGTTGGCGAGATGACAACGATGCTACGATGGAGATCAAGGTGTCAAGCCGGTGACGATGGAGATCATGACGATGCTTCGGTGATGGAGATCATGAGCACAAGATGATGATGGCCATATCATGTCATATATTTTGATTGCATGTGATGTTTATCTTTTATGCATCTTATTTTGCTTAGTACGGCGGTAGCATTATAAGATGATCCCTTACTAAATTTCAAGGTATAAGTGTTCTCGCTGAGTATGCACCGTTGCTACAGTTCTTCGTGCTGAGACACCACGTGATGATTGGGTGTGATAAGCTCTACGTTCACATACAACGGGTGCAAGCTAGTTTTGCACGTGCCGAATACTCAGGTTAAACTTGACGATCCTAGCATATGCAGATATGGTCTCGGAACACTGAGACCGAAAGGTCAAACATGGATCATATAGTAGATATGATCAACATAGTGATGTTCACCATTGAAAACTACTCCATCTCCCGTGATGATCAGACATGGTTTAGTTGATTTGGCTCACGTGATCATTTAGATGACTAGAGTGATGTCTATCTAAGTGGGAGTTCTTAAGTAATATGATTAATTGAACTTTAATTTATCATGAACTTAGTCCTAATAGTTTTTGCATGTCTATGTTGTTGTAGATCAATGGCCCGTGCTACCATTCCCTTGAATTTTAATGTGTTCCTAGAGAAAGCTAAGTTGAAAGATGATAGTAGCAATTACACGGACTGGGTCCGTAACTTGAGGATTATCCTCATTGCTGCACAAAAGAATTACATCCTGGAAGCACCGGCTAGGTGCAAGGCCTGCTGCAGATGCAACTACGGACGTTGTGAACATCTGGCAGAGCAAAGCTGATGACTCCTCGATAGTTCAGTGTGCCATGCTTTACAGCATAGAATCGGGACTTCAATGATGTTTTGAACGTCATGGAGCATCTGAGATGTTCCAAGAGTTGAAGTTAATATTTCAAGAAAATGCCCGAGTTGGGAGATATGAAGTCTCCAACAAGTTCTATAGCTGCAAAATGGAGGAGAATAGTTCTGTCAGTGAACACATACTCGGAATGTCTGGGTACCATAACCACTTGACTCAGCTAGGAGTTAACCTTCCTGATGATAGTGTCATTGACAGAGTTCTTCAATCACTGCCACCAAGCTATAAAGGCTTCGTGATGAACTATAATATGCAAGGGATGACAAAAATGATTCCCGAGCTCTTCGCAATGCTAAAGGTTGCGGAGGTAGAAATCAAGAAGGAGCATCAAGTGTTGATGGTCAACAAGACAACTAGTTTCAAGAAAAAGGGTAAAGGGAAGAAGGGGAACTTCAAGAAGAATAGCAAGCAAGTTGCTACTCCTGGGAAGAAGCCCAAGTCTGGACCTAAGCCTGAAACTGAGTGCTTCTACTGCAAAGGGACTGGTCACTGGAAACGGAACTGCGCCAAGTATTTGGCGATAAGAAGGATGGCAAAGTGAAAGGTATATTTGATATACATGTTATTGATGTGTACCTTACTAATGCTCGTAGTAGCGCCTAGGTATTTGATACTAGTTATGTTGCTCATATTTGCAACTCGAAACAGGGGCTACGGATTAAACAAAGATTGGTTAAGGACGAGGTGACGATGCGCGTCGGAAATTGTTCCAAGGTCGATGTGATCGCTGTCGGCACGCTACCTCTACATCTACCTTTGGGATTAGTTTTATACCTGAATAATTGTTATTTGGTGCCAGCATTGAGGATGAGCATTATATCTTGATCTTGTTTGATGTGAGAAGGTTATTCATTTAAATTAGAGAATAATCATTCTTCTATTTATATGAGTAATATCTTTTATGGTCATGCACCCTTGTTGAGTGGTCTATTTTTATTGAATCTCAATCGTGGAGATACACATGTTCATAATATTGAAGCCAAAAGATGCAAAGTTGATAATGATAGTGCAACTTATTTGTGGCACTGTCGCTTAGGTCATATTGGTGTAAAGCGCATGAAGAAACTCCATGCTGATGGGCTTTTGGAATCACTTGATTATGAATCACTTGGTGCTTGCGAACCATGCCTCATGGGCAAGATGACTAAAACTCCATTATCCGGAACAATGGAACGAGCTACAGACTTATTGGAAATATTACATACTGATGTATGCGGTCCAATGAGTGTTGAGGCTCGTGGCGGGTATCGTTATTTTCTTACCTTCACAGATGATTTGAGCAGATATAGATATATATACTTAATGAAAAATAAGTCTGAAACATTTGAAAAGTTCAAAGAATTTCAGAGTGAAGTGGAAAATCATCATAATAAGAAAATAAAGTTTCTACGATCTGATCGTGGAGGCGAATATTTGAGTTACGAGTTTGGTCTTCACTTGAAATTTGAAACAATGTGGAATAGTTTCGCAACTCACGCCACCTAGAACACCACAGCGTAATGGTGTGTCCGAACGTCGTAACTGTACTTTATTGGATATGGTGCGATCTATGATGTCTCTTACTGATTTACCGCTATCATTTTGGGGTTATTCTTTAGAGAAGGCTGCATTCACTTTAAATAGGGCACCATCAAAATCCGTTGAGATGACGCCTTATGAACTGTGATTTGGCAAGAAACCAAAGTTGTCGTTTCTTAAAGTTTGGAACTGCGATGCTTATGTGAAAAAGCTTCAACCTGATAAGCTCGAACCCAAATCGGAGAAGTGCGTCTTCATAGGATACCCAAAGGAAACTGTTGGTTACACCTTCTATCACAGATACGAAGGCAAGATATTCGTTGCTAAGAATGGATCCTTTCTAGAGAAGGAGTTTCTCTTGAAAGAAGTGAGTGGGAGGAAAGTAGAACTTGATGAGGTAATTGTACCTTCTCCCGAATTGGAAAGTAGTTCATCACTGAAATCAGTTCCAGTGATCCCTACACCAATTAGTGAAGAAGCTAATGATGATGATCATGAAACTTCAGATCAAGTTACTACCGAACCTCGTAGGTCTTCCAGAGTATGGTCCGCACCAGAGTGGTACGGTAATCCTGTTCTGGAAGTCATGTTACTAGACCATGATGAACCTACGAACTATGAGGAAGCGATGATGAGCCCAGATTCCGCGAAATGGCTTGAGGCCATGAAATCTGAGATGGGATCCATGTATGAGAACAAAGTGTGGAGTTTGGTGGATTTGCCCGATGATTGGCAAGCCAAAGAAAATAAATGGATCTTCAAGAAGAAGACTGACGCTGACGGTAATGTTACTGTCTACAAATCTCGACTTGTTGCAAAAGGTTTTCGACAAGTTCAAGGAGTTGACTACGATGATATTTTCTTACCCGTAGCGATGCTTAAGTTTGTCTGAATCATGTTAGTGATTGCCGCATTTTATGATTATGAAATTTGGCAGATGGATGTCAAAACTGCATTCCTTAATGGTTTTCTTGCGGAAGAGTTGTATATGATGCAACCAAAAGGTTTTGTCGATCCAAAGGGTCCTAACAAAGTGTGCAAGCTCCAGCGATCCATTTATGGACTGGTGCAAGCCTCTCGGAGTTGGAATAAACGCTTTGATAGTGTGATCAAAGCATATGGTTTTATATAGACTTTTGGAGAAGCCTGTATTTACAAGAAAGTGAGTGGGAGCTCTGTAGCATTTCTAGTATTATATGTGGATGACATATTGTTGATTGGAAATGATACAGAATTTCTGAATAGCATAAAAGGATACTTGAATAAGAGTTTTTCAATGAAATACCTCGGTGAAGCTTCTTACATATTGGGCATCAAGATCTATAGAGATAGATTAAGACACTTAATTGGACTTTCACAAAGCACATACCTTGATAAAGTTTTGAAGAAGTTCAAAATGGACCAGTCAAAGAAAGTGTTCTTGCCCATGTTACAAGGTGTGAAGTTGAGTCAGACTCAATGCCGGACCACTTTAGAAGATAGAGAGAAAATGAAAGTCATTCCCTATGCTTCAACCATAGGTTCTATCATGTATGCAATGTTGTGTACCAGACCTGATGTGTGCCTTGCTATAAGTATAGAAGGGAGGTACCAAAGTAATCTAGGAGTGGAGCACTAGACATCGGTCAAGAACATCATGAAATACTTGAAAAGGACTAAGGATATGTGATGCGGAGCATCCACGATCATCCCCATGGACGTATATACATCTCCCACGAAACCACTTGGACCAATGACAAGAACTTGAGCAAAGGCTATCAAAGATAAGGTGAACTCGCTCCTCTCCGAACTCCCACTTTCTGCACATGAGACATGGCTACTACCTCAAGCGGAAACACTATGTGTGATCAGGCACTTGGAGGAAGGCCACGGAACAGATATATCCAATGGACAAGACGGCGAGGACACCAAAAACGAAGGAGAAGAAGAAGAGCTACCGAAGAAGCTCCGGCGAGAGGACGTCCGCCCAGGACTGGACGTCCAACGCCTGACGCTCCAGCCCGCGGACGTCCGAGCAGGACCGGACGTTCGGTGCCTAAAGGCCCAGCCGACCCAGGTCCTAGCCGATGAGAGCTACACCGAGCGGACGACCGGCCCACACCGGACGACTGGCAAGTCCACACCTGAAGTGTTTCAGCGGAAGACCGAAGCAACCGGACGACCGGAGACAGGACGTCCGGCCACCTCCGGACGTCCGGCACAACGATCACTGATACGTCTCCAACGTATCTATAATTTTTGATTGTTCCATGCTATTATATTACCCGTTTTGGATGTTTATGGGCTTTACTTTACAATTTTATATCATTTTTGGGACTAACCTACTAACCGGAGGCCCAACCTGAATTGCTGTTTTTTTTGCCTATTTCGGTGTTTCGAAGAAAGGGAATATCAAACGGACTCCAAATGGAATGAAACCTTCGGGAGCGAACTTTTCGGAACAAACGCAATCCATGAGACTTGGAGTGGACGTCAAGCAGAAAATGAGGCGGCCACGAGGGTGCCCTACGCGCCCTAAGGGGATGGGCATGCCCCCACCCTCATGGGCCCCTCGTGGCTCAACCGACATACTTCTTCCTCATATATATATATATATATATATATATATATATATATATATATATATATATATATATATATATATATATATATATATATATATATATCCACGTACCCTGAAAACATTTAGGAGCACCACGAAAAACTATTTCCACCACCGCAACCTTCTGTATCCGCGAGATCCCATCTTGGAGCATTCGCTGGTGCTCCGCCGGAGGGGGAATCAACCACGGAGGGCCTCTACATCATCTCCAAGGCCTATCCGATGAGTTGTGAGTAGTTTACCACAGACCTTCAGGTCCATAGTTATTAGCTAGATGGCTTCTTCTCTCTCTTTGAATCTCAATACAAACTTCTCCTTGATCTTCTTGGAGATCTATTCGATGTAACTCTTTTTGCGGTGTGTTTGTCGAGATCCGATGAATTGTGGGTTTATGATCAAGTTTATCTATGAGAAGTATTTGAATCTTTGCAAGTCTCTTCGAATTATCACTTTGGTTTGGCCTACCAGATTGATCTTTCTTGCAATGGGAGAAGTGCTTAGCTTTGGATTCAATCTTGCGGTGTCCTTTCCCAGTGACAGCAGGGGCAGTAAGGCACGTATTGTATTGTTGCCATCGAGGATAAAAAGATGGGGTATATATCATATTGCTTGAGTTTACCCCTCTACATCATGTCATCTTTCTTAATGTGTTACTCTATTCTTCATGACCTTAATACTCTAGATGCAGGCAGGAGTCGGTCTATGTGTGGACTAATAGTAGTAGATGCAGAATCGTTTCGGTCTACTTGTTGCGGACGTGATGCCTATATACATGATCATGACTAGATATTCTCATAACTATGCACTTTTCTATCAATTGCTCGACAGTAATTTGTTCACCCACCGTAATACTTATGCTATCTTGAGAGAAGCCACTAGTGAAACCTATGGCCCCGGGTCTATCTATTATCATATAAGTTTTCCATCTACTTTTATTTGCATCTTTTATTTTCCAATCTATCAAGTCCTGGTTTGCGCAGTTTATTTAAAAATTGCTTTGCCCCCCTTTGTGTGTCCACGTATAGGCCTCTTGAGTCATACGTGAGTTTCGCGCGCCGTCGCTCTCTTCCGGTTGCACGTGTTGACTTGTCTTCCCCGTCACACGTGAGAGGGGGTGTTACAGTATATGTGGATTGTACTAGCCCTTTCCATCAGTTCGGACTTTTGGTTGCATTGGCTAGTGCATGAAGCATAACACTTATGAGGTTGCTTTTTTGATTGAAAAGTATGATATTACTCTCTACGAATCTGAAAATTTTGACATACTTAAATATTGCTATGAAAACTATGCTCATAATGTCTATGTCAAAGAATTTATTGAGAGAATGACTGTTGCTTTGGAAGAAAATAATGATATGCATGAATCTATAGGTAATGATTCCGATTATTTGATTGAAATATCCCTTAACGAACATGATGCTTGTTATTCTTGTGGCCATGATGCCAATATTTATGAAGATGAATTTGCTATAGTTCC
Source organism: Triticum dicoccoides (assembly GCF_002162155.2). Classification (NCBI taxonomy): domain Eukaryota; kingdom Viridiplantae; phylum Streptophyta; class Magnoliopsida; order Poales; family Poaceae; genus Triticum; species Triticum dicoccoides. Next base: position 79,817,273 of record NC_041385.1, read on the forward strand.
TTATGTTAAACATGAGATCGTTGCTATTGCACCCATACTTGGTAGTTCCTTCATTGAAAAGCATGATTGCCATGATGTTACTATAAACTCTTTTGATGTCAATTGTGCTAATAATATGCAAAACCCTAAGCTTGGGGGTGCTAATTTTGCTATGTCTACTACTTGTTGCAATGATCATGATTGGGGTGATTCTTCTTCTGATCTTGTAATTTTTTTTAACCCCCATGATGAATATGAGATTGATAATAGAGTTTGAAATATTATTGAGAGTGAGTTTGGAAGAGTGTCAACTTTAGGTCCCACCTATTTGGATTTTGATCAAACTTACGATTTTTTTATAAAAGTGGGCTTGGAGAGGTCATGACTTTAGTTAATGTTAAACCCACTATTTTGGAAGAGTGTCAACTTCGCATGCATGTGGATCATGTTGAAAATACTTTATGTGATAGCTATTTTGTTGAATTTTCTTATGATCCTACATGTAATTATTATGAGAGAGGAAAATATGGTTGTAGAAATTTGCATGTTACTAAATTACCTCTCTTCATGTTGAGATTGCTATCATCTCTTTGTTCTTCCTTGCATATGCTAGTTTTTGCTTGCCTTGATAATTTGTTTGCTTACAAGATGCCTATGCATAGGAAGTATGTTAGACTTAGATGTGTTTACACATGCTACATTATGCTCTCTTTATGCTTCAATTCTTGTCTTTCATGTGAGCATCATTGAAATCTCAATGCCTAGCTAGGGGCGTTAAACGATAGCGCTTGTTGGGAGGCAACCCAATTTTATTTTGGTTCCTTGCTTTTTGCTTCTGTTTAGTAATAAATATTTCGTATAGCCTCTGTTTAGATGTGGTTTTATGTTTTAATTAGTGTTTGTGTCAAGTAGAACCTATAGGATAACCTACGGTGATAGTTAATTTGATTCTGCTGAAAAACAGAAACTTTTGCGCGCACGAGAATAATTTTAATAAATCACAGACATGTCCTTTTGCATTGATTATTTATGGAGTAGATCCATAGACAAATTTCCCAGGACTTCCTATTTTGGTAGTATTTTTAGAGTTCCAGAAGTACTTGAAAGTTACAGATTGCTACAGATTGTTCTGTTTTTGACAGATTCTGTTTTTCGTGTGTTGTTTGCTTATTGCGATGCATCTATGGCTAGTATCAGGGGGTATGAACCATAGAGAAGTTGTAATACAGTAGTTTTAACACCAACATAAATAAATAATGAGTTCATTACAGTACCTTATGTGGTGGTTTTTCTTTTTTGCACTAACGGAGCTTATGAGATTTCCTGTTGAGTTTTGTGTTGTGAAGTTTTCAAGTTTTGGGAAAAGATTTGATGGACTATGGAATAAGGAGTGGCAAGATCCTAAGCTTGGGGATGCCCATGGCACCCCAAGATATTCAAGCACAACCAAAATCCAAAGCTTGGGGATGCCCCGGAAGGCATCCCCTCTTTCGTCTTCGTCTATCGGTAACTTTACTTGGAGCTATATTTTTATTTGCCATATGATATGTGTTTTGCTTGGAGCGTCTTGTATGATATTAGTCTTTGCTTTTTAGATTACCAAAATCATCCTTGCTGTACACACCTTTTGGGAGAAACTCACATGATTTGGAATTTATTAGAATACTCTATGTGCTTCACTTATATCTTTTAAGCTAGATAATTTTGCTCTAGTGCTTCACTTATATCTTTTAGAGCACGGCGGTGGTTCAATTTTGTAGAAATTGTTGACCTCTCATGCTTCACTTATATTATTTTGAGAGTCCTTTAGAACAGCATGGTATTTTCTATGGCTATAAAATTGGTCCTAGAATGATGGGCATCCAAGTTGGGTATAATAAAAACTATCATAGGAAGTGAATTGGATGCTATGATCAATTTGATTCTTGATAATTGTTTTGATATATAGAGGTGATGATATTAGATTTATGCTAGTTGGGTAATTGTGAATTTAAAGAATACTTGTGTTGAAATTGGCAAGTGCCATAGCATGCATGTATGGTAAAAGTTGTGTAACAAATTTGTTGCATGGGATGCTCTTTCGATTGCCTTCCCTTGTGTGGAGGTCGGGGGCGCGCGATGGTTAACTCCTACCAACCTCCCCCCAAGGAGCATGCATAGTAGTACTTTTCTTAGAGGGCTAATAAAACTTTTGCAATAAGTATATGAGTTCTTTGTGACTAATGTGAGTCCATGGATTATACGCACTTTTACCTTTCCATCATTGCTAGCCTCTTCGGTATCGTGCATTGCCCTTTCTCACCTTGAGAGTTGGTGAAAACTTCGCCGGTGCATCCAAACCCCATGATACGATACGCTCTATCACACATAAACCTCCTTATATCTTCCTCAAAACAGCCACCATACCTACCTATCATGGCACTTCCAGAGCCATTCCGAGATATATTGCCATGCAACTTTCCACCGTTCCGTTCATCATGACACGTTTCATCATTGTCATATTGCCTTGGATGATCATGTAGTTGACATCGTATTTGTGGCAAAGCCACCTTCATAAATTTTCATACACGTCACTCTTGATTCATTGCCCATCCCGGTACACCGCCGGAGGCATTCATATAGAGTCATATCTTGTTCTAGTTTTGAGTTGTAATTCATGAGTTGTAAATAAATAGAAGTGTGATGATCATCATTATTAGAGCATTGTCCCTTATAAAAAAAGAAAAAAAGAAAGGCCAAAAAAAGGCCAAACAAAAAAAGGAAAGGCCCAAAAAAGAAAAAAAAGAAATAAAAAGGGGGGTACAATGTTACTATCCTTTTCCACACTTGTGCTTCAAAGTAGCACCCATGTTCTTCATATAGAGAGTTTCATTTGTTGTCACTTTCATATACTAGTGGGAATTTTTGATTATAGAACTTGGCTTGTATATTCCAACGATGGGCTTCCCCAAAATGCCCTAGGTCTTCGTGAGCAAGCAAGTTGGATACACACCCACTTAGTTTGTTTTGCTGAGCTTTCATACATTTATAGCCCTAGTGCATCTGTTGCGTGGCAATCCCTACTCCTCATGTTGACATCAATTGATGGGCATCTCCATAGCCCGTTGATTAGCCTCGTCAACGTGAGACTTTCTCCTTTTTTGTCTTCTCCACACAACCTCCATCATCATATTCTATTCCACTCATAGTGCTATATCCATGGCTCACGCTCATGTATTGCGTGAGAGTTGAAAAAAGTTGAAGCGCGTTAAAAAGTATGAACCAATTGCTTGGCTGAAACCGGGGTTGTTCTTGATGGGAGTATTTTGTGTAATGAAAATGAAACATAGCCTAATAATATGATTTTGTAGGGATGAACCTTCTAAAGCCAAGTTATTTTGAGAAGACATGATTGCCTTGTTAGTATGCTTGAAGTATTAATGTTTCTTATGTCAATATGAACTTTTATTTTGAATCATTTGGATCTGAACATTCATGCCACAATAAAGAAAATTACATTGAGAATTATGCTAGGTAGCATTCCACATCAAAAATTCTGTTTTTACCATTTACCTACTCGAGGACGAGCAGGAATTAAGCTTGGGGATGTTTGATACGTCTCCAACGTATCTATAATTTTTGATTGTTCCATGCTATTATATTACCCGTTTTGGATGTTTATGGGCTTTACTTTACACTTTTATATTACTTTTGGGACTAACCTACTAACTGGAGGCCCATCCCGAATTGCTGTTTTTTTGCCTATTTCAGTATTTTGAAGAAAAGATTATCAAACAGAGTCCAAATGGAATGAAACCTTCGGGAGTGAACTTTTCGGTACAAACGCAATCCAGGAGACTTGGAGTGGACGTCAAGAAGCAAACGAGGCGCCCACGAGGGTGCCTGGCGCGCCCTAAGGGGGTGGGCGCGCCCCCCACCCTCGTGGGCCCCTCGTGGCTCAACCGACATACTTCTTCCTTCATCTCGCGGATACTTCTTCCTCGTGCCGCAACCTTCTGTATCCGCGAGATCCCATCTTGGAGCCTTCGCCGGCGCTCAGCCGGAGGGGGGATCGACCACGGAGGACCTCTACATCATCTCCAAGGCGTCTCCGATGAGTTGTGAGTAGTTTACCACAGACCTTTGGGTCCATAGTTATTATCTAGATGGCTTCTTCTCTCTCTTTTAATCTCAATACAAAGTTCTCCTTGATCTTCTTGGAGATCTATTCGATGTAACTCATTTTGCGGTGTGTTTGTCGAGATCTGATGAATTGTGGGTTTATGATCAAGTTTATCTATGAGAAGTATTTGAATCTCCTCTGAATTCTTTTATGTGTGATTGGTTAGCTTTGCAAGTCTCTTCGAATTATCAGTTTGGTTTGGCCTACCAGATTGATCTTTCTTGCAATGGGAGAAATGCTTAGCTTTGGGTTCAATCTTGTTGTGTCCTTTCCCAGTGACAGCAGGGGCAGCAACGCACGTATTGTATTGTTGCCATCGAGGATAAAAAGATGGGGTTTATATCATATTGCTTGAGTTTATCCCTCTACATCATGTCATCTTTCTTAATGTGTTACTCTGTTCTTCATGAACTTAATACTCTAGATGCAGGCAGGAGTCGGTCGATGTGTGGACTAATAGAAGTAGATGCAGAATTGTTTCGATCTACTTGTTGCGGACGTGATGCCTATATACATGATCATGCCTAGATATTCTCATAACTATGCACTTTTCTATCAATTGCTCGACAGTAATTTGTTCACCCACCGTAATACTTATGCTATCTTGAGAGAAGCCACTAGTGAAACCTATGGCCCCCGGGTCTATCTATTATCATATAAGTTTTACATCTACTTTTATTTGCATCTTTTATTTTCCAATCTATATCATAAAAATACCAAAAATATTTATCTTATCATATTATCTCTATCAGATCTCACTTTCGCAAGTTACCGTGAAGGGATTGACAACCCCTTTATCGCGTTGGTTGCGAGGTTCTTGTTTGTTTGTGTAGGTGCGTGAGACTTTTGAGGAGCCTCCTATTGGATTGATACATTGGTTCTCAAAAACTGAGGGAAATACTTACGCTACTTTGCTGCATCACCCTTTCCTCTTCAAGGGAAATACCAACGCATGCTCAAGAGGTAGCAAGAAGGATTTCTGGCGCCGTTGCCGGGGAGGTCTTCGCTCAAGTCAAGACATACCAAGTACCCGTCACAAACTCATCTCCCTCACATTACATTATTTGTCATTTGCCTCTCGTTTTCCTCTCCCCCACTTCACCTTTGTCTTTTCTTCGCCCCTCTTTCGTTCGATCTTATGTTTGCTTGTGTCTCCATGTGCCGTCTATGTGCTTGCATCTTTGCTTGCTAGAAATCTATTGATATGGATCCACTTAAAGTGTTCTACTTGGACCATCTTCGATCCTTATGCGCTCGTGCTGAAACCCCAACTAGCCTAGTTGATGGGAAATCTTTAGATGAGCATGCTCATTTTGTGCGTCACCATTTGTCTGAAAAGGGGAGACTCTTATGGGATCAAATAAATAGATTGTTGTGTTATGCTTGGAATCTTTGTGAAATTTATGATTTTACTTGTTGCTCTGAGAACCCTAAAAAACAGCTTCCCTACCTATGTGAGTTTAACGATAATGAAATCTTATCTTCTTATGCAAAGGGTGTTTATAGTTACTATGATATCGAATAAATTGAAGAATTTGTTTCTTTTAAGGGTGCTTATGAAGTTGCTTCTTTGAGTGAAAAGTATGATATTACTCTCTACGAATCTGAAAATTTTGACATACTTAAATATTGCTATGAAAACTATGCTCATAATGTCTATGTCAAAGAATTTATTGAGAGAATGACTGTTGCTTTGGAAGAAAATAATGATATGCATGAATCTATAGATAATGATTCCAATTATTTGATTGAAATATCCCTTGATGAACATGATGCTTGCTATTCTTGTGCCATGATGCCAATATTTATGAAGATGAATTTCCTATAGTTCCTTATATTCAACATGAGATTGTTGCTATTGCACCCATACTTGGGTAGTTCCTTCAATGAAAACCATGATTGCAATGATGTTACTATAAAATCTTTTGATGTCAATTGTGCTAATAATATGCAAAACCATAAGCTTGGGGGTGCTAGTTTTGCTATGTCTACTACTTGTTGCAATGATCATGATTGGGGTGATTCTTCTTTTGATCTTGAAAAATTATTTTACCCCCATGATGAATATGATATTGATAATAGAGTTTGCAATATTATTGAGAGTGGGTTTGGAAGAGTGTCAACTTTAGATCCCACCTATTTGTTTGATCAATCTTACGAAATTTTTGATAAAAGTGGGCTTGGAGAGGTCATGACTTTAGTTAATGTTAATCCCACTTTTTTGGAAGAGTGTCAACTTCACATGCATGTGGATCGTGTTGAAAATACTTTATGTGATAGCTATTTTGTTGAATTTTCTTATGATCGTACATGTAATTATTATTAGAGAGGAAAATATGGTTGTAGAAATTTTCATGTTACTAAATTACCTCTCTTCATGTTGAGATTGCTCTCATCTCTGTGGTGGTTTTTCTTTTTTGCACTAACGGAGCTTATGAGATTTCCTGTTGAGTTTTGTGTTGTGAAGTTTTCAAGTTTTGGGTAAAGATTTGATGGACTATGGAATAAGGAGTGGCAAGAGACTAAGCTTGGGGATGCCCATGGCACCCAAAGATATTCAAGGACAACCAAAATCCTAAGCTTGGGGATGCCCCGGAAGGCATGCCCTCTTTCGTCTTCGTCTATCGGTAACTTTACTTGGAGCTATATTTTTATTCGCCACATGATATGTGTTTTGCTTGGAGCGTCTTGTATGATATTAGTCTTTTCTTTTTAGATTACCACAATCATATTTGCTGTACACACCTTTTGGGAGAAACTCACATGATTTGGAATTTATTAGAATACTCTATGTGCTTCACTTATATCTTTTAAGCTAGATAATTTTGCTTTAGTGCTTCACTTATATCTTTTAGAGCACGGTGGTGGTTTAATTTTGTAGAAATTGTTGATCTCTCATGCTTCACTTATATTATTTTGAGAGTCCTTTAGAACAGGATGGTATTTGCTATGGCTACAAAATTGGTCCTAGAATGATGGGCATCCAAGTTTGGTATAATAAAAACTATCATAGGAAGTGAATTGGATGCTATGATCAATTTGATGCTTGATAATTGTTTTGATATATAGAGGTGGTGATATTAGAGTTATGCTATTTGGGTAATTGTGAATTTAAAGAATACTTGTGTTGAAGTTGGCAAGTCCAATAGCATACATGTATGGTAAAAGTTGTGTAACATATTTGTTGCATGGGGTGCTCTTTTGATTGCCTTCCCTTGTGTGGAGGTCGGGGGCGTGCGATGGTTAACACCTACCAACCTCCCCCCTAGGATCATGCGTAGTAGTACTTTGCTTCGAGGGCTAATAAAACTTTTGCAATAAGTATATGAGTTCTTTATGACTAATGTGAGTCCATGGATTATACGCACTTTTACCTTTCCATCATTGATAGCCTCTTCGGTATCGTGCATTGCCCTTTCTCACCTTGAGAGTTGATGCAAACATTGTCGGTGCATCCAAACCCCATCATACGATACGCTCTGTCACACATAAACCTCCTTATATCTTCCTCCAAATAGCCACCATACCTACCTATCATGGCATTTCCAGAGCCATTCTGAGATATATTGCCATGCAACTTTCCACCGTTCCGTTCATCATGACACGTTTCATCATTGTCATATTGCCTTGCATGATCATGTAGTTGACATCGTATTTGTGGCAAAGCCACCTTCATAAAAAACAAAGGCCAAAGGAAAAAAAGAAAGGCCCAAAAAAGAAAGAAAAAGAGAAAAGAAATAAAAAGGGGGGACAATGTTACTATCCTTTTCCACGCTTGTGCTTCAAAGTAGCACCATGTTCTTCATATAGAGAGTCTCATTTGTTGTCACTTTCATATACTAGTGGGAATTTTTCATTATAGAACTTGGCTTGTATATTCCAACGATGGGCTTCCTCAAAATGCCCTAGGTCTTCGTGAGCAAGCAAGTTGGATGCACACCCACTTAGTTTGTTTTGTTGAGCTTTCATACATTTATAGTTCTAGTGCATCCGTTGCATGGGAATCCCTACTCCTCATGTTGACATCAATTGATGGGCATCTCCATAGCCCGTTGATTAGCCTCGTCAACGTGAGACTTTCTCCTTTTTTGTCTTCTCCACACAACCTCCATCATCATATTCTATTCCACTCATAGTGCTATACCCATGGCTCACGCTCATGTATTGCATGAGAGTTGAAAAAAGCTGAAGCGTGTTAAAAGTATGAACCGATTGCTTGGCTGAAACCGGGGTTGTTCTTGATGGGAGTATTTTGTGTAATAAAAATGAAACATAGCCTAACTATATGATTTTGTAGGGATGAACCTTCTAAAGCCAAGTTATTTTGAGAAGACATGATTGCCTTGTTAGTATGCTTGAAGTATTACTATTTTTTATGTCAATATGAACTTTTATTTTGAATCATTTGGATCTGAACATTCATGCCACAATAAATAAAATTACATTGAGAATCATGCTAGGTAGCATTCCACATCAAAAATTCTGTTTTTATCATTTACCTACTCGAGGACGAGCAGGAATTAAGCTTGGGGATGTTTGATACGTCTCCAACGTATCTATAATTTTTTATTGTTCCATGCTATTATATTACCCGTTTTGGATGTTTATGGGCTTAACTTTACACTTTTATATCATTTTTGGGACTAACCTACTGACCGGAGGCCCAGCCTGAATTGCTGTTTTTTGCCTATTTCAGTGTTTCGAAGAAAAGGAATATCAAATGGAGTCCAAATGGAATGAAACCTTTGGGAGTGAACTTTTCAGAACAAACGCAATCCAGGAGACTCGGAGTGGACGTCAAGCAGCAAACGAGGCGGCCACGAGGGTGCCCGGCGCGCCCCCACCCTCGTGGGCCCCTCGTGGCTCAACCGACATACTTCTTCCTCATATATATATATATATATATGGCGTCGTATCTAGTGCATCTGGGGCAGGTCGTGCATCCATGTATCCGTCCATTGTCAGCCAGCCGATCAACATCCCACGCATGGGATCAAAAGCAACACAAAGTTGCAAAAACACGCCTGCCGTGCTCATAGTTAACTCAGCTAATTTTCCAATTAACCCCCTCAGCTGAAGCACACCTCCCACTTACCTACTCCCCGCCCGTCTCCCTCCCAATCCCTAATCACGGCCGCCGCCTACATCCGAACGGCGGGCACGGCCGCGACTGCATATGTATCCGCAGAGACAATCACCACTTCGGAATTCATCCGCCGTCACGATCTCAGGTACCACGGGATGCAACTCCAAACCCATCGGCAGCATGGTGGAAATCTCATCGTCACGTGATACACCGCAGCCGATCATCATGGCGGCTTCTGCTGTTATGGAAGTTGAATATGCATCATCAGTGATCCATAATTCAGGTGGTGACCCTCCATATGCCTCTGCATCTAGCAATCGTGAGTCCCATCTCACTTGCCTTGTAATGGGTGTTGAAAATACTAGTGCTGCTGAATACGGACTGAACTTCAGTATGGTGCATGGAGTTTCAGGTAACATGGGTAAAAGCTAGCCTTGCTGTGTAGGACTCTTAGTATTTGTGTATACGTACTTGTCTAGAGACTAACCATGTTGATGCATGTGCAGCTTGAGAATCAGGAAAAGGCTTGCAAACTCAAATGAATGAGGGGGAATTCGCTATGCCAGGAAAGAAAGAAAGCATTCCACTATTTGTGAGTTTAATAAATTATCCTTGACCATGTGGCTTATCAGTTCAGAGAGTTCTGCATGATGATGATAACTGTGATTCATGATTTGTGTTGCAGTGCTCGTCTTTTACGCCAAGATGCAAGGAAAATTTGAAGCCTAAAGTAGGAATGACATTTGAAGGGCTTCAGGCTGTCGAGGAGTTCTACAAGTCCTATGCACATCATGTGGGTTTTGGAGTTCGTGTTGGACAGCAAAAATTGTTGGATAATGATGTGGTTCGGACAAAGCGCTTCATGTGCAGTAGGGAAGGATTCAGGGCTGAGAAGAGCAAGGAGATTAAAGACCCATCAAACCCATCAAAGAAAAATCGTAAGAATACAACTACGCGATGTGGTTGTGATGCACATATCTTTGTCAAGTTGTGTGGCGACAACACATACAAGATACAATCATGGGTTGAGCACCATAGTCATGGCCTTGTATCGCCTGATAAACGCCACTTGATCAGATCAAATCGTAGAGTTACTGAGAGGGCTAAAAATACACTATACACATGTCACAAAGCAAGCATAGGTACATGCCAGGCATACAGGCTCCTTCAAGTCAGTGAAGGTGGTTTTCCGTATGTTGGATGCAGCAAGAGGGACCTACAAAATTACTACCGTGATCTCTGGCTTAAAATCAGGAACGCTGATGCTCAAGTGTTTGTCGCTCAGCTATCTAGAAAGCAAGAAGTCAATCCAGCTTTTTTTCTATGATTTTGTTGTCGACGACCAGGGGAACTTAATGTATGTGTTCTGGGCAGATGCCATGAGTAGGAAAAACTACAGCCACTTTGGTGGTGGTGGTGTGGTATCCTTTGATTCTACGTACACCACTAATTAGTATGACATGATCTTTGCACCATTTACAGGGGTCAATCATCACTTACAAAGTGTGTTTTTTGGTGCGGCATTCTTGGTAAATGAGCAGACTGAGTCATATGTTTGGTTGTTTGACACCTTCCTTAGAGCAATGGGAGGGGTTGCATCTAGACTCATAATAACTGATGAAGCTGTTAGCATGAAGAATGCGATTGAAGAGGTTTTTCCATCCACAGTGCATAGGTTATGTATGTGGCACATAATGGAGAAACTTCCGGAGAAGATTGGGCCAATAATTCGTGAAGATTCTGATTTTTGGGGTAGGATGAATTCGTGTGTATGGGGTTCAAAATATCCCGTCGAGTTTGAATCATAGTGGAATTCCGTGATTACGGAGTTTGGCTTGGAGGAGAATGATTGGTTGGTTAAAAGGTTTAGCATTCGCGAGTCATGGATACCAGCTTACTTTATGGACATACCATTGGCGGGTATTCTCCGAACCACATCAAGGTCTGAAAGTGCAAATTCATTTTTTAACCGTTTCATTCATCGTAAGCTTGCTCTTGTTGAGTTCTGGCTTAGGTTTGATACAGCGTTAGAATGCCAACAAGAAGAGGAGTTGATTGCCGACAACTCAAGAATTCATACGACCCCGCAACTACTGACACCATGGGCAATGAAAAAACAAGGTAGAGATGTGTTTACATATGAAGTATTTGAGAAATTTCAGAAAGAGATTATTGCAGCAAGAGACCATTGTTGTATCCAAGGCATTGCATAAGATGAAGCAGTAAAAATAGTGACTTTGAGAGGTCGATCCCACAAGATTAGGGAAGTTTTGTGCGACACCACAACCATGATAGCTAACTGTTCATGCAAGTTATTTGAAACAATTGGAATCCCATGTCGCCATATCATCCAGGTGTTGAGGGCCGAAAATCAAAATGAACTTTCATCCTACTACCTTATGAAAAGATGGGACAAACGGTGCAAAAGGTAAAACTGTATACAATTGATTTTTTTTAATTGGAAATAAAAAATGGCTAGTATAATATATTTTTATTTACAGGGAGAATGTGTATGACGATCATGGGAATTTACTAGAAGAGAAGGCAAAACCGACTCCTTGAATGAGGCTACGAGGAAGAAGATTTCGGTTGTACGCAACAAGTTGGAAGATATAATTCAGAAGGCCAAGCACTCAGATGAAGGAATGGATTTTCTAACATCAAGTGTGCTGAATATTGAAGCACCTTTGGATGAAATGGTTCCTACATCAGGTGTGAAGCAGACTAGACAAGCTGAGTATGAGGCTTTTATTGGTTGCAATATTCCTACTGAAATTGATATACACCCACCAACTGATGTTTGTACGGTTGGAAGATGCAAAATAATAAAGGGAGGAAAGGAAACAAGTGAGGAGGAATAGAAAAGGAAGAAGAAGAAGGAAGCCAAGGTCAAGGTCGCACGCATGTGCAAGACGTGCAAACAAATTGTACTTCACGATAGTCGCAATTGCCCTAGCAAAAAAGAAGGCAAAGGGGGCGAGATTGCGCAACAGATGAAGCCAAGTAGTGTTCCGTGATGGCCTTGAGTCTGTTGAAAAACATGAATTATATGATCCAGTTATTAGTTCATTTCTTTGATGTACTGAATTCTTGTAATGGACGAAAATATGTGTTTTGTCAAACGTCTTCCTCTTATTTTCTCTGACTTGACGCATATTGAATAAAGCGTAGCAAGCAAGTAGCAGCTACATGTACAAGAATCTTTGTCAGCGTGTTAAAGCTCATTCCTTTATTTAGTTGTATATAACAGTATAACCACTTAGCTCATTGATTCATCTTGGCTCTTACCAGCAGTAGCATCAGGTGTAAAAAAATCCCAGTAGCATTTGAAATCATGCAGGTAGCAACTAAGTTTGCCACATCAGCCTTGGTAATAGTATATTCAGCAAAAGAAATTAAACAGTTGTTTCTTTGTAAGCTTGTAGGTTAGGAAGCTAGAAGCAATAGCAACATGTTCTTGTTTCTGAATAACCAAGTACGTGAAAGAAACATCAGAATGCAGAATCACCAGTAATGCCCAAGCACCAGCTGATAATGTTGCCCTAGATCAGCTGTATTACTTCATGTATTAAAAGAACACCTCAAATCACCATGAACTAGGCTATATGAAATTTATTTATTTCCAATTTTCCATTCACAAAATGGCAAATTCACTTGTCTCTGAAAAACAATACTCGGCAGCAATGTACAGTTCAAATTCTAAACTGTGAAGTTGCACGCCCATTCAACAGAGAACAATTAAATGGATTGGCTAATAACCTACAATCTGCAAGTAGCCAAGTACTAGATACAGTGAACAGGAACTAGAAATCCAACGATCTGCTCCTTGTTTGCTATGCAAAGTTGCCAGCCACCCGAGTCTCTCTTGCAGCAGGTGAAATGCCGTCAGGTGGAGGAGCAACTGCTGGATGTGGGTGCATGTAGTTGATCGTGCGCAGGTTGCGGCGGCCGACCAACTCGACGTTGGGAACCGACGACAAGGCGGGCCGGCGTGGAGTTAGGCCAAACATGGTAGATCTGGCCGAGGCCGTCGAAAGGATCACGACGCCGTGGAGCAGTTTGAGGTGGACGGACGCGGAAGCAGGCCAAGCGCGGCCACCGTCGAAGCGATCACCAGGGCTGTGGAGCCGTTCGGGCCGGCCGGGCCAAGCGGGGCTGGTGTCGAAGTATTCACCTAAGGCGCTGCCATGGAGCGATTGGAGGAGAGGGATCCAGATTGAGAAATTGAGATTTTGGCAAGGTGTGCTTGGGCTAAGGGGGTTATTGGAAATTAGCTGACTTAACTACTAGCGCGCGGGCGTGTTTTTGCAACTTTGTGTTGCTTTTGATCCATGCGTGGGATGTTGATCGGCTGGCTGACAATGGACGGATATGCACTAGATACGACGCCTATATTTATATATTTATATATATATATATATATATATATATATATATATATATATATATATATATATATATATATATATATATATATATATATAACATCCAGGAGCACCATGAAAAACTATTTCCACTACCGCAACCTTCTGTATCCGCAAGATCCTGATACGTCTCCAACGTATCTACTTTTCCAAACACTTTTGCCCTTGTTTTGGACTCTAACTTGCATGATTTGAATGAAACTAACCCGGACTGACGTTGTTTTCAGCAGAACTGCCATGATGTTGTTTTATGTGTAGAAATCAAAAGTTCTCGGAATGTCCTGAAAATCCACGGAGGCACTTTTTGGAAAATATAAAAAATACTGGTGAAACAATCAAGACCAGGGGGGCCACACCCTGTCCACGAGGGCGGGGGCGCGCCCTCCCCCCTGGGCATGCCCCCTGTCTCGTGGGCCCCCTGAGGCTCTGCCGACCTCAACTCCAACTCCATATATTCTGTCTCGCGGAGAAAAAAATCAGAGAGAAAGTTTCATCACGTTTTACAACACGGAGCCGCCGCCAAGCCCTAATCTCTCTCGGGAGGGCTGATCTGGAGTCCGTTCGGGGCTCCGGAGAGGGCGATTCGTCGTCGTCATCATCATCAACCATCCTCCATCATCAATTTCATGATGCTCACCGCAGTGCGTGAGTAATTCCATCATAGGCTTGCTGGACGGTGATGGGTTGGATGAGATTTAACATGTAATCAAGTTAGTTTTGTTAGGGTTTGATCCCTAGTATCCACTATGTTCTGAGATTAATGTTGCTATGACTTTGCTATGCTTAATGCTTGTCACTAGGGCCCGAGTGCCATGATCTCAGATCTGAACCTATTATGTTTTCATGAATATATGTGTGTTCTTGATCCTATCTTGCAAGTCTATAGTCGTCTATTATGTGTTATGATCCGACAACCCCGAAGTGACAATAATCAGGATACTTCTCGGTGATGACCGTAGTTTGAGGAGTTCATGTATTCACTATGTGCTAATGCTTTGTTCCAGTTCTCTATTAAAAGGAGGCCTTAATATCCCTTAGTTTCCGCTAGGACCCCGCTGCCACGGGAGGGTAGGACAAAAGATGTCATGCAAGTTCTTTTCCATAAGCACGTATGACTATTTATGAAATACATGCCTACATTATATTGATGAATTGGAGCTAGTTCTGTGTCACCCTATGTTATAGCTATTACATGAGGAATCGCATCCGACATAATTATCCATCACTGATTCAATGCCTACGAGCTTTTCACATATTGTTCTTTGCTTATTTACTTTTCCGTTGCTATTGTTACAATCACTACAAAACCCAAAAACATTACTTTTGCTACCGTTACCTTTATTATCATACCACTTTTCTACTAAATACTTTGCTGCAGATACTAAGTTATCCAGGTGTGGTTGAATTGACAACTCAACTGCTAATACTCAAGAATATTCTTTGGCTCCCCTTGTGTTGAATCAATAAATTTGGGTTGAATACTTTACCCTCGAAAGCTGTTGCGATCCCCTACACTTGTGGGTTATCAGATCCCATCTTGGAGCCTTCGCCGGCACTCGGCCGGAGGGGGAATCGACCACGGAGGACCTCTACATCATCTCCAAGGCCTCTCCGATGAGTTGTGAGTAGTTTACCGCAGACCTTCGGGTCCATAGTTATTATCTACATGGCTTCTTCTCTCTCTTTTAATCTCAATACAAAGTTCTCCTTGATCTTCTTGGAGATCTATTTGATGTAACTCTTTTTGCGGTGTGTTTGTCGAGATCCGATGAATTGTGGGTTTATGATCAAGTTTATCTATGAGAAGTATTTGAATCTCCTCTGAATTCTTTTATGTGTGATTGGTTATCTTTGCAAGTCTCTTCGAACTATCAGTTTGGTTTGGCCTACCAGATTGATCTTTCTTGCAATGGGAGAAGTGCTTAGCTTTGGGTTCAATCTTGCGGTGTCCTTTCCCAATGACAGCAGGGGCAGCAAGGCACATATTGCATTGTTGTCATCGAGGATAAAAATATGGGGTTTATATCATATTGCTTGAGTTTATCCCTCTACACCATGTCATCTTTCTTAATGCATTACTCTATTCTTCATGAACTTAACACTCTAGATGCAGGCAGGAGTCGGTCGATGTGTGGAGTAATAGTAGTAGATGCAGAATCGTTTCGTGTTGCGGATGTGATGCCTATATACATGATCATGCCTAGATATTCTCATAACTATGCACTTTTCTATCAATTGCTCGACAGTAATTTGTTCACCCACCGTAATACTTATGCTATCTTGAGAGAAGCCACTAGTGAAACATATGGCCCCCGGGTCTATCTATTATCATATAAGTTTTCCATCTACTTTTATTTGCATCTTTTATTTTCCAATCTATATCATAAAAATACCAAAAATATTTATTTTGTCATATTATCTCTATCAGATCTCACTTTCACAAGTTACCGTGAAGAGATTGACAACCCCTCTATCGCGTTGGTTGCGAGGTTCGGGTTTGTTTGTCTAGGTGCGTGGGACTCTTGAGGAGCCTCCTACTGGATTGATACCTTGGTTCTCAAAAACTGAGGGAAATACTTATGCTACTTTGTTGCATCACCCTTTCCTCCTCAAGGGAAAAACCAACACATGCTCAAGAGGTAGCAATCACATAACTAAATTAGCGGAAGTCCGAGCCCTACCGGACTTCCAGACCTCCGCGAGCAATCGGACGTCCGGTAGAGACCGGAAGTTTGCTGCCTGTGTGTGCGCGCAGCTTCGGGCCCGAGGCCCATGTACCCCTTCATTTCGCCCCCTTTTGCACTTAGACTATAAATAGACTTCCTCCTCCTCCTAGTTAGGGTGAGCATTGTGATAGCTCATATGTGAGATATAGCTTTGCTCATCCACTTGGTTACTTCTCCTCGGAGCTCAGGACCTCTTCGGAGAAGATCCCCCTAGCGGATTCAAGACCCCATCACGGGAAGACCCTTCAAGACCTCCTCACGGAGAAGACCCTTTGTATCGTCCTTTGTTAACTTTGAATCGTGTATCACTCTTTGTGTTTCGAGGATATAGCATATGTGTGACCATATCTTGTTGGTTGAGTGATTTCTCTCATGTTTCCCCTTGTGTTCCCCTTGTTTTTTCCCTCATGTTCTTCGTAGGATCCCATCCAATCCTGAAAGATCGGGCATGTAGGGTTCTACCCTACATCATCTTGGTATCATGAGCCACGTTGATCACGTATTTGGAGCCCCTACCCTTTGTTTTCAAGCTTGATTTTGTTGTGTTCTTCCCCAATTTTGAAAATCCCCACCAAAAATAGCCCCCATTTTTTTTGTGATTTATTGGTCTGATGAAGTTTTGTTGGATTTGATCCATGGATTTGCTTTTCCACAAGTGAATCTAGCTTTCCCCCATCATCTCCACCATTTCCATCCACAAAATCGCTCGAATTTGACCAAATTCGCCACCTCCTCCACGAACCCAGTTGTTCATCCCGTGCCTGAAATCGCCAGGCCTTGGACGTCCGCTAGCTACCGTACGTCCGACGACCGGACGACCGGCCACCGACCGTACGTCCACTGATCCCTGACGAAACTGGAATTTTTTTCGCCCGAAATTTTTCAGCCACCGCCACCACTTCCGCATACGCACTTCAACCCCCATTCCACCACCGCATATGCACTCTGATACCACCACTGCTTTCCGTAAGCACCACCATCGCTTAACCGCTACCACCTCTGTCAATTTTGACCCATTTTGGTCTTTGAGAATTTGAGTTGTGGTTCCCGTGTCCTATTGTGTTTCGGCTATATAGGTACGGTGCGACATCAACATCACCACCGCTCATCTTCGCCAAGGACTCACCATCGCCAATAACCATATGTGATTACAAATGACTACCTCGGCGGTAACCTCGATGACATGTTTGTCTACTCCTTACCATTGCATTGATAACCACCATAGCCTTACTTTTGTGTTGCTTACCCATCGAGACTAGCCTTTGAGTATTGCCGGCAACATGACTTGTTCACATTGGTGATCATACTTCCCATAGCATACATACCATACTATCGTGGTGCATATCTTGGCATCATCTCCTGTGTCACAAAGTTGCCATCGCATATATACAATTGTTATCTTGGTTCGTGAAGTTTTGCATGAGAAAAGAGCTCAAAAGAAAAGAGCCAAACAAGCTTTTAAGCAAGAAGGAAAGATAAGCAAAGAGCTTATAAGCAAGAACCATAGCATCATACTACATTAAGATTGTTATACTCGATCATATTGGATCATATCTCTGGAATACCATACATATAGCATACTTGGGATAGAAGTCGTTGCATTTTTGCCTAGTAGGTTGTGCACAAGTTTCGTATCCGCCTATTGTGCAATCGTGCTAGTGTCTCTCTAGTGTTGTGCAACAAGAGCATTTCCGTGGTCTCCACATTTTGGCTCATTCCTTGGTTGCACGACCCCACTTATCTATTGGCTTGTGTGTCTCCATGTACCATATCTTGCTATTGGCCTACTTGTTGCATTTGCAAATTTGTGAATCTTTTCCAACATTATTGATTCTCACTAACAATTGCATCAAATTTTGTGCCAATATCCTAACCGAGTTCCACCATGAGATTTTACTTGTGTAGGTGTGAGAACCGACAAGAATTGGTACCAATTGTGTTATTTCCTTGTTCCACATTTGAGTGATCATTGATCCATCTTCAACATCGGTCAAGGTACATTTGGTATAAGCTCTTCTCTTTCTCCCACTCACATATTTGCTTGGGATGATGGACAGGCCAAGTTCTTATACCAACCCACTCTTCATCGAGCAAGACGACGACATGTCATCCTATGTCACCAAGAGCCACCTCTTCGGTGCACAAAGAGCTTTGCATCAAGAACAACAAGAAATGAGTGACCGCATCGACAATCTCGCCACCGACTTGCGACTCCCCAAGCAACGAACAAGAGACTACTTCGACAATAAGCTAGACGCACATAAACAAGAGAACGATGCAAGAATGCACGAGATTTGTGCCTTGTGGGTGAACCGCCATTCTTCCACTTCGTCCTACTCAAGACGAAGCCACTTGAGTCGACACTCTGACGACACCCTCTCTGGCTCAAGTACACCGACATCGAACACACTATGTTGAGCCGTGCGCCAAGACCGTCAAGCAACTTGCAATCCTCTACACGGAAATAATCCACAAGAGCAATTTGACGAGCAAGCACATCGTCATCGCTAAAACCAACCTACTCTTGCACAAGCACAAGAAAGGCAACGTCAACATCACCAAGAGGAAGAGCGAGCGTGCCAACACCAAGACGAACAAGATGCCGAGGCTCAACATCTTTAGCAACAACAACGTGAAGCACAAACTCTTGAGGTGCAACGTGCCCTTCAAGAGTCAAGTTGAGCCATTGCCAACCGCAACCGAGATAGGCACAATCAAGAGGAAGCACTTCGCGAAGAAATTCAAGAGCAAAACTACCAAGCAAGAGTGCATCATCAAGTTCCTCAAGCTCCTCCACAACCTCAGGTTCATCAAGAGCATGATGACTACAGAAATCCTCCACGCCAAGAGCAATATGAGTTTGACAATCATCCGCGTCAAGGGTGTCATCATCACCCTCGACCACAACACCATGAAGAGCAACACTATGGAAAGCTCAAGTTCACCATGCCCAAGTTCAATGGAAGCAATGATCCCGAAGAGTACCTTTCATCGACATTGAAGGTCGACAAGATCTTTCATTTGCACAACTATGAGGAAGAGAAGAAGATCACTATGGCATCACTTGAGTTCCAAGACTATGTGATCATATGGTGGGAACAAGTCCTTGAGTGCCGAGAAGCAAGAGGTGAACCACCCATCACCACTTGGGATCAAATGAAGGATGTCATGTGAGCATGCTTTGTACCAACATACGACAACCGCAACATCTTCAAGAAATTCCAACTCCTCAAGCAAGGAACAAAGAGCGTTGAAGAATACTACAAGGAAAAGGAGATTGCCATGATTAGAGCCAATGTCATGGAAGATGATGAGCAAACTATGGCCCGTTTCTTGAATGACCTCAATCATCGCATCAAGAAGATTGCCGACTTCCAACCCTACTCCAACCTCATTGAGCTCGTGCATCAAGCTACCAAAGCGGAACATCAAGTGCAAGATGACTTCAAGTACGCCAAGTACTCTTCCAAGAGCTACGGCTTCTCCAACACCCAAGCTTAAATGAATCCAACACCTCCTACCTCAACCAAGCCACCTACAAGCAACGGCGACAAGTCGAGTTACAAGAAAACTTCGACCACCTCAAGTCATCCTCCTACTACAAGCAACTTCAAGCTGCGAGCTTCATCATCTATTCCAACCAATGAGACTGTCAAGAAAATCTCCATCAAGTGTTTCACATGCGGCGGCCGAGGCCACAAGTCCTTTTAGTGTACCAACAAGCGCACCATGATCCTCAACGACAACGGAACCTATGACTCCATGAGTGAAGAGGACATGGAAGCCCTTGAGCAAGTGGCCATGCACCGACGCGTTAACAAAGATGAAGATGATCAAGTCTTTTGTGATGAGGATTCGAGCCCCGCTCTCGTTGTCTCCAAAGTCTTGACTCTTCAACATCAACAAGACAAAGACCAAAGATGCCACATCTTCCACACCAAGGCCGGCATCAATGGAAGGTCCGTCAAGGTCATCATCGATGGAAGGGGTTGTCATAACTTGGCAAGTGAAGAACTATGCTCCAAGCTCCAATTGGTCAAGATGAGGCACCCGCACCCCTACAAGGTCCAATGGCTAAGCAACTCCGGCACTATCCAAGTCGAGCATACGGTGCAAGTTTCTTTTAGTATAGGAGCATATGAAAGACACTTTGGAGTGTGATGTCGTCCCGGTGTCCGTTTGCCACCTCCTTCTTGGTAGACCATGGCAATTTGACCGTGGCGTCATCCACAACGGGCGTACTAAACACTATAGCTTCAAGATGAAAGGAAAGGAGTTCGTGCTATGACCTATGTCTCCAAGTCAAGTGATTGCCGACAAGCAAGCCACCCATCATGGAGAAAAGAGTGAGGAGTGACCCACCCAAAGGAGGGTGAGCGCCACAAGCCAAAATCGAGTGCCTCCATGATGAGCGACAAGACGAACTTAGTCCTATTTGCCACCAAAAGTGAGATGAGAGAAGTGTGTGAGAACCCATCAAGTGTTATGCACTATGTCCTTTTGTGCAAGGACGAGTCACCAAAAACTAACACCTCTCACGATCTACCTTTAGTGTTGTCTTCTCTTTTAAAGGAATTCAAAGATGTTTTCCCCGGCGAGCTACCTTCGGGTCTACCTCCACTACGAGGCATTGAACACTGAATCGACCTCATCCCCGGAGCACCTCTACCTAACAAGGCTCCCTACCGCGTCAACCCCGAGGAACCTAAGGAGATCCAACGTCAAGTACAACAACTCATCGAAAACGGTCATGTACGTGAAAGCTTAAGCCCTTGTGTCGTTTCGGTCATTCTTGTTCCAAAGAAAGACGGTACTTATCGCATGTGTTCCGATTGTCGTCCCATCAACACTATCACCATTAGATATTGTTACCCTATTCCACACTTAGATGATATGCTTGATGAGCTTAGCGGAGCCACCATTTTCTCCAAGATTGATCTTAAGAGTGGCTACTATCAAATACACATCCAAGAAGGTGATGAATGGAAAACCGCATTTAAGACCAAATTTGGCTTATATGAATGGCTAGTTATGCCAATGGGTTTATCCGAAGCACCCGGTACTTTCATGTGAGTCATGCACTTTGTTATTTGTCGCTATATTGGTGTATTTGTTGTGGTCTATTTTGATGATATTCTTGTCTTTAGCAAATCCCTCAAAGATCATGTCACCCATCTTAGAACCGTGTTGCAAACCCATAGGAAAGAGCGCCTTTATGCTAATATGGACAAATGCCTTTTTGGTGTTGATAAGCTTGTTTTCTTGGGTTTCGTTGTGTCTTCTAAGGGTGTTCATGTAGATGAATCTAAGATTAATGCTATTAAAACTTGGCCCCAACGAACCAACTTGCAACAAGTGCGTAGTTTTCTTGGTTTAGTTGGTTTCTAGATTTGTGAAGGATTTTAGCACCATTGCTTCACCTTTACATTCTTTGAGTAAGAAAAATGCGCCATTTGTTTGGGGACTATCCCAAGATACCACATTTAATGAGCTTAAGAATTTGCTTACTCATGCTCCCGTGCTTGCACTACCCAACTTTGACAAACCTTTTGAAATTCATTGTGATGCTAGTGGTAATGGCATAGGAGGTGTCTTAACGCAAGAGAAGTGCTCCATAGCATATTTTAGTGAGAAACTTTCTGGAGCGCAACTCAATTATTCCATCTATGACAAAGAGCTATATGCTTTAGTGCGAGTTTTGCGTGAATGGGAACATTATCTTCGCCCTCATGAATTTATCATTCATACCGATCATGAAATGCTTAAGTATCTTAAGGGTCAAACTAAGTTGAACAAGCGTCATGCTAAATGGAGTGAATTCATTGAGTCTTTTCCTTATGTCATCAAGTACATCAAAGGTAAGGGAAATGTTGTGGCGGATGCTCTTTCCCGCATATGCATGCTTGTCACTAAACTTGAATTGAATGTCATTGGCTTTGAGCACATAAAAGACTTGTATGCACATGATCCTACTTTTGCAATTCCTTATGCCAAGTGTTTGACGCATACATCTTGGGAAAGCTATCACATCAAGGATGATTACCTCATGAGAGCTAACAAACTTTGCATTCCCGAGTCTTCTCTTCGTTTGTTCCTTTTGCAAGAGGCTCATGGAGGCGGACTAATGGGACAATTTGGACGCGACAAGACATTCGCTACGCTCTACAAGAACTATTTTTGGCCCAAGATGTTCCGCGACATCTCACGTTTCACCAACCGATGCTCTACATGTCGCAAAGCTAAGTCAAAAGCTCAATCCCATGGTCTTTACATGCCCCTTCCTATTCCTTATCAACCTTGGGAAGACCTTAGCATGGATTTTGTACTTGGTTTGCCTAGAACTCAAAATGGAAAGGATTCACTGTTTGTTGTTGTGGACCGATTCTCCAAGATGGCTCATTTTATCCCATGCAACAAGATAGACGATGCTTCACATATTGCAAAAAAAATTGTAGGGAAATCTTGCGCCTCCATGGAGTGCCAATGACGATTGTCTCGGGCCACGACGTCAAGTTCTTGAGTTACTTTTGGAAGACTCTATGCGCCAAGCTCGGAATCAAGCTCTTGTTCTCTTTGGCATACCATCCTCAAACCGACGGCCAAACGAAGGTGACGAACCAAACACTCTCCACTCTACTACACGTGTTGAGCAAGAGGAACATCAAGGAGTGGGAGGAGTGCCTACCCATCACCGAGTACACCTACAACCGCACAAGACATTCGACTACCGACAAGTCCCCCTTTGAGGTCGTCTACGGTTTCAACCCATTGTCCCCATTGGACATTCTACCTCTTCCACTACAAGAGCGCACCAACATGGACGCGAGTGCATGAGCAAGCTCCCTCAATAATATGCATGAAGATACAAGGCACACCATCGAGCGCCAAGTACAACGACTCGCGACCAAGCTCAACATCAACAAGCAACCCATGATATTCAACATCGGAGATCTTGTGTGGCTACACCTTCACAAGGAACGCTTCCCCAACAAACGCAAGTCCAAACTTCTACCCCGAGTCGATGGACCCTTCAAGGTGCTAGCACACTACAACAACAACGCTTACAAGATCAACCTCCCAAGCGACAAGTACAACGTGAGCAACATCTTCAATGTCAAAGACCTTTCGCCATACCATGGTGATGACGCTTTCGATCTGAGGTCGGATCCTTCCCAAAGGGGGGAGATGATGCGGAGCATCCCACAATCATCCCCATGGATGTATCTACATCTCCCACGACACCACTTGGACCAATGACAAGAGCTCGAGCAAAGGCTATCGAAGATAACGTGAACTCGCTCCTCTCCGAACTCCCACTTTCTGCACATGAGACATGGTTACTACCTCAAGAGGAAACACCATTTGTGATCAGGCACTTGGAGGAAGGCCACGGAACAGCTACATCCAATGGACAAGACGACGAGGACACCAAGAACGAAGGAGAAGAAGAAGAGCTACCGAAGAAGTTCCAGCCAGCAGACGTCCGCCCAGAACCGGATGTCCAGCGCCTGACGCTCCAGCCAGCGGATGTCCGACCAGGACTGGACATCCGGAGCCTGAAGGCAGAATCGACCTAGGGCCCAGCCGACCCAGGTCCCAGCCAACGAGAGCTACAGCGAGCGGATGACCGGCCCGCAACGGACGACCGGCAAGTCCACACCCGAAGCGTTTCAGCGGAAGACCGAAGCAATCGGATAACCGGCCACCTCCGGACGTCCGGCACAACGATCACATAACGTAATTAGCGGAAGTCTGAGCCCTACCGGACGTCCAGACCACCGCGAGTGACCGGACGACCAGTAGAGACCGAACGTCCGCTGCATGTGTGTGTGCGCAGCTTCAGGCCCGAGGCCCATGTACCCCTTCATTCCGCCCCCTTTTGCACTTACACTATAAATACACCTCCTCCTCCTCCTAGTTAGGGTGAGAATTGTGATAGCTAATATTTGAGATAGAGCTTTGCTCATCCACTTGGTTACTTCTCCTCGGAGCTCATGACCTCTTCGGAGAAGATCCCCCAAGCGGATTCAAGACCCCATCACGGGAAGAACCTTCAAGACCTCCTCATGGAGAAGACCCTTTGTATCATCCTTTGTTGACTTTGAATCGTGTATCACTCTTTGTGTTTCGAGGATCTAGCATATGTGTGATCATATCATGTTGGTTGGGTGATTTATCTCGTGTTTCCCCTCGTGTTCCCCTCGTTTTTCTCCTCGTGTTCTTCGTGTTCTTCGTAGGATCCCCTTCAATCATGAAAGATCGAGCATCTAGGGTTCTACCCTACATCAATATGTTTCTCGTTTATGGGGGTGACAAAGAGCTCGTCGTAAATGGTTACGTTGATGCAAGCTTTGACGCTGATCTGGATGACTCTAACTCTCAATCCGGATACGTATTTATATTGAATGGTGGAGCTGTCAGTTGGTGCGGTTCCAAGCAGAGCGTCGTGGCGGGATCTACGTGTGAAGCGGACTACATAGCTGCTTCGGAAGCAGCAAATGAAGGAGTACATATCCGATCTAGGTGTTATACCTAGTGCATTGGGTCCAATGAAAATCTTTTGTGACAATACTGGTGCAATTGCCTTGGCAAAGGAATCCAGATTTCACAAGAGAACAAAACACATCAAGAGACGCTTCAATTCCATCCGGCATCAAGTCGCGGAGGGAGACATAGAGATTTGCAAAATACATACGGATCTGAATGTTGCAGACCCATTGACTAAGCCTCTTCCACGAGCAAAACATGATCAGCACCAAGACTCCATGGGTGTTAGAATCATTACTGTGTAATCTAGATTATTGACTCTAGTGCAAGTGGAAGACTGAAGGAAATATGCCCTAGAGGCAATAATAAAGTTGTTATTTATATTTCCTTATATCATGATAAATGTTTATTATTCATGCTAGAATTGTATTAACCGGAAACTTAGTACATGTGTGAATACATAGACAAAACATAGTGTCCCTAGTATGCCTCTACTTGACTAGCTCGTTGATCAAAGATGGTTATGTTTCCTAACCATAGACATGTGTTGTCATTTGATGAACGGGATCACATCATTAGGAGAATGATGTGATGGACAAGACCCATCCATTATCTTAGCATTATGGTCGTTACAGTTTCATTGCTACTGCTTTCTTCATGACTTATACATGTTCCTCAGACTATGAGATTATGCATGTACCAAATACTGGAGGAACACCTTGTGTGCTATTAAACATCACAACATAACTGGGTGATTATAAAGATGCTCTACAGGTGTCTCCGAAGGTGTTTGTTGGGTTGGCATAGATCGAGATTAGGATTTGTCACTCTGTGTATCGGAGAGGTATCTCTGGGCCCTCTCGGTAATGCTCATCACTATAAGCCTGAAGAAAATATGCCCTCGAGGCAATAATAAAGTTATTATTTATTTCCTTATATCATGATAAATGTTTATTATTCATGCTAGAATTGTATTAACCGGAAACATAATACATGTGTGAATACATAGACAAACATAGTGTCACTAGTATGCCTCTACTTGACTAGCTCGTTTATCAAAGATGGTTATGTTTCCTAGCCATGGACAAAAGAGTTGTCATTTGATTAACGGGATCACATCACTAGGGGAATGATGTGATTGACATGACCCATTCTGTTAGCCTAGCACTTGATCGTTTAGTATGTTGCTATTGCTTTCTTCATGACTTATACAATGTTCCTACAACTATGAGATTATGCAACTCCCGTTTACCGGAGGAACACTTTTTGTGCTACCAAACGTCACAACGTAACTGGGTGATTATAAAGGTGCTCTACAGGTGTCTCCGAAGGTACATGTTGGGTTGGCGTATTTTGAGATTAGGTTTTGTCACTCCGATTGTCGGAGAGGTATCTCTGGGCCCTCTCGGTAATACTCATCACCTAAGCCTTGCAAGCATTGTAACTAAAGAGTTAGTTATGAGATGATGTATTACGGAACGAGTAAAGAGACTTGCCGGTAACGAGATTGAACTAGGTATTGGATACCGACGATCAAATCTCGGGCAAGTAACATACCGATGACAAAGGGAACAACGTATGTTGTTATGCGGTTTGACCGATAAAGATCTTCGTAGAATATGTAGGAACCAATATGGACATCCAGGTCCCGCTATTGGTTATTGACCGAGAATGGTTTTAGGTCATGTCTACATAGTTCTCGAACTCGTAGGGTCCGCACGCTTAACGTTTCGATGACAGTTTTATTATGAGTTTATAAGTTTTGATGTACCGAAGTTTGTTCGGAGTCCCGGATGTGATCACGGACATGACGAGGAGTCTCGAAATGGTCGAGACATAAAGATTGATATATTGGACGACTATATTCGGACACCGGAAAGGTTCCGGGAGTTTTCGGAGAAAACGGGAGTAGCGGAGGGTTACCGGAACCCCCCCGGGAAGTAATGGGCCTTGATGGGCCCTATTGGAGAAAGAGAGGGGCCGGCCAGGGCAAGTGGCGCGCCCCCTCCCCTTGAGTCCGAATAGGACAAGGAAGGGGGGGCGGCGCCCCCCTTGCCTTCCCCCTCTCCTACTCCTTCCTTCCCCCTCCTTCTTGGATTAGGAAAGGAGGGGGGAAACCTACTTGGAGTAGGTTTCCCCCTCCTAGGGCGCGCCTCCCCTTAGGCCGGCCCCCTCCTCCCTCCGTCCTTTATATAGGGGGCGGGGGGCACCCCATAGACACACAAGTTGATCTACGGATTGTTCCTTAGCCGTGTGCGGTGCCCCTTCCACCATATTCCACCTCGGTCATACCGTCGCGAAGCTTAGGCGAAGCCCTGTGCCGGTAGAACATCAAGATCGTCACTACGCCGTCATGCTGACGGAACTCTCCCTCGACACTCGGCTGGATCGGAGTTCGAGGGACGTCATCGAGCTGAACGTGTGCTGAACTCGGAGGCTCCGTACGTTCGGTGCTTGGATCGGTCGGATCGTGAAGACGTACGACTACATCAACCGCGTTGTGCTAACGCTTCCGCTTACGGTCTACGAGGGTACGTGGACATACACTCTCCCCTCTCGTTGCTATATCATCACCATGATCTTGCGTGTGCGTAGGAAATTTTTTGAAATTACTAAGTTCCTCAACAGTGGCATCCGAGCCTAGGTTTTTTGCGTTGATGTTATATGCACGAGTAGAACACAAGTGAGTTGTGGACGATATAAGTCATACTGCCTACCAGCATGTCATACTTTGGTTCAGCGGTATTGTGAGATGAAGCGGCCCGGACCGACATTACGCGTACGCTTACGCGAGACTGGTTTCACCGTTACGAGCACTCGTGCTTAAAGGTGGCTGGCGGGTGTCTGTCTCTCTCACTTTAGTTGAACCGAGTGTGGCTACGCCCGGTCCTTGTGAAGATTAAAACAGAGTCTATTTGACAAACTATCGTTGTGGTTTTGATGCGTAGGTAAGAACGGTTCTTGCTAAGCCCATAATAGCCACGTAAAATTTGCAACAACAAAGTAGAGGACGTCTAACTTGTTTTTGCAGGGCATGTTGTGATGTGATATGGTCAAGACGTGATGCTATATTTTATTATATGAGATGATCATGTTTTGTTGAAGTTATTGGCAACTGGCAGAAGCCCTATGGTTGTCTCTTTGTTGCATAAGATGCAAGTGCCAAATAATTGCTTTACTTTATCGCTATGCGATAGCAATAGTTGCAAGAGCAATAGTTGGCGAGACGACCATGTGACGACACATTGATATAGATCAAGATGATGAAGATCATGGTGTCGTGCCGGTGACGATAAAGATCATGACAGTACTTTGGAGATGGAGATCAAAGGCGCAAGATGATCATGGCCATATCATGTCACATATTTTGATTGCATATGATGTTTATCTGTTATACATCTTATTCTTGCTTTGATTGACAGTAGCATTTTAAGATGATCTCTCACTAATTATCAAGAAGTGTTCTCCCTGAGTATGCACCATTGCCAAAGTTCGTCGTGCCCAGACACCACGTGATGATCGGGTGTGATAAGCTCTACGTCCATCTACAACGGGTGCAAGCCAGTTTTGCACACGCGGAATACTCAGGTTAAACTTGACGAGCCTAGCATATGCAGATATGGCCTCGGAGCACGGAGACCGAAAGGTCGAGCGTGAATCATATAGTAGATATGATCAACATAGTGATGTTCACCATTGAAAACTACTCCATCTCACGTGATGATCGGTTATGGTTTAGTTGATTTGGATCACGTGATCACTTAAGTAATATGATTAATTGAACTTAAATTTATCATGAACTTAGTCCTGGTAGTATTCTGCAAATTATGTTGTAGATCAATAGCTTGCGTTGTTGCTTTCATATGTTTATTTTGATATGTTCCTAGAGAAAATTGTGTTGAAAGATGTTAGTAGCAATGATGCGGATTGGATCCGTGATCTGAGGTTTATCCTCATTGCTGCACAGAAGAATTATGTCCTTAATGCACCGCTAGGTGACAAACC
The DNA here is from genome assembly GCF_002162155.2 of Triticum dicoccoides. Classification (NCBI taxonomy): domain Eukaryota; kingdom Viridiplantae; phylum Streptophyta; class Magnoliopsida; order Poales; family Poaceae; genus Triticum; species Triticum dicoccoides. Next base: position 79,846,142 of record NC_041385.1, read on the forward strand.
TATTGCAGGAGCAGATGCAGACGTTATGAACGTTTGGCTAGCTCAAAAGGATGACCACTTGATAGTTTAGTGCACCATGCTTAAACGGCTTAGAATCGGGACTTCAAAGACGTTTTGAACGTCATGGACCATATGAGATGTTCCAGGAGTTGAAGTTAATATTTCCAGCAAATACCCGAGTTGAGAGATATGAAGTCTCCAACAAGTTCTAAAGCTAAAAGATGGAGGAGAATCGCTCAACTAGTGAGCATGTGCTCAGATTGTCTGGGTACTTCAATCGCTTGAATTAAGTGGGAGTTAATCTTCCAGATAAGATAGTGATTGACAGAATTCTCTAGTCACCATTACTAAGTTACTAGAACTTCGTGATGAACTATAGTATGCAAGGGATGATGAAAACGATTCCCGAGCTCTTCGTGATGTTGAAATCGACGAAGGTAGAAATCAAGAAAAGACCATCAAGTGTTGATGATTGACAAGACCACTAGTTTCAAGAGAAGGGCAAAGGGAAAGAAAGGGAACTTCAAGTGGAAAGACAAGCAAGTTGTCACTCCTGCGAAGAAGCCCAAAGCTAGACCATAGCCTGAAACTGAGTGTTTACACTGCAAAGGAAATGGTCACTGGAAGCGGAAATGCCCTGAATATTTGGTGGATAAGAAGGATGGCAAAGTGAACAAGGGTATATTTGATATACAGGTTATTGATGTGTACTTTACTAGTGTTTATAGTAGCCCCTGAGTATTTGATACTTGTTCGGTTGCTAAGATTAGTAACTTGAAACAGGAGTTACAGAATAAACAAAGACTAGTTGAAGGGGAAGTGACGATGAGTGTTGGAAATAGTTCCAAGATTGATATGATCATCATCACACACTCCCTATACTTTCGGGATTAGTGTTAAACCTAAATAAATGTTATTTGGTGTTTGCATTGAGCATGAATATGATTTTATAGTGTTTATTGCAATACGGTTATTCATTTAAGTAAGAGAATAAACTGTTGTTCTGTTTACATGAATAAAACCTTATATGGTTACACACCCAATGAAAATGGTTCATTGGATCTCGATCGTAGTGATACACATATTCATAATATTGAAACCAAAAGATGCAAAGTTAATAATGATAGTGCAACTTATTTGTGGCACTGTCATTTGGGTCATATCGGTGTAAAGCGCATGAAGAAACTCCGTAAAGATGGATTTTCGGAATCACTTGGTTATGAATCATTTGATACTTGCGAACCGTGCCTTTTGGGCAAGATGACTAAAACTCCGTTCTTCGGAACAATGGAACGAGCTACTGACTTGTTGGAAATAATACATACTGATGTATGCAGACCAATGAGTATGAAGGCTCGTGGCAAGTATCGTTATTTTCTGACCTTCACAAGATGATTTGAGCAGATATGGGTATATCTACTTGATGAAACATAAGTCTGAAATAGTTGAAAGGTTCAAAGAATTTCAGAGTGAAGTGGAAAAATCATCGTAACAAGAAAATAAAGTTTCTGCGATCTGATCGCGGAGACGAGTATTTGAGTTACGAGTTTGGTCTTCAATTAAAACAATGTGGAATAGTTTCACAGCTCACGCCACCTGGAACACCACAACGTTATGGTGTGTCCGAACGTCATAACCGCACTTTATTGGATATGGTGCGATTTATGATGTCTCTGACTGATTTACCAATATTGTTTTGGGGTTATGCATTAGAGACAGCTGCATTCACATTAAAAGGGCACCATCTAAATCCGTTGATACGACAACATATGAACTGTGGTTTAGCAAGAAACCCAAGTTGTCGTTTCTTAAAGTTTGGGGCTGCGATGCTTATGTGAAAAAGTTTCATCCTGATAAGCTCGAACCCAAATCGGAGAAGTGCGTCTTCATAGAATACCCAAAGGAAATAGTTGGGTACACCTTCTATCACAGATCCGAAGGCAAGATATTCGTTGCTTAAAATGGATCCTTTCTAGAGAAGGAGTTTCTCTCGAAAGAAGTGAGTGGGAGAAAAGTAGAACTTGATGAGGTAATTGTACCTGTTCCCTTATTGGAAAGTAGTTCATCACAGAAATCAGTTCCTGTGACAAATACACCAATTAGTGAGGAAGCTAATGATATTGATCATGAAACTTCAGATCAAGTTACTACAGAACCTCGTAGGTCTTCCAGAGTAAGATCCGCACCAGAGTGGTGTAGTAATCATGTTCTGGAAGTCATGTTACTAGACCATGATGAACCTACGAACTATGAGGAAGCGATGATGAGCCCAGATTCCGCGAAATGGCTCGAGGCCATAAAATCTGAGATATGATCCATGTATGAGAACAAAGTATGGACTTTGATTGACTTGCTCGATGATCAGCAAGCCATGTTAAATGAATGGATCTTCAAGAGGAAGACGGACACTGATAGTAGTATTACTATCTACCAAGCTCGACTTGTTGCGAAAGGTTTTCAACAAGTTCAAGGTGTTGAATATGATGAGATTTTCTCACTCGTATCGATGCTTAAGTCTGTCTGAATCATGTTAGCAATTGCCACATTTTATGAAATCTGGCAAATGGATGTAAAAACAGCATTCCTTAATGGATTTATTAAAGAAAAGTTGTATATGATGCAACCAGAAAATTTTGTCAATCCTAAAGGTGCTAACAAAATGTGCAAGCTCCAGCGATCCATCTATGGACTGGTGCAAGCATCTCGGAGTTGGAATATACGCTTTGATAAGTTGATCAAAGCATATAGTTTTATATGGACTTACGATGAAGCCTGTATTTACAATAAAGTGAGTGGGAGCACTACAGCCTTTCTGATTAGTATATGTGAGTGACATATTGTCGATCAGAAATGATGTAGAATTTTTCTGCAAAGCATAAAGGAGTGTTTTAAAGGAGTTCTTTAAAAAGAAAAAAACCTCAGTAAAAGCTACTTACATATTGAGCATCAAGATCTATTGAGATAGATTAAAACGCTTGATAAGATTTTCAACGAGTACATACCTTGGCATGATTTTGAAATAGTTCAAAATGGAACAGTCAAAGAAAGAGTTCTTGCCTGTGTTGCAAAGGTATGAAATTGAGTAAGACTCAAATCCCGACCACAGCAGAAAATAGAAAGAGAATGAAAAGTCATTCCCTATGCCTCAGTCATAGGTTCTATAAAGTATGCTATGCTATGTACCAGAACTATTGTATACCTTGCTCTGTATTTGACAAGGGAGTACAATAGTGATCTAGGAGTAGATCACTGGACATTGGTCAAGAATATCCTTAGTGAGGACTAAGGAAATATTTCTCGATTATGGAGGTGATAAAAGAGCCCGTCGTAAAAGTTACCTCGGTGCAAGTTTTCACACCGATCCAGATGACTCTAAGTCTCAATCTGGATACATATTGAAAGTGGGAGCAATTAGCTAGAGTAGCTCCGTGCAGAGTATTGTAGACATAGAATATTTGCAAAATGCATACGGCTCTGAATGTGACAGACCCGTTGACTAAGCTTCTCTCACGAGCAAAACATGATCACACCTTAGTACTCTTTGGGTGTTAATCACATAACAATGTGAACTAGATTATTGACTCTAGTAAACCCTTTGGGTGTTGGTCACATGACGATGTGAACTATGGGTGTTAATCATATACAGATATGAATATTGGTGTTAAATCACATGGTGATGTGAACTAGATTATTGACTCTAGTGCAAGTGGGACACTGAAGGAAATATGCCCTAGAGGCAATAATAAAGTTATTATTTATTTCCTTATATCATGATAAATGTTTATTATTCATGCTAGAATTGTATTAACCGGAAACATAATACATGTGTGAATACATAGACAAACATAGTGTCAAGAGTATGCCTCTACTTGACTAGCTCGTTTATCAAAGATGGTTATGTTTCCTAGCCATGGACAAAAGAGTTGTCATTTGATTAACGGGATTACATCACTAGGGGAATGATGTGATTGACATGACCCATTCTGTTAGCCTAGCACTTGATCGTTTAGTATGTTGCTATTGCTTTCTTCATGACTTATACAATGTTCCTACAACTATGAGATTATGCAACTCCCGTTTACCGGAGGAACACTTTGTGTGCTACCAAACGTCACAATGTAACTGGGTGATTATAAAGGTGCTCTACAGGTGTCCCCGAAGGTACATGTTGGGTTGGCGTATTTTGAGATTAGGTTTTGTCACTCCGATTGTCGGAGAGGTATCTGTGGGCCCTCTCGGTAATACTCATCACCTAAGCCTTGCAAGCATTGTAACTAAAGAGTTAGTTATGAGATGATGTATTACGGAACGAGTAAAGAGACTTGCCGGTAACGAGATTGAACTAGGTATTGGATACCGACGATCAAATCTCGGGCAAGTAACATACCGATGACAAAGGGAACAACGTATGTTGTTATGCGGTTTGACCGATAAAGATCTTCATAGAATATGTAGGAACCAATATGGACATCCAGGTCCCGCTATTGGTTATTGACCGAGAATGGTTTTAGGTCATGTCTACATAGTTCTCGAACCCGTAGGATCCGCACGCTTAACGTTTCGATGACAGTTTTATTATGAGTTTATAAGTTTTGATGTACCGAAGTTTGTTCGGAGTCCCGGATGTGATCACGGACATGACGAGGAGTCTCGAAATGGTCGAGACATAAAGATTGATATATTGGACGACTATATTCGGACACCGGAAAGATTTCGGGAGTTTTCGGAGAAAACCGGAGTACCG
>NC_041385.1:79851263-79857548 GCF_002162155.2 Triticum dicoccoides
CCCTATTGGAGAAAGAGAGGGGCCGGCCAGGGCAAGTGGCGCGCCCCCTCCCATTGAGTCCGAATAGGACAAGGAAGGGGGGCGCCCCCCTTGCCTTCCCCCTCTCCTACTCCTTCCTTCCCCCTCCTTCTTGGATTAGGAAAGGAGGGGGGAAACCTACTTGGAGTAGGTTTCCCCCTCCTAGGGTGCGCCTCCCCTTAGGCCGGCCCCCTCCTCCCTCCCTCCTTTATATACGGGGGCGGGGGGCACCCCATAGACACACAAGTTGATCTACGGATTGTTCCTTACCATGTGCGGTGCCCCTTCCACCATATTCCACCTCGGTCATACCGTCGCGAAGCTTAGGCAAAGCCCTGCGCCGGTAGAACATCAAGATCGTCACTACGCCGTCGTGCTGATGGAACTCTCCCTCGACACTCGGCTGGATCGGAGTTCGAGGGACGTCATCGAGCTGAACGTGTGCTGAACTCGGAGGCTCCGTACGTTCGGTGCTTGGATCGGTCGGATCGTGAAGACGTGCGACTACATCAACCGCGTTGTGCTAACGCTTCCGCTTACGGTCTACGAGGGTACGTGGACATACACTCTCCCCTCTCGTTGCTATATCATCACCATGATCTTGCGTGTGCGTAGGAAATTTTTTGAAATTACTAGGTTCCTCAACAAAGCCTTGGAAGCAATGTGACTAATGAGTTAGTTACGGGATGAAGTATTACAGAATGAGTAAAGAGACTTGCCGGTAACGATATTGAACTTGGTATGATGATACCGACGATCGAATCTCGGGCAAGTAACATATCGATGACAAAGGAAACAACGTATGTTGTTATGCGGTTTAACTGATAAAGATCTTCTTAGAATATGTAGGAGCCAATATGAGCATCCATGTTCCGCTATTGGTTATTGATCAGAGATGTGTCTCGATCATGTCTACATAGTTCTCGAACCCGTAGGGTCCGCATGCTTAACGTTCGATGACGATTTGTATTATGAGTTATGTGTTTTTGATGACCGAAGTTTGTTCGGAGTCCCGAATGAGATCACAGACATGATGAGGAGTCTCGAAATGGTCGAGACATAAAGATTGATATATTGGAAGGCTATGTTCGGACACCCGAAAGGTCTCGAAAGAGTTCAGACATTTTTGGGGGAACCGAGGGATTGCCAGAACCCCCCGGGGAAGTTATGGGCCTAGATAGGCCATAAGGGAGTAGGAGAGGGAAGGCCACAAGGTGCGCGCGCCCTTCCCCATGACAGTCCAAATTGGACTAGGGAGAAGGGGCGCGGCCCCCTCTTTCCTTCCCCTCTCCCTCTCCTTCCCTCCTTCCCCCTCTTGGAATAGGAAAGGGCACTACTAGGGAAAAGCCTAGCAGCAGCGCGGGTTTTAGGCCTATCAGTAGCGCGGGCAGGAGCGCTACTGATAAGGCGCTACAGCTAATGCTTAGCAATAGCGCGCCTAGACCCACGCTACTGCTAAATTGACTTAGTAGTAGCGCTTCTTCAGAACAGCGCTACTGGTAATTAGTAGTAACGCTTCTCCTTTCCCGCGCTACTACTATTATTTAGTATTTTATTTCTTTTTTATTTCATGTTGTATTCATACACCTTTACACAAGTTTTCATACAACAGGAATTTAGAGATTGTTTTTACATCATAATGAGTTATTACATCATGGGGTGAAAGAACCGTGGACTAGTTTCAAATGGATGGACATCCACTTGAAACTAGTTCGCGGTTCTTTCACCCAATGATATAATAATATCATCATCATCGTCATATCATTAACAACTTATCATCATAATACATCATTGTCATATACCACCTCCTCAAGATCATCGTTTTCATCATTGACATCACATAACACCTCCTCAAGATCATCATTATCAACTCTAACACATTACCACATAATAAACATATTGTACCTCATAGGACCTATTACATTCGATTAAGACCTACTACATTTTCTAAGGTAAAATAGCAAAAAAAACAAGATAGCCCCTGACTCTCCATTATGGAGAATGGAGATTAGCCTGTCTCCAATTCTTGCCTTTCGCTGTATGTTACTTCCAAGAACCTCCTTGCGAATGTCCATAAATTTCTTCCATTCTTTGATGAACATGTGTTCACGGGTTTTAGAAATCCGATATGCACAGGTGAGCTCTGTAGATTTACCTGGCAGTATGTTCAGAACTGAGAGGCGACCATGCAGAGACATCATATGAGGCACACAATCCATCGAGAGTTTCTGTTGAAAACATAATAATAACTTCGTAGTTAGCAATGATGTACTAGTTTTAGAAGTATGGAAAAGATGCACGGATGTCGTAATAGTAAAAAATCTTACCAGGGTATCTCCAGAGAAGTTACCGTGGTTCAACACATGCACTAGTGGCACGTATTCACCATAATTTGGAGGAGTTCGATAATAGTCATTGTAATTCTCAAGAAGAGTATAAAATGCGATCAGATGATTTTTCTCCTTATACGTTAATTCGGTGCCATCGGTGTAGTGGGTTTTATCTACCATCTTCCGCACAGTCTTTGAAGAATCAAAATAAGCTGTCAATGGAAATAAGCTATCAACTATTTTAAAATAAACAATATAAATTAGTTAATAACTATGTTTGAGAAACTCACATAGCGGTACAATCAAAAGCATATCAACAAGGACCCAAATGTCCATATTGTCTTGCTCGATGTCAGGATCACCAAGATCCATGGTGACAATCATACCCTCATAAAAACCATACATTTTGCAAAGTGCTTCCCAATTTTGGCAACCAAAATGGGTTACGCTCTGAGCATTGCATAGATTTACTTCAAAATCCATATCATGATGGGTCCTTAGGTGTATTTTCTTTGTTTCGAAATTTTTATGGTCTTCAAAACCCATCCTCTTCAAGACATAGCGTCTTGCATGGCATGGGATAAGCTAGTCGAATTGTAAAATATGAAAATTAGACGTTGAAATAGTTGAAGTCATGCTTAATTACGAAAAAAACACATGTCGTTGTTGCGTACCGTTTCACAATCGAAGGTCTCCTCGAGCTTAATGCTGAAGCGCCGATCTTTGTCCAGCCGAACGAACCTGTCGCACATACCTCGATCGTCGTGGCACCAGCTACACTCCCCCGGGAGACTGTCGTCGTCCGAGTACGACATTTCCTACAATCATAATTCAAATATTAAACTTGTACATATTCTAGCACAAGTCATGCCAGAATTCACGAAAAAATCCGGCATGACCTTTGCTAAAAAAGGACATATCGAGCGCCTGAAATTTGCCGAAACGGAAATTAATCAACACTCCGGCAAAACATAGGCCACTCGGAGATGTAAACTGAACATGAACGGCCACTTGGGCAACCACATATCCTATTTGAGCAACAACACAAGATATACAAGGATATTTGGCTGGTCTCACCTCGATGCCGGAGGGGGTCGGTGACTGGGACGACGGCGGGGATGTCGGAGGGGGTCGGTGACGGGGACGGCGGTGGTCACCTGAAACCATATAAGTTATCACTAATACATCCCGAATAATTGCTTAAACTAAAAAATAACAACAAATATGACATGTTCAACTAGTTTTATTAATTCAACTAGTTCTTACTAAATATAAACTTACTATAAATAGAAAAAAAACTATTTCTTTCTAAAAATAAAGTAGTTCAACTAGTTATATTAATTATCTTACTAAAAATACATTAGTTCTATTAATTCAACTAGTTCAACTAGTTTATTAATTTACTTACTAAACTAGTTCAACTACAACTAAAGTAGTTCAACTACCACAACTACTACTAAAAATCTAGTACTAACTAAGCAACATCTAGTACTAGCTATGAACCCTAAATTAACATCTACTACTACTAAATCTAGTACTAACTAGTGGCAGGGGTGGGGGGCGACGGAGAGGTAGCTAGGGGCGGCGAGGTCGAGGGCGGTGGGAGGAGGGCTGCCGTCGGAGGAGGGAGGAGGGGCGGCCGCAGGCGGAGGGAGGAGGGCGGCGGCGGAGGAGGGAGGGGCGGCCGCAGGCGGAGGGAGGAGGGAGGAGGAGGGAGGAGGGACGGAAGGAGGGGAGTACCTCGGCGGCGGACGGACGAAGGCGGTGGCGGCGGCGACGCACGACGACGGTTATCGGCACGGGCGAGAGTGAGATCAGTGTGAGTGAGGGCCGGTCGTGCGCGTGGGGATAAGGTAGGGATAGTTGTAGCGCGTTTTCCAAAACGCGCTACAGCTAATCTGAATAGCAGCAGCGCGTTGCGTATAAACCGCTACTGCTAAGTGTAACTATACAAAAAAATACATCAATGCAAAAATACATTGGCCATCAATGATCTTTTTGTGTACAATCTGAATTGTCAATATGAGTCCCCTCCGGTAGGAACCGGAGAGGACTCATATTGCGGCCACAAATTTTACACATATTGTTCAGTGAAGACCAACTGGTTGTGGTAGTTTCAAAAATAACAAATTTAAGGTGGTAAACACCCTGTTCACGGAGTGAGGTGGGACTAAACTTGTGGGCTGATCTTAGCAGTAGCGGTTTTCCTAGAAGCGCGCTGCTGCTAACTTCTATAGCAGTAGCGCTGTTCTGTACAGAGTGCTACTGCTATAACTAGCGGGGGCAAGGTCATGGCAATTATAGCAGTAGCGCGATTTGTGGTGGACGCGCTACTGCTATTTTCCTGTCAGCAGCGCGTTTTGGTTAAACACGCTGCTGCTAAATAGCAGTAGCATTGTATTTTGAGAAGCGCTGCTGGTAAGATTCTGTGTATAGGCTTTTCCCTAGTAGTGGGGGGGGGCGAATCCTACTAGGTTTGGAGTCCTAGTAGGACTCCCCCCCTTGGTGCGCCTCCCCCTTGGCCGGCCTCCTCTTCCTCCCTCCTTTATATACGGGGGCAGGGGGGCACCCCAAAGCACAACATACAATCTCTTAGCCGTGTGTGGTGCCCCCCTCCATAGTTTAACACCTCGGTCATATCATCGTAGTGCTTAGGCGAAGCCCTGCGCCGATAACATCATCGCCATGTCGTCGTGCTGATGGAACTCTCCCTCGTCCTCAACTGGATCAAGAGCTCGAGGGACGTCATTGTGCTGAACGTGTGCTGAACACGGAGGTGCCGTACGTTCGGTACTTGGATCGGTTGGATCGTGAAGACGCTCGACTACATCAACCACGTTACTAAACACTTCCACTTTCGGTCTACGAGGGTACGTGGACACACTCTCCCGTCTCGTTGCTATGCATCTCCTAGATAGATCTTGCGTGATCGTAGAATTTTTTTTGAATTAATACGTTCCCCAACAATAATGTCTTATGTTATGAGACAGGGGAAGTAGTATATAAAAGTTATTCTAGCTATTTCAGCAACTTCTGCTTCTCGTTGGGTTCAATACTACTCCCTTCATTCCGTTATACAAGGCCACAAACTCATATTACATGTACCAAGTTAAAAATTAATGACTGTTTTGCAAGCCAACTTTTCTTTTCGTTAACCGGGATCATAAATACACCACTTTCACGCAAGGAAGGGAAGGGAAGGAGGTAGCAGAGTGTCATTATGCCAACATGCATGCAAGTATTAAACAAGTTGGTAATACGAGGAAACATCATTAAATTTTGCCTCGATTACTATTGGTGACCTTGTATAGATGCACAATGTATTTTTTATAATGGCTTTGTATAAGGTAATGGAGGGAGTATTACTTATTTAAAAGGCTTAAAACAACCCCCTTGTTGGTATCAACACACGCATTAGCGATCGAAATTGTCGCCTCCCACCTCTCGGCTCGGTTGTCTCCCATCCATATCGTTGCTTCTCAACACACCGCGGCATTCCTCCCCACCACTCCTCTGCCTCCTACCTTTGTATTTGGTTAGCTCATTTGGACGCTCTAGATGGCCTTTGCTCAGGTTGACCTCGGCCTCTGGCTTGTTGTCAACTACTCCCTCCGTCCCATAATGTAAGACATTTTTTGACTCTAGTGTAGTGTCAAAAACGTTTTATATTATGGGACGGAGGGAGTAGCTTCTTAGTAAGCTTAAGCTCAAAAGAAGAGACTCATAGATTTGGTCCCTATAGATAAGGGGTCCTGAGCAGGTGCCCTTATTACCCTAGCTTAGGGCCAGCCCTGGTCATCGACTCCTCGGACTTCTAAGTCGTTGATTGTGTGAGGTTGTAGGTTCTTGTATTGTAGCCACCGCTCAAATTGGACATTCAATTTTTTCCAATGTTTTTCTCGCAACCTTTTCCCACCTATACGAGGGCATGGCTGGA
>NC_041385.1:79857779-79858802 GCF_002162155.2 Triticum dicoccoides
AAAGAAGATCCCTGATTAGGAAAAAGATGGGCCCGCGTTGTGCCAATCCTATCCAAAAAGGGTGAAAGTAGTTAGCATAATTTCCGGCCAAACCATTTCCAAATCTGGAGATGTAGGATATGGTAGGATATTTTGACAACCCAACAAAATCCTTTCTGAATATGAGTTGGGTTGTGAGGATACAGGGATGCGGTTTTATATTTGTAAAGAAATATGGATTTTTTTTCTAGTCATAATGGAATATACAATGATATATAATTTTGTTGAAAATAAATATTTATACTATTTCTAGATAATAGGAATAATTCTAGGCAATCAATACTAAAGGTTTTCCCAAGGTACCTATCCAAGGTAAAAGTACGACTTGAATTTGTTGATTAGATTGGATAATGAGCAAGAACAACAATGACATCCGTATTCCTAAAAAGTAAAATCGATAAAATTGCAATTTGATTAAACCCTTGGAGTAGCTACTAAAATCAATGGAATAAATACTAAGGTTTAGTCCTGGAAAAATATACCTATTTTACATGTTTGGGGATAGCCGAAAAGTGCGAAAAGGCCGGTTCAACTATACAAACATGAGCTATTTGCGGTTTTCACTATTTTAGGTACAATCTGTCGATGGCATTCTCAAATTCTCACCGGATCGTAGGTTGTGTGATTTTGTAAAATGTTTGGTGGGCATCACTTAATAGTGTTGTATCCAATTTGTTTTTTCATCATGAGCCTTTTGTTGATAATATATTGCTTGTATTCGATGAGGGTTTACCTTTTTTTGAGGGATGAGGATGTACTTTGCTATATCATGTCCATATGACCGAATACTTTGTTTCTTGAGATCTAGTCGTGCCGCCGCCTCAAACCCATGTCTGCATCGCCGGTGAACACCCTTTACAACGGCCGGTTGGCACACGCGAGATGGAAGCAAAGGAGGAGATAGGGCACGAGTAGAGAAGGAACTCACCTCCCGCCGGCCTCTCTGCTATCTGCTAGATGCGCCGCCGACGACGCGCACGGAAG
>NC_041385.1:79858914-79904691 GCF_002162155.2 Triticum dicoccoides
TATAGGCAAAAAAAATGCCTCGTGCATGACTGACATAAACGTGCGCGTGCGGTGGTTGCCGCCACCCGTCATTTTTTCACGGCTCACCACATCCCGCTTCTGAGGAGAATTTGGAGCATATAGCTGACCCTATCCTTCCTCGTCCCAGATCCAAACAGGTGTCGACTACTGTAGACTATCCCGTGTCCCTGGGAAGATAGCCCTAAAACCCAACGGACATAGCTTCGGTGCCTTAAAGGCACCTACCTTGAGGTCACTGACATGTGGGCCAAACCCAACACATCCTTAGTTGGTATATTAGGTTTGTCTTGTCTTACGTCAAACTTTTCCGCTTTGACCATAACTATAAAAAAAGCATGTCAATATTCACAATATCAAATCAATATCAACAAAGTTCATCATAAATAAGTTGGCATTGTAAATATTTTTCATGTTTTTAAACATTTTTTTGTCAAGCTCTGTGTAAGACGAACATAATACGCGGAGCAAAGGGAAACGGAGGGAGTGATTCGATATTGGAATCCGTATCCGACCGTGTCCGTCCCGGCTCCAAATTCGGGGGAAAAGAAAGAGGTGAAATCGGATAACCCGGCCCGCTTCGGTGTGGCCCCGAATCAAAAATCGTCGTCATAAAAGGTCCCCGAACCTGAAGCCGTCATCCTCCGTTCAAGTCAGCCATGGCGCCGCCGCAGCACGCCCCCCGCCGCCCCTACAAGCGCCCGGCCATCTCCGACCAGCAGCGCCGCCGCGACTCCGCCCTCCAGACCCAGTCCGCCCGCCGCGCCGACGCCCAGGCGCGCGCGCGCAGCCTCGCCAACTCCCTGCTCTCTCCCCAACCCTCCTCCCCCGCCGCCGCCGACCAACCCCCGCCCTCCCCCGACGCCCCCGACGAACGCGGACATGATCCCACCGTCGCCGACGTCGCCTCGGCCGCAGCCAAGCTCCGCGGCCCCGACCAGCGCCGCTGGTTCGCCCGCCAGATCATGCTCCCGGAGTGGATGGTCGACGCCCCTCCCCACCTCGCCCGCGACTGGTAATTCCCCATCTCCCCTCATCTTGATTCTACTTATTCGATTTGGCTCTAGTTCCCTCCAAAGATGACTATTTGATTATGGATAGCAATACGCATGCCCTTGCCAGTTCATCCTCACCCATACTGTAGCTATTTTTGTGCTCTTCTAGCTAGAACACAGTTGACTACAGCTTACTTTACCCTACTGTTGCGAAATAGCACTGGTATTACACTGACAAGTCAAGTTATTACAGATGAAGAAGGATTGACATTGTTTAAACATTTTTTCTGTATATGCAGGCATGTTTCTGCCAGACCCGCTGGCAAACGATGCATGGTCGTGTCGTCGAACGGCATCACGATTAGCAGGCTCCGTAACGGAACCATTCTTCACCGGTTCCCCTCCGCCTTACCCAACGGGTCCAAGAAAGGACTCTCTGGTCCTGCAAGCTCCTACTCTATCCTTGACTGCATATTCCATGAGGTACCCAAGCAAACAATTTTTATTTTGATGTCATTCGCAGCTGGATTTTGTTTGCTTTTGGGCCTGTTCTAACCTTTCTGTTGCTGTTGTGCTGCAGCCTGATGAGACGTACTACATCGTTGATATGATTTGTTGGCGAGGCTATTCGCTCTATGATTGCACTGCTGAGTTCAGATTTTTCTGGGTGAACTCCAAGCTTACGGAGACTTCTGCTGGCGATCCTCCATCGACATACCATCGGTATAGATTCAGTGCTGTTCCTATGTATGAGTCCACGCTTGATGGCCTTCAGGCAGCATATTCGGGAAGCACACCTTATGTTAAAGATGGCTTGCTGTTCTATAACAAGTAACTTCTGTTTCCAGACCTTTATTAATATGTTTACTCCGTTTTACAGTTTACACCATTGAATTGCTGATTTAGGTGATTTTTGTTTTCTAATCAGGCATGCACATTATCAAGCTGGAATCACACCCCTTACGCTAGTATGGAAAGACGAGACTTGCAGCCAATATCTTCTTGATACGGATAGTGAGGGACAAGTTCCAACTGAGCAACACGTAGGTTCTTTTTCTCTATTATTCTGTTCATGTTGTAGCCATTATAAATTGCTCTTTTCTTAAAAATAAGAAAATAATTGTTGTGCCTGCTACTACTGCTTCACTTCATCCCTTAATAGTTTTACTGACCTTGTTTTGTCCATTGGTATCAGGTTGTGTTGGAGCTGCAAGAGGATGGAAAGCTAGTTACTTCTGATGATCCTCCAATTGCATTTGGTAGCTTGGACAACGAATTTATCCAGAAGGTACGATTTTGAAATGCAGCTTATTTCCACAAAATATAAGTAAATTAGCATGCAGGCTCTGAGTCCTGGTGCAAATAAACTTAAGTTCTTAAAATGTGCCGCCACATCGCCTACCATGTAGAGGCTTAGAGCATCATCTTATAGCTGATTGCGACTAATATCTGGTTCATGTCCATGCTCGTTCCTTAATTCTGTGGTGATGCACTTAGGTTTGACAAATTGTTTTTTTTTTTTGGACTTCACATGCTCTTTCTCATTTTACATGCCTTCCTGTAGAGTGATCGCCTGTCTGTATCCCACTTCTGAATATGTTTTAAGCACAAACATACTAATGTGATCGTGCTTTTTGTGCAGTCAAACCTGCGGCCTGGGAACCTTCTTCGCTTCAGTGTAAGAGATGAAAGTGTGAAACTTGTGGATGGGAAGATGGAGATTGGTCAGCTGCAACTTGCCGGGAAGCTGAACCGTTCTCGTACTTCCGCTGACAGCCACTCCAAAGTAAGTGACACATGACCATGCACTGATTCAACCAATGTTTCTGTATCCACCACATGTAGCTAACTTGTTGATTTTGTGTGTTCAGGTTTTGTTCCAGTATGCTGCCAGGCATGCTCCTCTGAGAATTGAGGATCTGGTAGCCTCTGTTCAATCAAACAGTATGGAGATTGAATCCACAGATGTTGAAATGCAAGGTTGAGGTGAGGGAGCGCCGATTTCAATATCATGTTTTTGCCACATAGTGAATTCTCGTGCTGCTGATTTGGCTGCCCTTATTCTGCAGTTTATTTGTATCTTTCACCTTTTCGAACATGTGTAATGGCAGTCATTCAAGGCTGAAGGAATACATGTGCCAATTTTGGCATTTGAGTGGATACCATGTTAGGTTGAAGTAGATGCAAAACGAGACCAAGGTTCGTCTCACTCTCTTATTAATGCGTGGTGTTGAACCAGACACTTGTAAAATCACTCAATATCTTATGTTTCGTGGACGAATTTCAGTACCAGGTTTTGATAAAATACACACATGTGTCTGCGTTTAGGAAACCTGCTGATAGCGAGTCATGGTTTTACACAAGGTCTTGAAACAATCATTTGGATTCTTGTGTTGGCAACTTAATGAGTTGTCAACTGCTCTAGTGTACGCGGTAAAAAAAAAACTTTTGAGGTCGGTTCCCTTCGTAAATAATACTCTTGTGCACATATATGGCAGGGGTGAGCTCGCTGTGGCATTCAGGTGGCGATTTGAGCAAACGACGTGATGGTCTGGAAGCCGTGATCCTCAGGAAGCGGCGCGTTTCCAGGCCTGATCGATATTAGCACCTCAAGACCTGCAAAACCAGTAGATGAATCAAGCCATCTGTGAGTATGCGAAAGGCAAGCACTATGGATTTACGATGCAGCTCATTTTGTGAAGTGCTGCTTTTTTTTATCTTGTGTCTGAAACATATATTACTGCGTTCTTTTGAGTGAGTGTGTGTGGAAGTTACTCGAACGCCCCCCGCAAGGAAACGTTATTTCGGCGAAATGCTGTGTTTTATTCAGTTATGTAGTACTCCCTCCGTCCCAAAATTCTTGTCTTAGATTTGTCCAAATACTGATGTATCAAGTCACGTTTTAGTATTAGATACATCCGTATCTAGACAAATGTAAGACAAGAATTTTAGGACAGAGGGAGTATAACTCAACGATTGATTGTTGGAGAACAAGAGTACACTAGATTATGAGTGAGATAGTTCATGCTGTTGTGAGGACAGAATTTGTGAGTGAGACTAAAAAAAGGAGGGAGGGAGGGGATGATGTGATCAGTGTGGCTGGTGCTGACCTGCATCCCTTGCGGCGGTGGCTTCCTGGTGGACATCGGTCAGGAAGAGTATCTGGGACGGGCTGTCGACGCCGAGGGTCTGCCAGATCTCGTAGTAACTGCGAGACTCTTTCTTGCCTCTGCAACCTCAGCATCCATGGCATCAGGGTTCAAATGCAGATGAAATGGAATGTACAGTGATGATATCTACATTGCTACCGTGCGCGTACCCGACGTTGGTGTCGAAGAAGGCGGAGAGATACCGCCGGAGGTCGCCGTGGGCGGCGGTGTTGCCGAAGATGAGCCGCTGCGCCTCCCTGCTCCCGCTGGAGTAGATGTAGCTCTTAACCCCTTTGCGGTCCCACTCCGCGAGAGCTTGGACGACGTCGTCGTAGACTTCCCCCTTGATCTCACCGCTCTCGAAGCCCCGCCGCCACACGCGGCCCTGCAGCTGCTTGAGCGCCGTGAGCTTCCGGTCCGCGTCGATCATGGCCTGCACGTTGGCCACCAGCGCGTCGATGGTCTTGTCTTGGTCGGTGTCGTCGGGCTGTGGGAGTGGGACGGCGCCGGGGACCCCCTCGGCCAGGTCCTTGTCGATTTGTGCGCGGAGGAGGGCGATGTCTTCCCGGGTCTGCTGGGTGTGGTATGTGGCGGCGAGGTGGGCGCGGGCGTTGGCACATGCGTAGGGGAAAAGCACGTCGGCGACGAAGGAGATGGGGGTGGTGGTGCCCTCGATGTCCATGACCACGCATCGCTGCACAAGAACATACTTGCACAGTTACAGACATAGTACTACATGATACATCCATCACAGGAAGAGTGGGTTGTAGGTGGCACACACTATATCGTTTGTTGATAAGCTGTAGGAGCTGTCAGCTGCTGCTGCTGCAACGACGGTTCTGGCGTTGCCGCCGCCGCCGGTGACCGCTTCTCGGAAATAACGAGGAAACGGAGAAGATGTCGATACGGAGCGCAGGAGGAGGGGACTCGATCCACACCGCAACCCCGCCTTGCTCACACCCTGGATTAAGTTCAGAATTGCCAATTATTCCTATATTATTTCGATTTACTAGTTCAATTGGAGGTAGGATAGGAGGAGAGAATGAGTGCTCATACATACTAGTACATTCTTACCTACCCTGGTGGTGTGGTGGTGTGGAACGGGAGAAGCATCTCGGAAGGAGCAGCCGGAGCCGGAGAAGAAGCCGGTGGAGGTGGATGCACAGGCGGAGGAGGCAACAAGAAGCGGAAGAAACATCTCGACGCCGCCGCAGCCGAGTCACTACTCACTAGTGGTGGTTGGCACTGCGTCGTCATCCCATAACTCTATTGTCTGTCTCTATTCTCTGGATCTGGATCAATGGAAGTGGGGAAACCTTATCGGTTTCCTTGGTGTTTTCCTTCTCTTCTTTTCTTCCACTCCCTCCGTCCCGTAATATAAGAGTGTTTTCGACGACACGGTGGGACTAGTCGCTAGATGATTTTGTTTTTACGCGGGTAGTGCTGAGATGTTCTCGCTGGTCCTCCCAAATTCAAAATAGCTCGGCACCTCCCCGGATTCTGCAGTGCGGCACCATCACAGCTTTCAGACGCAAATCCGAACCACTTGCCTAATGCCCTCCTACCCGGGCTCAAAATGAACAACTTGTGTGTGATTACAAGAATGGATAGGCGGCGCCGTATAAAATGCTCATTCGAAAAGTTTAAAACATTTACTGCACCCAATCTACTTTTCAGTTGCATGTATTGATGTATATATACACTCTGCTCAGCTCTACTGCTTCTTTAGTTTTGTACCACCACCACCACCACTCCGAAGCTATCTTCTATTTCATTTCATTCGTACACAGACAGACAAGACCGACATCCTACCGAAACATTTTTTGCAACAGGGTCCTGTACTCTTGGCTCCGCGACCACTCGTCCATCTCGCGGGCTCGCATCACGGGCAGAGGGTGCGACAGCTCCCTCGTCTGAGCGTTCCTGCAACACACAAGCAAATCACATTGTTCATCATCACAACAATCTCACCATGTCAGTTAACATGCAGCCTATCAAGCTCACAGGTTCATGCGGAATTGAACTGACCGGATGTACCACCCGACCGGGTTCGACGAGGCCTTGTCGTAGGAGCGGGCTTGCTCCAGGAAGGCGTCCACGTTCAGCTGGTCCGACAGGGACGGGCATCCTCCCGCGAGCTTCATCAGGACTGAGATGACAACCTCTTGACAGTAAAGTAAACACCAGCGTATCAGATTCAGATCGCATGATGCTAAAACAGATACATTCATCAGAGATTATCATCAACTATAGAGGACGAAAATAACTACTTTGCTGAACGGTACTACCTTGGGGTCTTGTACTACGAGAAGAGCCGCCCTGTCGCAGGTCAGCTCCGCGGCTCGCAGCCACCTGAACAGCTGTTCTTCAAGGAACCCGGCAACCATTCCCAAACCTGAAGAAAGTGCACACATGTAATTACATCAGATGCATTACACACAGTGATTCAGCCTCACAAATACATGAGATTGTGTGAAAGAAAGATAGAGGGCCTACCAGGCACGGTATATGCTCCCATTGTTAGTATGTTGGCAAAGGTAAGCCAGACGCCATGATCGCACTTGAGGTGACCCAGCTCATGTGCCAAAACAGCCTAACCAAAACACACAACTCCACATGAGTAATTTGCATACATTCAGCATGTAGCTAGCCGTTACTAGTTACTACTCGTATGTGTTAGTGATTCATCAGCCTATTTGGATGATCCTTGTTACCTGCAATTCCTTTCTAGTGAGCAGCTCCACGAGGCTAGTGTGGACGACGACGAACGGCCTTTTCCCATTTATCGCTAAGGTGTAAGCGTTAGGGACAGGGTTTTGCCGTATGTAAAAGTCGGGTGCTTCCGTGTTCAGGATTTTCGCAGCTTCGGTCATGAGCTGGTGAAGTTCAGGTAACTGAAAGGCATACAACAGGTTATGGGTTCAGTCCGGGTGCACTAAAATAAATGAGGTGATTTAGATATGATCGGTTCTGACAGAGGGACCTGGTTTTCAGAGACGAGAACCGATGATCCAATGTTAACTTGCTCAGAAACCGGCCCTGCATCAGCAAAATAGTGTTAGCTTCTAGAAGTAGATCATCTTGGGTACTGAAATGATAGGTGGGAAACAGAGAATCGGAGTACCTAGCAAAGCCTTGCCTATATCGTTGAGCCCTGGAATTGCTTTGAGCAGCAAAGTGTTCTGCAAAACAAGAAAATGATTAGTGGCATACATACCCATATGAGAAGAACAAATCAAACAACACACACAGAAAAGAAAAGAAAATAAATACTGTATGAACTAGGAACTGACCTGCTTGTCGAGCGGGTGGCGGAAATCGTCGGCGTCGAGGCCCTGGGCGACAGGGTCCGCGGGGGAGGCGCGTGCGTAGATGGCGCCGTAGCGCGTTCCGATGAGCTTATGATGGTGGTGGCGCTGGTGGCAGGTGGCCGTGGAGGGGGAGGAGGGAGGCTTTGTGGTCCAGCAGCGGCGGCGGTGGATGGTCTGGCGAGGGAGCGTGGGGGAGAGGCAAGCCGCCATGACCACGGAACGGAGGTAGCCAGCAGTAACAAGCAGTAAAACGATGGAGCTGCAGCTGGGATTGGTAAGAAAAGAAAGGGGTCATTTGTACGGCTGTCTTGTTCATCTTCTTCCTCCTCCACGTCGCTGTCGGCTGCTCCACAGACGTGTTCCATCTCACACCGCTTTTCTTGTAACAAAATTTCTGGCCCAAATGCTCTCTCAACCTCTGAATCTATGGCCACGCTTGCTTGTGCCATGCATGGACTAGCTACCACAAATATAAAAGGATTGTCTAAAAAAACAAATATAAAGGGATTGGGTTGGCGACAGGACAAGCTACTCCTTCCTACGTCTGTCTAACCAAAGGAGCCTATGGACAATCAAGACCATTGATACTTCTTCCGTCCGGAATTACTTGTCACCCATCCCTACTTTACCTGCCACAGCGACCAAAGAGCTCATTCTACCAAAACAGAGTATGTATGGAAAAGTCACGCTGAAAATGCCTAATGGGGGTTTGAGGGTAGGGAGGCCGCTATTCGAATACCGTATTTTTACATCGCAAAAGCATTGATTTTTTCTTCTTCTTCTTCTGCATACAGAAGTAGAATCCAACTCAACTACATACAAGTCTTTGAACTTCTTTTTTGGATAAATACACGAGTCTTTGATGGACCAAAAAGTCTCCTCTATGTGAGTGTTTCTAAAATAACGGTAGCTGGAAATCCGCACTCCAAGTGACGCCCGTTTTAGTGAACACCGTACACGACCGATTTGAACCCGAATTCAGATATTACTTTTGAGTCTAACCGGGTCCTTTTTTTTCACTTCCTTTTCATTTCCAAAAGAAAATAGACAAGACAAAAACAAGACTCATTGAGCCGAGCAAAGATGCAAGCGACCTTCGGCGTGCATGAACTAGCTAACACAAATATGAAGGGACTAGTTTGCTTATCATATATAGGTTCGTTCTGTGAGGTGAACTCGAGCTGCTGCTGCCCGTCGATCTCGTCCCTGGGGCCAAAAGGTAAATGATCTCATTCATTAAATTTAGATGACCAATGTTGAAAAATGCATCTAAGCTACACCAATATGAGGTGCTCTGTAACATACAAAAATGGCAAGAGATATATTCAGAAATAAAATAAGAATAACAAATATCCTCATGGATACAATGGCCTTATAAACCTGAACAGTCTGCCGTTGTGAAACCATTCTCATTGCAAAACTGCCAAAAGCTAATAAGAAAACCCAACATTCTTTTTAAAGGGACCTGCTTATCCACTAACTATAGTTACCTGGATAATTTTAGCATTCAAATTAGTAGCATTGCCGAGCTTGGGTTGAATAAATAATTTTATTAGATTAACTTAATTCAGATGGATCAACCTAATATGGTACATATATAAGAAGCTACATCAGTTTGCCATGAATATCATTCCTGTCCACAGCAAGAATTTTCAATGTGCACAAACCTTGACAAATGATGTCCAGCTCGACATTGTATGGATGCACCTGATGAGCTGAGTTGTGGGCAATCTGGCTAGCCACTCCCCTCTTCTTTTGCTTTGTCCTTGACACACTAAAGGGGCTGAGGCTCACGCAAATAACTAACAAAGCAATTTGTACAGGCCGCGTGCAATGAACCAAGCAGTACACAAAAGTATGGCGGCGACGGTGATTGCGGTTCTGCCCGGTCATCGGCTCGCCAGGCCAGGACGTGCGCCACTCAAAATTCCTGAACAATAGTGGCTGCTAATCAGCTGGAACAGGAGAAAAGAGGATTCAGGGTAACTAGCTGAAGCAGGACAAAAGATGCACTAAAACCAGCTAGAAACGATGAGGACATGTCAGCATGCATCCCTACAGAAGGGGCAAGTCGGAAGGTCTGTTTATAATATGGTAGGCATGTATGGATAATCAATTAGTCATCTTTCAAGTACAATCAGCATTACGCATTTGCAACTTTTAGAGCAATAATCACATTATATATTACATCGGCTCTATGAAATTTACTACTGCCGAGCAAAAAGGATTTACATCATACATTTGATAGTGAGAGTTTTTTTTTACCAAAACAAATACAAGAACAGAATGGCGCTGAACTAAACAAAGGAAAGTCATTATAAGTATAGCAATGTTGTATTAAAAACGAAAACAACAATATTCACTGGGATAAGATTGAAATTACATGGTCAAATAAGACCTCCATATCTCGATGAATCTCAAACTGGGATTTCGGTATCTCAATAAACCTCATATTCGGAGTTTCTAGTAGCTGCTATAATGCTTTTACAGAATGGAGCTTACCTGAAAGTAAGAATATCTTGCACAGAGGCCAAGGTATGGACTCCTTGAGTATGTGTATGACTATATAAACTGAAAATCATTCACTAGCTCTAATCTCGGTTGAAAATTTGAGAGCCAATTCTAAAGGCATCAGATTGTCTGGACCTGCAACACCCGAAGGGATAAGAATACTGGTTTTGTGTAAATCATGTACAGTAATAACATTCAACATCAATGTTGAATTTACATAACGATACTGGCAGCAACAAAGGAGCTGTACAGACTTTTTTCTAATACTACAACAATCACTGAATGTTAAACAGACCCAGGACGTGAACGACACATGATTGTTTAGGAAAAGATATCCCGTTTCAGTCACAAACTATAAAAAAGCACATGACATATCTAGCTAAGCAGCATTGCAAAATTATATGTCTACAATGACCTAAAGCATATCAGAGAATTATCATTGAATGAGATCAGAATAAAAAGAATGTTGGCAAACGAAGCTTTGTACAGTATTCACAATAGTTTGAACCTATGCAATATTAAGAAATTATCTAAACCTCTAAGCTTCCAACCTAATTGACAGAGGGACATAACAACTTATGGAAATAATAACTAAATCATGATTTGTAACAGTGTAACTGAACACAAAGCCATCGGTGCATTGTAGTACTGTGCCTACTGTGGAAAGTAACATATATCTGTAATAACAACAGATGTAGGAAAGATTTGCTGCAACCTATTTAATGGAAAGTTCCAACAAAATATTAAATAGATCGGTCAAGTCACAAACCTGCAGTCTCACAGGTGCAACACCAAGAACTCAAGATGCTGGAGCTCCATCCAGCTATGCTCATTTGTTTTCTGGAGCCAATAAGTAACTGCTACCCACAATGAATAAAAATGATGAAACATGGCAGGATGCTGCTAAGTAGTTTTCTTTGCAATCTAACCGAATAAAGATTATAAACAGGGTAGCATTATCCATGTCACACAAAATAGTACAGTGTGGCATGCAGCCCAATGCGGCAGTTCTGAAATGTTAGTTCACAAGAAAGACAGCAGAGTGGTTATTAACAATCACATCTGAAACACTGGCAGATATATAATTCAACATATAACTGCCCATTGATTTATACTGGACAAAATCAGACCTTCGGCATATCCTGGCAATCGGACATACTGAACACACTATCCTGCAAAGCGCAACTTAAAAATGGTCATAGTGAGGCATCAAAAAATGAATGTGCAAAACAGTATTATTATATTTCTTCATGGTTACCTAAATGGTTCAGAGGACCGTGTGGAGTTCAGAAGTAGAAAAATATGATCAGGATACAAAGTTGTCTTTTGTGCTCCTACAAGACTAATAACCTGAAAAAGAACGAAGAATATATATCTGTCAATAACATGAACACACAGGACTAAGGACAATAGAGATTTACATTAAACACATATAATCATGAGTGAAATACTTTGCATGAATAAAGTTCAATCAAGTTTATAGCTCACTGTGCATCGTGCAATGATACCATTCATCAAGTTCCAAAGCACAAAAGTTGCCAAAGCAACATAAACATCAAGCTTCATACGAAAAAACTGACCAGCTGAATGCATAAATAAGAGATCGGAAAACTGCAGCTGTGCCACCTAGTTGTGGCACCACATCAAATTCGTCAAATAAGCAACATCTGCAAATTTTTAGACAGGAAATTAAGATTAGAACAGATAAAATAAATTTGTATAATGAGAACTAAAAACTCACAGAATACAAATGTGTTAAAATGAATGCAAAAGCTGAAGCACCTGAGCATACATGAGTTCTAGTTGCTCCCTGAATCTTCACTGGTACCGCTTCCCACATCAAGAATGAGACCTCGTGGTAACTTCACAAGCCATCTTGGTATCCACAACTAGATATGAAATTTTGCGAGTCCTCAGAGGCTTACAACCATAGTGAAAATTACTTCTCTGAAAGAAATAAACTAGAAACGAACCTGAACAAAGTGTTTTCATCACAGGTAATTAGGCTCCCTTGAGTCGGAATGCAGGGTGAAACCAATAGTCCTTAAAGCTGTGCTGATGCAGTGATGCTAGAACTGCAGAAAATAAAGTGGTCAGAATCAAAATCGCAAATAAATATGACCAAGCATATCAAATTCTTTACCTCGGTAACCAAGCATCTACCCAAGTCCTGGATTGGCCAGAAGATGACATCAGGGCCTCATTCTTAAGCAGAGCATTTTGGTTCAAAAGGGTTTTGAGTCATCAAGTAAACATTTCAGCTGAAATAAGCATATCATACTCCTCAATGTCATCATCTTTCTTCATCATTCCAGTAAGATCATCAAGCTTTTCATAGATGCTAAGAGAGTCGGGGTGTTTCTTGTCTTGTACAAGAAATAAGCTTGTCTTGTTCCCTACTGTGACCCAACTACATCCCGGAAATTTTGTTACTCCATTTCCTCGCATTGCTTCTCTGGCTATCTTAGCTTCACCCCAGTTACCAGCTGCAGCATGTAAGCCTGAAACCAACACATATGTAGACGAGTTTTCTGGTTCCAACTCGGTAAGTTTTTTTGCTGCAACTTTCCCCCTTTCTTCATCATTGTGCATTCTGCATCCTGCAAGGTATGTCGCCCAGATCACACCATCAGGTCTGAAAGGCAACTGGTTAATAACTTCTTCAGCCTCTTCAAGATGACCACCTCGTCCAAGGAGATCAATAAAACACGCATAATGATCTACTCTAGGCTTTAATCCATAGACTTTGTTCATAGAATCAAAGTAATGCCGACCCACAGAAATTAAGCCAGCATGAGCACAAGCGATTAGGACACCAAGGAATGTAACGTCATCAGGCTTTAGTTGTGACTTCTGCATTTTCTGAAAAAGCAGAAGTGCTTCGTCAGCATAACCATTCTTTGCAAATCCAACAATCATGGAGTTCCATAACGTGATGCTTTGCTTGTTTTCCAATTGTTTGAAGGCTTCAAAGGATGAGGTGATATCCCCACACTTGGAGTACATGTCTATGAGGGCACTAGTTGAAGTTTCATAAGAATTAAATCCAGATTTAA
The DNA here is from genome assembly GCF_002162155.2 of Triticum dicoccoides. NCBI lineage: Eukaryota > Viridiplantae > Streptophyta > Magnoliopsida > Poales > Poaceae > Triticum > Triticum dicoccoides. The sequence continues at coordinate 79,871,955 of NC_041385.1, forward strand.
TGATGAGCCCATGTATCTCTTTCCCGTCGTTAAGAGCTGTCATTTCTGAACAAGCTTTGAGAATACTAGCGAAGGTCGCCTCATCTGAGTGAACATCATAACTGCGCATTCTCCAAAATGATACCAATGATTGCAAACTGTAACCATTTTGAGCATACCCTGAAATGATAGCTGTCCACTCAAGCAGGCTTTTGTGATCTGGCATCTCTGTCAAGAGTTTGTCGGCATCCTCAGGCATTTTGGACTTCAAATATATCCGGATCAGTAAAACACCAAGGGAAGAATCATCAGTCAGAAGACCAGACTTCATTGTGTAACAATGAGCTTGTTTGCCAACAATTGAACTGAGAAGTCCAGTACAACCAGAAAGAATGCTTGAAAATGTAAAGCTGGAGGGCTTTAAACGATCTCTAAGAACCTGCTGAAACAACTGTATAGCTTCATCATCTCTATCGTTCTGCACAAGACACGCAATCAGAGCATTTATTGGGACTATACTACTTGCATCTACCTGTGCCAAAACCTTCCTACAAGATTCCACATCTCCATGCTTAGAATATAAATCAATCAGAGAGCTACCAACAGCATGATTAGAGCAGATACTATACTTCATTGCTAGGCAGTGGATTTGCTTTCCAGTCTCAGTAGCTCGAATATTGGAACATGCATTAACTACAGTAGCAAAAGACACCTCATCTAGTGTTATACCATCCGCATTCATCAATCCAAGCATACCAATTGCTGCTTCCTCTTCTCCATTATGTGCAAGTCCAACTATAAGGGCATTCCAGGATACACTATCCTTGTAAGGAATCAGATTGAATAATGTTTTCGCATCATCTGTAGCTCCAAATTTGGAGTGCATATCTAATGTTGCATTAGCAACAAGCAAGCTTGCAGCCATGCCATTCTTGATTGTCACACACTGCACTTGTCTTCCCAGGCAATGTGAATCCAAGTAGGCACATGCACCAAGAACACTGACAAACGTGAACTCATCAGCCTCAAGACCAAGCCTCGTCATATACCAGAACATTTGGATGGCCTCTTCTTGTAGCTCATTTCGAACAAGCCCATTGAGCATCGCATTCCACATGACAATGTTCCTCTCACGGGAGAAATCAAACACAGACTTCGCCTCACTAATGCAACCACATTTCGCATAAAGGTTGATCAGAGAACTACCCACGAAAACATTTGCATCCAAGCCATGCCTTACCGAGGACGCGTGGAACTGTCGACCTTCAACAGACGCCTTCATATTGGCTGCTGCGCTTAGCATGCTGGCAAAAGTCGATCTACTGGGCCATAATCCCTGCCTCTTCATGTCCTTATACAATCCAAAGACCTCATGCTTGATCCCACTCTGTTGCGCATAACTGGAGATGACAGCGTTCCAAGCAACCATGCTCGGCGCCGGCATCCTCTTCAGCAAGGCCCTAGCATCATCCAGCCTACCCAAGCTCGCAAGAATGGAAATTACGGTGACACAAGTCACTTGGTCCGGAGAAGATCCCATCTTCAACATTCTCGAGAACAAAGACAATGCTTCCCCGTATCTTCCAGCTCGGTGGTACCCAGAGATCATGCTCGTCCAGCACACGGTGTCCGGGCATGCGATTCCGCCGAACACCCTGCGGGCATCCCCCACGCGGCCGCACCTGGCGTACATGTTCACCAGCGCCGTCGCACAAAAGGCGCCCGAGAAGAAGCCACTCTTCACCGCGTCACAGTGCACCTGTGTGCCGCAGGCGAGGATGTCCAGCCACGCGCACGCTGACAGGACCGCTGCAAGGTCAAACTGGTCCGGCCGGCCACCGGCCAAGCGCTTGATGTGCTTGTACGAATCAAGAACTGCCGTCGCCGGATTCGCCCGGACCATCGTCATCAAACCTCCCGAACGAGCCCAATCGATTGAGGCTGTGTTTGGTTCGGCTGTGGCTTGACAGAAAGCAGCTTGGGGAAGTACCTGTGGGAGAGAAGCCGTGAGCCGTGTGCTGTGAGAAAGTTGTAAAGCCATTTGGCAAAAAGCTGTCTAAACTGTGGCTGCGAGTATAAACGTCTGAATGCGCCTAAAGACAGGAGGGAATATTTACATGCTGTTTAACAATAAGGGTCTCATTAAATGTTGGTTTAGCTATACATGACCATACTGTAGCTAATTAACACCTAACCGAGTTTATTTATTTTTTCCATAGAATTTTCGAGTTGAACAGCCGTATGAGCATGAACTTTTTCACACTTTGGATATAAACAGGCGTGTGCATCGCATGGAGATAGCCCTCAGAAAAGTGTGAACACACAGACTGATTCCAACTTTCCATGAGGAGTACAAAGCATCAGACACGGAACACTTGATACAGTTAAACAAGTATAGCTTGCTCACAAAAGTAGCATTGTGATTATCATGAACTTGCCAATTAAGAATTATCATCAGCAGTACAGTATCGAGTTGAAGCAGCACAGGTAAGAAATGTATCTTCGCATCAATCTTTCCCCGGTCATACATGAATATCTTGGGTTAGGTTCCGGAACAACAAAATAGATAGATTATGTGTAGCTAATTTATAACATACATAATCAGTTCCTCGATAACTAAGGATCGAACGGAACAACTTACAGAGCTTCACTTGCTCCCGTTCGGGTTGCAGGACAAGGAAACGTCAACCGCCGATGGCCAGTGGCGGAGCTAGGATTTGAAAATAGGGTGGTCCAAAAAAATTTTGACAATTAAGTCTTACAAACTTAAGTGATGAGAATTCTCAATTAAGTCTCAGTTTTGCATAAAAGAAGGACGCAAAGTATCTTTCAGCCAACAAGTTCCATACCACATACCTTGAGAAGTTCAAAGAATACTATGTTTCTGGCCTACCCTTTTTGCATTGCCATGAAAGAATACATTATATCTTCTTCATTCGCCTTGGATGTATGTGATCTTGCTCTATCGTCACATCCGACACAGACACTGCTGGTTCATGAGTTTTTATTTCTACCACAAGTTCTCCGCTTAGTTCTTCTGCATCGGCCACATCCGGCATACTAGCCTTCTTCCTATGTTCATAGCATGTCTTTGAAAAAATAGATGTTTCATGTCCTCTTCATTCTTCAATACTTCTGCAATAATAATTTTGTTTCTATCAATCATAATAACATAATGGAACAGACTATGTGCAAACGTGTGTCCATCAGTTCATCAACATATGTACTGCACTAGAATGGATACCAATTAGAAATCCCTAAATCAAAAGATGGGGAATGGGCAGTACCTCAGATCGAAAATTTGTACAGTGGCAAATTGCAGATTAGTCTGGCGGCTCTGGATTGCAGGGGTACCAGCCACCGCCCGCGAGGCAATGGGGCACTGCCGGCTACTGGCTTGCCGCACCTGGGCAGGGGCACAGACACGCAGGGCGGTGGGAGCCGCAGACGCGGCGAGACTCCAAGCGTTGGGCGGGGCAAACGGAGAAGAAATCGGCTCCTCCACTCCTGGGACGGCGAGGTAGGCAGGGACGGCGTCCGGCGAGGTCAGCGAGCACGCGAGGCAGGAAGCGAGCCGTGGCGGCGAGATGACGGAAGAATTAGGGAGCGAGGTCAAAGGACGAGCAGTGGCCCGAACAGCTGCGTGTGTTTCTTCGTGGGCTAACCACATATGGGTCATATTGGGCTTTTTATTTTTCTCTTGCCCATTCCTAATACGTAGAGGTATAGCCTTTCAAAAAATAATACGTAGAGGTATAGCCTTTCAAAAAATAATACGTAGAGGTATAGCCTGGTCCAAAATCCCCTGCCGATGGCAGCAGGATGTCGACGACGAGGTCCGGCATCAGGACGTACGGGAGGGAACGGAGCTGCAGCCCGCAGACGACGTCGGGGGCGAGCGGGAGTGGGCGGCGGCGGGTAAAGGAGAGACAGGGCCTGCGCGGGAGGCGAATGGTGGACGGGGGCAGCGAGCGCGACGAGGGAGCGCTGCCGGCGGCGACGAAGAGGGCGGGGGGCGGGGGGCGGGTTAACGACTGCGCGAGGAGTGAGGCGTGCTGGGCCGAGCCCAAGCTCATGCCCCCCGCATTTGGGCTGTTTCGTTCGCTAGGGCTGCTACTAGGCCTGACTGGGTCGGGGCGGCCGCCGGGTGGGGAATTCCCGTCGATCACGAAGCGCACAATTCCGCTAAATCCTATTCGGCGCCCTCTGCGCCCGTTACAGTACAAATCGCAATCGCGGGCGCATACCCCCTTCTTCGCTGGGCTGGCCCACATAGCTTTTTTTTCTCTGTGTTTATCGGACTGCAAAAAAAGTCTGCTAGTGCTCGGAATCGAACCGGGGACGTCCAGCTTAATTGTAAACAGCAACAACCGCCACACCATCCCCACTGAACGTGTTTACTGTAATATTTTTATTTCTTTTCTTCTTCCCTTCTGTTTCGTATTTCCTTTTTTCTTTTTTTTCCTTTTCTTCTTCCTAGGCTCGATGAACCTTTTTGAAATTCGTGAACTTATTCTTCAAAATTGGTGAACTTTTATCAAATTCAATGAACTTTTTTTCAAATTCGATAAACTTCTTTCAATTCGGTGAACTTTTTTCGAATTTGATGAACTTTTTCACAATTTCAATGAACTTTTTTTCAAATCCGATGAACTTTTTTCAAGATTGATGAACTTTTTGAAAGTCAATGAACTATTTTTCAAATCAATGAACTTTTCTGAAAAGTGATGAACTTTTTATTCAAAATCAATGAACTTATTGCAAATTTCGTGAACTTTTTCCCAAAATTTGGTGAACCTATTTCAAAATTGTTGAACTTTTTCAAATCGAGGAATTCTGTTTCAAATTTGATTATTTTTTTTGAAGAGTTAACACGGTCAACTGTGAAGTGGTCAAAAGTTTAATGGTCAACTGAATTGAACGATCAATGCATCAATTGAATAGAACGAGGAGTTTTCTGTTTCTGGAGCGATCGAAGGAAGCGATCGATCCGGCTAAATGGGCCGGCCCAACTGAGCTGGGACGTGAGCGCCACCAGGGAAACACGGCGCATAAGGCGCCAACGAGGAGGACTCCACAATTCCCTCGAAAAATAACGAAGCGCACAAAGGTTTTCTCTAGGAGCAACTAATTAACGAGTGCTCCTTCGGGAGCCTCGCAGCGATCAGCGCCATTTGGCGCGTTCTCAGCCATTCGTCACGTGTCGCGCTCTGGGCGCTCCCTCTGAATTATGTTTTTTTATTTTTTCGCACGCATTTTTGGCTTTTTAAACGGTTTTTTCCGGGTTTTTTTGACGTTTTGGTTTTCCGCCGTCTTTCCTAGCTTTTCGACAAAAAAAATCAGAAAAAATAACTTTTTTTGGGCAAAAACACATTTTTTTTTCTCGCGAGAGTCACGGTTTTGTTTTCGCGAGAGGCACGGTTGTGTTTTCGCGAGTGGCACGGCCGTGCCTCTTGGAAACGAAAAAAAAACGTGTTTTTTTGTTTTTTTCCTTTCGCGAAAGGCATGGTTTTGCTTCCGCGAGAGGCACGGTTGTGCTTTCGCGAGAGGCACGGCCGTGCCTCTTTTGGAAAGAGAAAAAACGTGTTTTTTGTTTTTTCTTTCTTTCACGAGAGACACGGTTTTGCTTCCGCGAGAGGCACGGTTGTGATTTCGTCAGAGGCACGGGCATGCCTCTTTCGGAAAGGGAAAAAACGCATTTTCTGTTTTTTTTCTTCCGCAAGAGGCATGGTTTTGCTTCCGCGAGAGGCACGGTTGTGATTTCGTCAGAGGCACGGGCGTGCCTCTTTTGGAGAGGAAAAAAAACGCGTTTTCTATTTATTTTTTCTTTCGTGAGAGGCAGGTTTTGCTTCCGCGAGAGGCACGTTTGTGATTTCGTCAGAGGCACGGACGTGACTCTTTTGGAAAGGAAAAAAAACCTGTGCTCCCCGTTTGGTTTTTTCGTCAGTTTTTCCGTCTGTTTTTTTTGTGAAAAAAAAGTTCGTCAAAACCTATCAACATGGGGTCTTGTTTTGAAGATCTCGACGCGAGGAATCCAACGGCGAAAGCGGTTCGAGATTTGGACGCACGGGTTAAGAGATAAAACGTTTTGAATAAACGGATCTACGAAAAAAGGGAAAACTCCCAAGTTGCGACAAGTGGCGCACATACAGCGCACCACTTGTCGCAACCTGGGGAAGTTGGAGTGATCTCCGCAAGGAGTACTTCTTAATTAGTGATTTCGGTTTTCTCTTTTCTCAACAACAAAAAACCCGAAGCGCATAAAGATCATTTCCGACGCGCGATGATGCGGTGGCGACATGTGGCGGCTGGAGGCGCAGTGGATGAGGGGGCAGATTGGGATGAGGGAGCATATTCGAAAAATGTTCATGATTTTAAAAAATATTCATGAATTTGAAAGGTATTTGCAAAATTAAAACAAAAAAAAGGAAAAAAATGAGAAATTAAAAGGAAATTAAAAACACACATGAAAAAAGGAAATCAAAAAGAAAAAAACGAAAATGAAAATGAAAAAGAAAGGAAAGACCGAAAATGAAAAAAAACGAAAGAGGAAACACAAAAGGTAATTTTTAAATGTGTGGGAAGGTTCCAAGCGTACGTAACGGGTAGGATCCACAGGGGCTTGGGTGGCGGCTAGGTCAGGGGGATAGGATCGCGCTAGGATAGAACGGTTCCAGGAGGGTGATCCTTCGAGGGCTTGATGGGTCGGGGGGTGGGGGTGGGGGGGGATTTGCTGGAGTCAAACACGACCAGCCTTGCTGCCGAGCGGTAGCTTATCTGTTTTTTTTTGTTATTGAAGAATGCAAGATTTATTACTCAAAATTCACAATAATTGGGATACAAATAGGACTGTGTGGGTTGTCCAACCAGACATGACAACCATGATATAAAGAGTGAGGAAACTTGGGAAGTAAATGGGCTCCATTATTTGATGCCCGACCCTTGAAACAAAAGAATACAATTGACTCTGCAGCTCTTGACTTAATTAAGAATAGTAAAACCGAGCCTAAAGCGAGCTCTCTCAAGCCACCAACGATTTTGGCCGTCAGATCTTATGTCTTACTCGTTTCTGACCGTTGGATGATTGCCCTGTCCCATTTTTTCTCGCTAAGTGGGCCAAACTGTCCGAGAGGCAGCTACTCCGGTGGAAATTTCTGAGCACCGTGGTTAATCGGGCCTAACTATTGCAAAAAGCCCACTAAGAAAAATATACGCTACTCTGTGAAGCCGATGCGTCTACTCGGGAGAAAAGGGTGCGAGGCGATGCAGGTTCCTCTCGATAAATCTTAGGCACATCACCGCTGCCGCCGCTACGGCCTCCTCCGTCGTTCTTCTATTCCCTTTGGGTCGCTGGTTCTCTAGGAGCCTTGGTTTCTTCTCATCCCGCCCCTCTTGCCCTTTTTCCTCTCGCTCCGCCCAAGTGCTGTTGTGTCAGGACCCTGCAACTCAAATGCAGTTACCTGACGAACTGAACACCTTAACTGAAGAAATTTGCAGCGAGGACGAAGTGTTACTCACATGGGAGATGGACGACCAAGATTGAAGGCGTTAAGTGACGATTAACGGCGCTCGTCTCCAACGGTCTCCTGTTCCTCGTCACGCCGTTGCCGTCAACAGTTGGACACCTACAGTCAGAAGCAGAGCACGTGCGAGGCACCACCGCGGCTACTTATCTCCTCCTCCAAGCAATCCCTCAGCATCTTTCCCCATTCTACAAGTTGTACTTCCTAGTGTAGCTCTAGAACCCTAAATCACTCTGTAGAATTTGGGATCGATCCTCGATCTGTACCTGTACCTGCTACTTATTCTGAATTTTAGTCGAATCGGGGCTAGTTCGAGTGATTTGGTGTGTTTGCTTGATATCTGGTCCTGTCAATTGGTATCAGAGAGCCAGGCGTTTGTCGGAAGCGGATCGGTCGGAACACGCTGTGGTTGGGTTTTGGCTTGGTAAAATTCCACAGCCTGTTGCCGATTGCGGCGGCGGGTTCTCCGGAGGCGAATTCTTCAGCGGAAGGGAGAGATCACCGGCGAGGGTTTCGGACTTGTTCTGCTGTAAAATTCCGGAGCCGTGAGTGAGTCCATGCCTACCCGAACGAAGCACATGGACGAGATGGCTGAAGAAATCGACACTCTTCGCGGTGAAGTGGGCGTTTTGAGTCACAAGCAAGACAAGATCCAAGATCAGATAGATCAGGTCAACACCAGGTTGCTCTCTGTCGAGTCCCTAGAGAAGCAGTTGGGGAAAGTCGAGTTACTAGTAGAGAAGAACGCAGAAGTTCAGCAAGAAATCTTCTCCATCTTGTGCACTATGCGGTCTGAAAATCCCAACCCACCCAACCCTGAGTCCTCTGCTTTAGCATCTGTGACAACTCTGCAAAACCAAAAACAACAGCAACAGCAAGATCAAGGAGAACCACGGGCTGAACCAAGTGTGCAAAAACCACCAAATCAGAATAGTGGTACTAATCCAACAGCACAGTATCAGTCTGAACGTGTGGCTCAGTTTATGAGAAGCATTTCAAAAGGGCCTAAATTGGATTTCCCCTGCTTCAATGGAGAAAATCCACTCGGCTGGATCCGACGGGTCACTAAATACTTCCAATTGGCTCAAACTCCTGATGAATGTAAAGTCGATTTGGCCCTCACTTATTTCACTGGAAGAGCTGACAATTGGGTTAGGAGTGCTCAACTGGACAATAAAAAAACATCTTGGGAGGAATTCTGTAGAAGGATCTGTGACAGATTTGCTGATCATAGTATTTATGAAATATTGGAGAAGTTTCATAGCCTCAAACAGAACACACTGTCAGTTGCTGCATACACTGACAAGTTTGAAGAAATCATGGCCATTGTAAGAGCTGAACACCCCTATTTGCAGGAGCAATACTATGTTGTCAGTTTTGTAAATGGATTAAAGCCCAGCATAAGATGCAACTTGAGGCCACAGAGACCTAAAACCCTCAATCAGGCTTACTGGTTAGCAAGGGACTATGAGAGTGGACTGCAAGCAAAGTACCAATCTTACATGAACCAGCAAGAGAGACTGCAAGCCCATCCTAGACAACAGGAGCATCCTATTCCACCAGCTCCTAATTTGCAAGTACCACCAGCAGCTCCAGCAACAAGAAAACCAGGAGTTTGTTGGAGATGTAATGGACCCTGGGTGCCAGGCCATAAATGCAAGCAGGCACCTTCAGTACATGCTATAGCTGGTCCTGAGAACACTGAAGAGGTCACACCTGAAGAAGAAGCACAGCTTGCAGTGCTCACAGCTGAAGGTCAATGGACTGAATCTGATAATCAGTGCATGCACATTTCTGCACAAGCAATTTCAGGAAAAGCTTCCCCTTCAACTCTAGCAGTACATATTCTTGTGGGGGGCAGACAAGGGGTAGCTTTGGTGGATACTGGCAGTACTAACACCTTCATTGATATGAAGTTTGCTTTGAAAGCTAACTGCCAACTGATGAATACTCCTACTAGGAGAGTAACAGTAGCAGGTGGGGGTTCATTAACTTCATGTGCTCATGCTCCCAACACCAACTTCAAGATATGCAATGAAACATTCTCAAATGGTTTCACAATGTTGGAACTACAAGGATATGATGTGGTTCTAGGTTGTGATATGTTAAAACAACACAACCCCATAGCAATGGACTTTGAAGCTAGAACAGTCACTATGACCAAGGACAAGCTTACACCTATCACATTCCCTGATTACACAACTACTGTTGTTCTAAAATAATTTCAGCAGAGAAACTGGAACATATGTGTTCTAAAGGAGTTGTGGGTTTTACTATGAGCCTTCACTTCATGTCAACTGCTGGCAAAGAATTCCAAGCTGCACAAGAAACACCAGAAGATATACTGTAGGTTTTGGAACAGTATGATGAAATGTTTAAAGAGCCTACTGTTTTACCTCCTCCCAGAGACTGTGATCACTCAATACCCCTCAAGGAAAACTCCACACCTCCCAATGTGAGACCTTACAGGGTGCCCCATTTGCAAAAAGATGAAATGGAACAACAAATCAAAATCTTGCTATCCAAACACATCATTCAGCATAGCCTGAGTCCTTATGCATCACCAGCCATATTGGTCAGGAAAAAAGGAGGAACTTGGAGATTGTGCATAGATTACAGGAAGTTAAATGCACAAACAATAAAGAACAAGTTTCCTATACCAGTGATTGAAGATTTACTTGATGAACTTCAAGGAGCAGTAGTTTTCAGTAAACTGGACTTAAAATCTGGGTACCATCAGATTAGAATGAAAGCTGAAGATGTGCATAAAACAGCATTCAGAACTTACTCATGGCACTATGAATTTTTGGTGATGCCCTTTGGGTTGACAAATGCACCTGCAACCTTTCAAGCTCTTATGAACAAGCTCTTTGGCCCTTATTTGAGGAAGTTTGTTTTGGTTTTCTTTGATGATATTCTGATATTCAGCAAAACTAAAGCAGAACATAGAAAACACTTGAAGATGGTCTTGGACATATTAAAGGAAAATAACCTACTGCTCAACAAATCAAAGTGTACTTTTGGCACTTCCAAAGTGGAATACCTTGGACATGTCATCTCTGCTCAGGGAGTGGCAACAGACCCTGAGAAAATCTCTGTTGTGCAGCAATGGTCCATTCCTTCTAATATCACTGAATTAAGAAGCTTTTTGGGCCTAGCTAGATATTATAGGAGGTTTATAAGGGATTATGGCATGATTTGCAGACCTCTGCATGACTTGTTGAAGAAGGACTCTTTTCTGTGGACAGATATAAAAACTACAGCTTTCAATAAGCTGAAACACAGTTTAACTAATGCTCCTGTCCTAGCCCTTCCTGATTTTTCTATTCCTTTTGAGCTAGAGTGTGATGCTTCTGGAGCTGGCATTGGAGCTGTTCTCATGCAGAAACACGGGCCAATTGCCTATTATAGCAAATCCCTGGGACCAAAAGCAGCTGCTCTATCTACATATGAGAAAGAAGCAGTAGCTATCCTGGAATCTCTAAGAAAATGGAGACATTACTTCCTGGGATCCTCTCTGATCATTAAGACAGACCATCAGAGTCTGAAATACATAACTGAACAAAGGATATCAGAAGGAATCCAGCACAAGTTAATGCTTAAACTACTAGAATTCACTTACACCATTGAGTACAAGAAAGGAAAGGAGAACAAAGCAACTGATGCCTTATCTAGGAGGCCTCAAGCAATGTCTATATCAATAGCAGTACCTAGTTGGATAGATCAAATTGAAGATTATATTCTTATAAGGCAGATGATAAATGCAAACACCTCATTGAGCAACTAACTGCAGGCAGTCAATCCTTGCCCCTTTATACATATACAGCAGGTGTATTGAGATATAAGAAAAGGATCTACATAGGATCTGCCACTGACTTCCAACAGAAACTGCTTTCCACCTTCCACTCCTCTCCTGTTGGGGGACACTCGGGAGTAAGGGCCACTTACCACATAATCAAGAGGATTTTCTATTGGCCAAACCTTAAACAACACACTGAGAAATTCATCCAGCAATGCCCAGTTTGCCAGAGAGCTAAGGGAGAACATTGTCATTACCCTGGACTGCTTGATCCACTACCTATCCTAGATATGGCTTGGAGAGACATTTCCATGGACTTTGTGGAAGGATTACCAAAGTCTCAGGGCAAAGATGTGATACTGGTGGTAGTAGACAGGTTTACAAAATACTCACACTTCATTGCCCTATCTCATCCATTTACTGTAAATTATGTGCTGCAAGCATTCATTGATAATGTGTTCAAACTACATGGTCTCCCAGTGTCTATGGTTACTGACAGAGACACCATATTCACTAGTAATTTTTGGCAAGCCTTATTCAAATCTCTGGGAGTGCAACTCAACATGAGCACAACACACCACCCCCAGTCTGATGGCCAAACTGAGAGGGTGAACCAGTGTTTAGAAGCTTATCTCAGAGTTATGGCATTTCAAGAACCAAAGAAATGGTGCTCCTGGCTGTCCATGGCAGAGTGGTGGTTCAATACTTCTTATCACACAACAACAAAATATACACCCTTTCAGTGCTTGTATGGTTTCCCTCCTCCACTCTTTGGTGAGGTTTCAATCCCTGGACCTAGTGACACAGATGCTCAGTCATTCTTGCAACAGAGGGAAGATATGCAGCAGCAATTAAAGCAGAACCTGCTAGTTGCCCAACAACGAATGAAGAAATATGCTGATGCTAAACGCACAGAAAGACACTTTACAGAGGGAGAGATGGTATATCTCAAAATGCAGCCATATCGATTAGCTGCTTTTGGCATCAGAACTGGATTGAAACTAGCCACAAAATTCTATGGGCCTTTTCGCATAATACAAAAGATTGGGAATTCTGCTTACAAGTTACTGTTGCCTGACAATGCACAAATACACAATGTGTTTCATGTGAGTCAGCTCAAGCGCCATATTGGACCTACAGTTGTCCCTGCTCCAGGATTACCACTTGTGGACGCCGTTGGCAAGATCAAAGTGGCTCCAATCATGGTTTTGGAAACGCGTGCAGTTCCTCGTCCTCCCAAACTAGTAACGCAGTGGCTCGTTCAATGGTTGAACATGTCCCCGGAAGAAGCTACATGGGAAGATGCTAACTTCATCAAGTTCACCTTCCCGGAGTTCTTCAACGCAACCATCCGAGCGTGGTTCCAACAAAAGGATCCTCGAGGGCAAGGATCGTCTTCTGGGGAGGGCAATTGTCAGGACCCTGCAACTCAAATGCAGTTACCTGACGAACTGAACACCTTAACTGAAGAAATCTGCAGCGAGGATGAAGCGTTACTCACATGGGAGATGGACAGCCAAGATTGAAGGCGTTAAGTGACGATCAACGGCGCTCGTCTCCAACGGTCTCCTGTTCCTCGTCACGCCGTTGCCGTCAACAGCTGGACACCTACAGTCAGAAGCAGAGCACGTGCGAGGCACCACCGCGGCTACTTATCTCCTCCTCCAAGCAATCCCTCGGCATCTTTCCCCATTCTACAAGTTGTACTTCCTAGCGTAGCTCTAGAACCCTAAATCACTCTGTAGAATTTGGGATCGATCCTCGACCTGTACCTGTACCTGCTACTTATTCTGAATTTTAATCGAATCGGGGCTAGTTCGAGTGATCTGGTGTGTTTGCTTGATATCTGGTCCTGTCATGTTATGTGTGCGAGGCCAGCGCCGCCATCGTCGTTCCATGGATCAAGTTCTCGCTACCATCGACGTTCTGTCTAACACTGTTTCGTAGGGAGGAAGAAGATGGAGGATGTGAAGGCGACTAGAAAGCACGGGATCCCACCACTTCCGCTGTTTCGCACCCTGCCTCCGGCAGCGACGCCTTCGATCTTTCTCCAAGCCGAGCTCCTCATGTGTGACTGTGCTCCGATAGGCGAGCTTCAGGAGAACAAGAGGTACATGCTAAGCGGCTAACTCTTTTGTCTCCACACTTGTCCCCCCAACCCTTCTCCCAAAACTCACTTCCAATAGTGGTTCAGTGTTGAGCTGTAGTCAATATATAGAGATAAGTTTCTTCTGATAATTGTACAGGTTTGTGAAGGAAAAGAAAAGAAAAGGAATAAGCTGCAGTAAAATTTTGGTGAAGAACATTTTTCCATAGCTTCTGAACATGTTGGTCCTCAGATTTTGATTTTTGATGATTTGTAGTTCAGGCATCCTTTTTGTATTCGATAACTCACATACTACTTGATGTTGCATGGTCTACAGTCAAATCACCACTTGAAGAAGAAGAGGTGGCTGGGCCGGACTGTGCTAATATGTCTGAGAGAAAACCTTAGCCGCTGGCAGAAACGTGGTGCTCGGATGGCTCCTTCCCCCTCCCTCTCCGCCTCACCCTCCCCCCTCCCCCCATGCCCCGGCCACCCCGCTCCCCGCGTTGGCTCGCCGGTCGCTGCCCGGTCCTCCCCCTCTCGCCTAGCAGGTGGGCTTTCTCTCCCCTCCCCTGGCTCCCCGCGGGTGGGGTTTTCCCCCCTGTCCTCTCCGCTGCCGGCGCTCGGATCTCGTTTTTGGGTCCTCTCGTCCGATGAGGAGGTCTCGCTGTCGCCGGTCCCCTCCGCCTGTGGTCTCGTGCCCGCTGCTGGGGGGGCGGTGGTGCATCCCGCCATTCCTCGTTCTCGCAAGTTCGCCCCTGGTGGCCGGGGTCGGCTGGCGGCTGCCTCTTCTTCGTCGGATGAGGGCTGGATTCAGGTCTCTCGATGGCGGCGTAAGGTTGGTAAGTTTGCTACTCCGTCGCTTGATCTTGGTGTCCTGGGCAGGGCACCTGTCGGGGAGCTTGGTGGCTCCCCTTCCATCTCTCCTTCGACCTCTGCGGCGCCCGCGTCGCCGGCGGCGGCGTCGGCGGCGGCGCTGGTGGCTTCGTGTAACCTAGATCTAGCTCTCTCCGCGGCGGCCACCGGGCCGCGGGCCGTCCCCTTGGGTGGGCCTGCTGGGCCGTGTGGTTTGCCGCCATCTGGTGGGCCTACCTCTCCCCCCCCCTCTTTCTTCAGTGACACATTTCCCTCCTCTGGTTCCGTCCGGCCCAGTTGGGCCCATCTCCCTAGTTCCTGCTCCCCAGCCTCGCTTGGCCCATGTTGCGAGTCGGGCCCAGGTGGGCACGCCTCGGACGGGCTATTTATGGATCCCCCGCGGCTCTCTCTCCCCCTTGCTAGGGTTTCCGGCTTCCGCTTCCGATCTGCGCCGCCACCGTCTCCCCATTCGTCGCCTCATTAGATCCTCCCCTCCTCCACCCCTCCTTCTTCCTTTTGCGGCGGTGATCTCCATGGACAAGTCGCGCGGCTCTTCTTGCGAGGCGCCCTCGGGCAACAAGCGCCGCCGTGAGGACTCCCCTTCTTCCGCGGTGGATCTGGAGCTCGAGGCTTCGCTCCGCTCCAAGTTGGAGGCGGAGCAGGTGGCTCGTGACCGCGTGGCCCGGGCTCCAGGGCAGCGCTCGGAGAGGGTGGGTGCGCTTGGATCCGGCCCGCAGGGTTCTGGATCTGGTCACTCTCCATCTCCGGCGCTGGATCCGTGGGAAGCGGCGGTGGCTTCTGGCGGCGGTGTGTCCTCTTCGTCTGCCTCCCTTCCTGCTCAGGGTGGGGGTCGCGGTCCTGACGCTCTGTCGCGCCCTCCCCCTCCGCCCCGTTCCGCTGGGGTGGGTGCGGGCTTTCGGCCGCCGCCTCGGTCCTTCACGGGGCCGGCGCGTCGGCCACCCGGTCCGGCTTCTGGGGCGCCTCCTCCTCCGGGGATGGGTGACGGGATCCTCCCCCCGCCACCTACGCACTCCCGCCCACCCTCGGCCTCCTAGTCCAACCCCTCGGCGCTCACGTGTTTCGCCTGCCACAGGCCCGGACATTTCCAATCTCGCTGCACCAACCCTCCATTCTGCTTGATCTGTCGTTCTGATGGTCACCTCACGGTCAACTGCATGGCTAGGCAGAAACCTCCCGCGGTCATCCAGTTTGGTTCGGGTCTCCCTGGCTGCTCCTTTTTCGCGTTTGATGGCGACCTTCCTGTTCGGGAGGTGGCACCTGCTCTGTCTAATGCTGCAATTGTTACGGTCAAGGATCAAAAGATCTCGCCTCATACTCTTCTGGAAGGGCTTCGCATTTGGGATGAGGCTGGATGGGACTGGCAAGTGGTGCAGCTATCTGATTTTGAGTTTTCGGTGGTGTTTCCTTCCAAAGAATGTTTGCAGATGATTGCCTCATGCACTAGCTTCACCCTTCCCCTCAATCAACTGGTGGTTTCTGTTAAAGCGGCTTCTTGCAGTGGTACGACGGTCGGGCCACTCTCTCAAATCTGGGTTCTGATTGATGATTTGCCTGCTGCTCTCCGTTCGTCTGCTTTTCTCCTGCCTTTTGGGGTGCTGATTGGGAAGCCCATCGAAGTGGATGAAGATTCTCTGAACAAGGTGGGGCTTGCTAGGATGAAGGTTTGGGTTCTGGATACTGAAAGGGTGCATGGCTCGATTGATATCTTCCCGTCTCCCAATGGTATCAAGCTTCGGGTGCGGGTGGAGGGGGCGGCTGCCTCTCAGTCTTCACCTCCCCCCTCCACCTTCTCTCCCTTCGGATAAGCATGATAAAGAGGGGGATGGATCACAGGGTGGCCCCAATCAGAGCAATGGGTCTAACCTCCGGTTCACCCAGTCTGAATGGGATGGTCTGGCAGACTCTGAACGTGAATTGTTTCAATCTCAAGCTCCCTCTGGTGTTGCCCCTCATGATGATTTGGTGGTCCCGTCTGATGCTCCCAATGTTCCTGCTGTTGGTGCTGATACATCGAAGTTTCCGCCCTGCTCTGCAACCCCTGTCTCTGGTGCCTGCTCCAACCTCCCTGCTCGCCCGCTCTCCCCCACTCGATCTGGGATTGAAGATCTCCCGGCCTCACCGGTTCGCGATGTGGTGGAAGCCCAGTCCCTTCGGAAGAAGAAATCCTCAGTGCGCAAATTCTCGGCTAAGAGCCGAAACTCTTCGGGTTCGAAACAATCTATGGCAGGGATCTGTCGGCGTCTTGATCATGATTTGGGCTCTATGTCACGCTCAGACCACCATGTGGGATCTCCTGCGGCGCGGTCGCCTGCGATCCGTTCCCCTATGTCCACGGCGCGCAAAGGCAGGCGGGTGGCCAATTCTGGTGTCCCTATTCTGGAGCGAGCTGAAAAACGTGCTGCGGCGAAGGATCTTCCCCCCACAGGTAAACCCCCCGTCCCCCTGCTGTTGTTTCTCCGGTTCGATTGGTTCTTCTGTTAAATATTATGTCGGATGTGGGGGTGGTGGTTGATTCTTCTGTTGGCTCTCCTAGTTCTCTTCTTTCTGTTATTCGGGCTAACGAGATGGCTCAGGCTGCCATTGCCAAAGCCAAAGAGGCAGTTGCCTCTCGGCCAGGGGCGTCTAGTAGTGGTTCGGCAATGGACGCGGGCGCTAGTAGTGGCCAGCCCCATCCAACTTGTCTAAAAGGGGCATCAATAAACGTGCTAAACCCTGCGTGGCTCCTTGCAGGTCGAGCCTTCGTATCAACAACCTGTCATATAAATGAGGGCGCTATTCTGGAACATTAGGGGGTTCGGTGCTAGGGGGCGCCGTGACCAACTTAAAGATCTGGTTCGATCTAACTCGATTGATTTTATGGGGCTGGTAGAAACTTTCAAGGAATCCTTCTCCCCTAGTGAACTGTCGGCTATTGTGGGTATGGACAAATTCTACTGGAACTTTTTACCTGCTGTGGGGCACTCGGGCGGGTTTCTGATAGGGGCCAACAAAGATATTTTTGATTTTTTTGCTTTTGATCATGGGATATTTTGGGCCAGCGTTGTTCTCTCCCTTAAAGCTCAGAACACTCTTTGTGAGTTTATCGTCGTCTATGGCCCTGCGGATCACTCCCTGTCTCCTTTATTCCTTAATGAGCTTTCGCTGAAGATCGATGCCTGGACCTTACCGATGGTTATCGGGGGAGACTTTAATCTGCTACGGGGCCCTAATGATAAAAGTAATGATATCTTCTCCTGGCCGCTGGCTAATGCCTTTAACGATTTCATTAGTGCCAATGCTATTCGTGAGCTACCTCGGGGGGGAGCTCGTTTTACCTGGTCTAACCATCAGACAACTCCTATTAGATCGGTGCTTGACAGAGTTTTCATATGTCCCAGGTGGGATTCCTTATTTCCTAGGGCCTCTCTTTTTGCGAAATGCATTATCGGGTCCGATCATACCCCCCTAATTCTTGATGATGGCTCCGGTAGCCTCAGACCTCCGGCTAGATTCCAATTTGATGCTTCCTGGTTGGCGGTAGATGGCTTTGTTGATTTGGTTGCGTCGAAGATTTCCCTTTCTCTAGCTTCTAATGCTCGCTCTTTTGGGCCTCTAGATGATTGGCATGCGTGTTCCTATAACTTGCGTAAATTCCTCAGAGGTTGGGCTCGGAACCGTGCGGCGGAGGATCGTCGTACCAAATCCTTCCTTGAGGACCAGATCCTGTCGCTGGATCATGCGGCTGATTCGATTGGGCTTTCCGAAGATGGTTGGGCGGTTCGGTATAATCTTGAGGCAGCCTTATTGCAGCTTCACCATCAGGCTGAGATTTACTGGCGCCAACAGGGGACTCTTAACTGGACTCTAAAAGGTGACTCCCCTACGGTGTATTTCTTTGCGATCGCAAATGGCAGGCGTAGACGGTGCGATATTAATAGCCTGCGAATTAACGGTGTTGTATCATCGGAGCATTCTGTTATTATGGCCCATGTGGTGAACTTCTTCTCTTCTCTATTGGGGGCTAAACCTCCATCGGGCCTCTCTATAGCTCCCTCCCTCTGGGACTTTGGCCTTAAAATCTCTCCCGAGGAGAATGCCTCCTTGATGATCCCCCTCTCTGATCAGGAAATCTGGGAGGTTGTTAACTCTGCTAATCCCAATGCGGCTTCTGGGCCAGACAGCTTTTCTATTCCTTTCTTTCGAAAATTCTGGCCACAGTTGAAACAGCTGGTCTGTAACGTTATCCAGGGCTTTTGCCTTAGCACTGTCGATATTTCTCGCTTGAATTATGCTGTGGTTACCCTAATCCCCAAGGTTAAGGGTGCTGATGTTATTTCCCAATTCCGACCTATTGCTTTGATTAACAATTTTGCCAAATTCCCGGCTAAAGGCTTTGCGAATCGTTTGTCGCCGGTGGCCCATAGAGTTATTAGTCCCTTTCAATCTGCTTTTATCAAAGGGCGTTTCATCCTGGACGGTATCCTATCCCTTCATGAGATTGTTCACGACCTCCACGTTCGGAGAGCTAAAGCGGTTATCCTTAAGTTAGATTTCGAGAAAGCCTACGACTCCGTGAGCTGGACCTTCCTCAAGCAGGTCCTTCTTGCTAAAGGCTTCGACGGTGCCTATGTTCATCGTATCATGCAGATGGTCTCGGGTGGCCATACTGCCGTCTCGGTTAATGGTGCCGTTAGTAATTTCTTCGCTAATGGTAGGGGTTTGCGCCAAGGGGACCCTGCCTCCCCCGTTCTCTTCAATTTTGTGGCCGATGCCTTCTCGTGCATGCTTTCCATGGCGGCCCGTTGTGGGCACATTACCCCTGTAATCTCCCATCTACTTCCGGAAGGTGTTTCCCACTTGCAGTACACGGATGATACAATTATCTTGGTGGAGTTGGATGACACCTGCATTGCTAATCTTAAATTCATCCTGTTATGTTTCGAAGCTGTTTCGGGACTCAAGATTAACTTCGCCAAAAGTGAGGTCTTGGTCACAGGTGTGGCTGAGACGGAAGCCCTGCGGGTTGCCAGGCTCCTGAACTGTTCTTTGGGCTCTTTCCCCTTTAAATACCTAGGCCTTCCTATCTCTCCGGGTGTGCTCCATGCTAAAGACTTCGCTCCGGCGGTTGCTAAAGTGGGGAACAGGGTGCTTCCTTGGAGAGGCAGATATAACACTAACGCTGGCAAAGTCGCTCTAATTAACTCATGCTTATCCTCTCTTCCTATGTTTTTTATGGGCTTCTATCTTCTCACGGATGGCGTGCATGCTGGCTTTGACAAATATAGGGGAGCCTTTTATTGGAATTCCGCAGATAATAAACGGAAATATAGATTAGTCAAGTGGCAGCTTATGTGTAGGCCTAAAAACGTAGTGGGTTAGGTATTATCAATACCCGAGTGATGAACTTATGTTTGCTTATCAAGTGGTGGTGGAAAATTTTAACTGTTGGGCCCGACTCGCTCTGGCTTTCGATCATTAAGGCGAAATACTTTCCTCTCTCTAACCCGCTGTTTGTTACCGCGAGACGCGGCTCTCAATTTTGGAAATCTCTCGTCAAAGTTCGACCTATTTTCCTAGAGCATGTTAAATTTAATGTTGGCAATGGGACGTCCGTCCGCTTCTGGCTGGACTGGTGGACGGGAGATGCCCCCCCTTGCTGAGCGCTTTTCGATTCTGTTTTCCTACTGTCCTAACCCGGCTATCTCCATCGCGGAGGTGGCGGCTAATCACTGGGATTTGGCCTTTCGTCGGGCCCTGTCTCCTGAAGAGTTGGAAGACTGGAAAGTCTCTCTGCCCTCTTCCCCTTGCTCTCGGAGTCGGCCGACGAGGTTGTCTGGCCCCACTCGGCCTCTGGTAGATTTTCGGTCAAGTCGCTTTATTCTAGACTTATTGGTGGTATTTCTTCATCCAGATTTTCTTGTGTTTGGAAGTCCAAAGTCCCACCTAAGATTAAAATTTTCCTTTGGCAAGCTTTTCGTGGTCGCCTGCCGACTGCTGACCAGATTAAAAAACGCAATGGGCCTGGCTCTAGATTCTGTCATTTATGTGGGGCTTTGGAAAACTCGGATCACATTTTTTTCAATTGTGTGCTGGCCAAGTTGGTATGGTGCTGTGTCAGAACGTGGCTCCAGGTTCCTTGGAACCCCTCCTCCTTCTCCGATATCCGTATTCTAGCCAATGCTTTGGTTGGGGTCACCAAGAGGGTGTTTTGGGTTGGCCTGGGCGCCTTATGTTGGGCCTTATGGACCACTAGGAACAAGTTTACTATTGAACATATCTTCCCATCTAAGCCTGCTGACGTTCTTTTCAAATCATGTATATTATTGCAGCAGTGGAGATCATTGACTAAAGAGGCTGAGCGGGATGCCCTGGGCCTTCTCATCAACAAAATTCGGGCTTCGGCATCTCACATCTCCAGTCGGGGCCATGCTGTCTAACCCCGTTGGTGCTGTTTGCGGCGTTTAAGACTCTTCTTCCCGGCCTGCGTGCCGTGTATGGCAGTTGCCTGTACCCTTCTTCCCTTGGCGACTCTTTTTATATTCCCTCCTTGCGCTATGTGTTTCTCTCAGTACTGTTATCCTGTTTGGTCTTGTGTGACACTGCCGTGTGGCTTTATTTATAAAGTCGGGCTATGGCCTTTCCTTAAAAAAAAGAAGAAGAGGTGGGTGCAGGCGCTCATGGACCTGCTCAGCCTGCAGGACACGGGCAATACCGTGGCGAGTGTTGGTGTGTGTCGAATAGGCATGGACACCAGCCACACCCACGAGAACGGTTCGATTCAGCAGTTGCAAGCACATCCGGCGGGTGTGACCTCCATCCTCTGGCAACAACGACGACCAGCCCGCTTCTACTCACCATGCCTCTGCATCCTTGATACTTTTCCATGGTTTGATAGTACATTAATACAACTATCCAGGTAAAACAAATAGGAGAATTGGTGTTGCTCTCCATATGGAAGCGTACAACCATGAATCGTTCCACTTTTGCGAAGTTTGGAGATGATCGAGATCTGCATGTGCAGAAGCATTAGAAGTGAATTAGGTTTGAATGGAATATTTGATGTATGGTGGTCTTCCTGAGATGTAAGTGCTTACTCTCATGTAAGTAAAAGCTGGTCACGACATTCTAATTTGTGATGACCTGCAAAAATACACAAGAAAGAGAAAATGCACTCAGATATTAACTGCGCTGATGCTGATCAAACCAATCGTTGTTACCTCTAAATGTTTCCATTATATGACATTTTGTGTCTACACTGCAAACAATGAAGAGTTCAACATGAATGGGCACATTAGAGAAGTCCAAGTGAGGTGCTTATTTCATTTTATGTTTTTGGGGGTAAACTTTAATTCCATCTTATGATTTGGACTAATAAAAAATGCAGCACCTCAGATTTTGTCCATCTACAGAACTAACAAAGTAATGATAGCCTATTCTTGGACAGAAATGTTAACATATGGATTCTTATAGCATGATAGAGAGCAGGCGCGGCTCCCAAAAGCCATGTTTTTTTTAGCAAACTCCCAAAGCCATGTTTTTTTAGCAAACTCCCAAAGCCATGTTGTTGCAGTTTTTAATTCAGATCTTGGAACAGCAAGGTCACTGTACACAATTGTCTTTAATTTGTAGATCAATGGAAAAAAAAAACTAAACTTACATCTCCTGCTAAGACTGATATGGTGTTGTTTCCCAGTTTATAGGTCTTGGTCAGTTTTTGCATGTTTTGTTGATTGTTTTATTCTTCGACATGCTTACTATGTTCAGTGGTTTCATACTTCCTCTAAGATTGCAAAGGAGCGACCACATGCAGAATATAGATATAGCTCTCAAGGTATTTTCTCTTTGTTAAGTACTACAAATTATTTTGTGTGATAAAGTAACCATTTTGAAAATAAGATGTGCAGACTTTGTAATAAAAGGTAACTATGAACCTTGCGTCATACTATTGTCAGTGCAAGCAGTGGGTTGTAGTTTATCTAGAACAGTGAAGTGTTTCCTTAACAAAAACTTGTGTCATCTGCCCAGCTGTTGTGGCACACTGCACAGCCCGTGGCGCTACTCATCATCGTTTAATTAGGGAACTAACGATTCATGCGTGTTGCTACTTGCTACCCACAAGATATATCTACTTTTGAAAAATGTGATATCGCAGTCTTGTAATCTAGCATCTTCCTTTGGACCTGCATGATGTAGTAGTACCCTTTATTCTCTTATCTCGAAATATATTCAACCATTTATTCACAAGAGGTTTTTCAACTTTGTTTCTTTTTTGTACATGTTTATTTCCTTTATATAATGATTCAAGGTTTTCAACATTGTTTAGTTGCATGACATCTGTACATCAGGCTTGAGATCAAAACTAAGCTGAGTTTGTCTGTCCAATTCGCGTCTTGGTTACCATTCGACTTGAAATGTTGTTGAATTCAAATATATTTTAGATTTTAGATTTCCCGAAATGCCTGAACATAAGTTAAACCTACATATTTCATGCCTATATATGTATGTGCACAGAAATTACTATCATTCTAACGAAAAATTAGACGGGCGCAGCAATGCGCGCCATCAATGATCTAGTCTCAACTATGATATGACCGCATTCCACTACATCCCTTATGTATATCATTTGCTACTTGCTTGGAATCAGTGGCAACCGCCATGTCGTGGGGAAGGAGATCTTCGGTCAAGGATAGGACTTCCCTGCATGCAATGGCCTCAAGAGTTGCAACATCTTGTACAGCGTGGATCCCCAGTGCCGATGAACCCATATAATTTCCAGATGAGTCCCTCCATACAGCATCTGTAGGCCCCTCATACCTTATCTTGCAAGACCTGTGTCAATATGGATTTTTGCAAAACCTAGTGGTGGAGCGACCATGCGAGCATGCTCACCTCTTCGGCCAGGAGCAGGCACATGAGCATCAATGGATTTCTTGGGTATTTCTCATAGTTCATATATGAAGTTTTAAATGAATATTTCATTGCTAGAGGACTTTGAAACACCCCTTCATGTATTGTTTTCCATCTCGCCCGCCATGTAGCTAATAGGGTCACTTCAAGCCTTACAAAAGCTTCATGAGACATTGACTCCATCATCGTGAACATCCATGGTTTCGCACTCGGTTCGATGGTTGAGATCATATGTTCTCCGCTAGTTCATCGTCGTCCAATGCCCATATGAACATGGCATTGAGCACTCTATTAATGAGTGTCTCCAAGAATCGTCCATTCCACATAGTCCACAAGCGCTCGTCATGGATATATTCATGTGACACTGGACCTCGTTCGTGGGCAGAGAATGCTTGGCCAGTCGCCATAAAAACTGCCCGAGACTTGTATTTTCCACAATAATTTCCGTGATGATTCATCCTGCCATAAGTTAGATGATTCTGCATTCTCATCTATCCAAGCTTCTATCCGAAATTTGGTTGCTACCATCATTTTATATGCTGATCGGACTAAGAATATACCGTTTTAAAAAAAAAATCCATGCCCAGCAGCCATGAATATTTCTTGTGCACAATTGTATTCCCGTGATCACTAAAATGTCAAGCGGGATGAACACCTCCTCGACCCTCTCCCTGATCCATGTCGCAGATGTGAGATCAATCAATTCCGAAACCAATTGAGGTGGGTTTGCAGCTGTACATCTGCATGGTCTCATTATTTCCGGCCTTGGTAATCAATTTTGGTTCCATTTTTCAGTTGTCTCACCATTGCCAACCCGCCTAATCAAGCCTTGTTTCAGGACATCTCTTCCTTCCAGTATAGGTCTCCAGATCTGAGATGGGTGGCTCCCCGTTGTAGCTTGCAGTATAGTTGAAGAAGGAAAATAAACAACTTTCAAAATTCTAGCTCTCAAGGTTTCAGGATTCTGCAAAAGTTGCCATGCCTGCCTAGCTAGCAATGGGAGATTAAAGAACTCAAAATCCTTGATAACTAGACCACCCATTCCTTTCACGTGTGTCATCACCTCCCATGAGACTCAACTAGGCTTTCTCCATTCATCTTTGCTACCCCACCAAAACTTCCTAAAAAGCATGTTGAGACGTTCACAGAGACCATATGGTAGTTTAAAGCATGACATAGAATAAATTGGTACAACATGTGTCATCGCTTTGACCAAAACTTCCTTTGCCGCCGTAGACATTATTTTTTCAATCCATCCCTGGACTTTAATCTGTAAACAATCCGTGAGGTATTTAAAAGCACCATTCTTTGAGAATCCCACTTGAGACGGCATGCCAAGATATTTTGCATTCAAAGTTTCATTTGGCACATGAAGAATACCTTTAATTTCCCGACGAATATCTTCTGAAGTCAAGTGCACCTCTCTCCCCCCATTACCGTTAGCCTTGAAAAATAGCAGGATGCCATCTGTAAACATAAGATGACTAACATGCGGTACCTGAGGCGCCACCTGCAAACCACACAAATTTGATGACTATTCTCTTGATTTTAAAAGGCACGAAAGGCCCTCCGCTGTTAACAAGAAAAGCTATGGGGAGACTGAGCCCCCTGTCTAATTCCTGTAGATCGCTTAAAATCCTTTTTTTGTCCCTGGCGATGGTGAGCTTGTTCCTATGTAGAAGAATCTTTGCACCCGATCGCGATTTCAATCTTGGTTTTGGGATCCTTAATTTATGTAGAAGTCAGGGACCGGTTTGTAGTTTCTTTTTAGTTATATGTCTTGTTGCAATATGCTCTGTACCTAAACTGTTTAGTTAGTGCAGCTTTGGGGTCCTTTTGGGCCTCTCTTCCAAAAAAAGATTGCTTTTTGGACAATCGGCAAAGTTTTAGGGTTTTAGCCCTGCAGGAAAAAATGAGGGTGGAATAAATCCTCATTTCAAATTAATAAAATGTAATATGAAGCTCATAAATGTAGTACAAAGGTTGAACACTTCTTTTTAGAGCACTCTCTAAAGAATATGTAGTGCATGAGACGAATAGTGATTTTGTCATAGTGCGGTTTTGTCCCTCTAGCCTTCATATCGACGGTTGTTATAATGGACGGAACCATATGGCAACTCTGCTAGAGTTTTTGCTAGCGCCGGCACTAGTCATCATATTACCAAAGCTCGGCACAACAGAAGGGACACATGCACACGCTTTTTAGATTGGACTTCTTATAGTAGCACAAGCACGCTAGTTCCCGGTTGATCGTCGGGGCGACGCGCGGACATAGAGCGGGCCGTCCATTTTGAGGGTGAGCATCGGGCGGTACCCCACCGTCGAGTCGCGCTCCCACATCTCAAACCTGAAGAGGTAGAGAAGCATAGCCGCGAATATCTTCATCTGCCTGTAGGCAAACTCCTTTCCCAAGCAGATCCGAGGCCCCGCCTGTTAGGTTCAACAAGAGGATAAACATACACACACGTCACATGAATGTGGATATACTCCTACTCCCTCCGTTCCTAAATAGATGACCCAACTTTGTACTAACTTTAGTACTTAGGTGTGATGATTTAGATATGTGTTTCACTCACTCACCTGGAAAGCCGTGAATTTGTAGGGGCTCTCCGGGACGAACACACCATCGTCATCGAGCCACCTCTCCGGCCTGAACTCGTCGGCGTCGTCGCCCCACAGGAACTTCATACGGCCCATTGCGTAGGGGTGGTAGTTCACCATGTCCCCTCTCCTCACGGCGTGCCCGTCCGGCAACGTGTCATCCGAGAAGCAGCACTTGACGTCCTGCGATGCAACAACCCATAATCTCCTTTGCGTACTGTACGGTGCGCAAAATGGCAACGCAAATGCTCCATGCGGATGAGGTCGGTCAACTCACGCTGGGCACCGCCGGGTACAGCCGGAGGGTCTCCGTGAGCGCGGCGTGGAGGTAGTGCATGCTGCCGATGGCGTCTTCGGTTAGGCACGCCGTGAACTCTTGCACGCCGCCCACGTCCTGGTGGTCGCCGGTGGTGGCCTCCCGCACCTCCTGCCCGATCTTGTCCTGGATGCGCTGGTCTTTGCAGAGCACGTAGAGGAACCACGACAGCGTCCCCGCCATGGTGTCGCGGCCGGCGATCACGAAGTTGAGGATGATGTCCCGCAGGTACTTGTTGTCGAAGCAGCCGGGATCTTTCTCCCTCTCCAGCAGGAACCTCGACAGTATGTCCCCTTTCTTGGCCTGCCAAAATCAAGAAATGTCACGATCAAGAAATGCCGGCAAAATCAAGAAAGCTTACGTACGAATTCCTGTTGATTTCTGCCCATCTGATCGATCTTCTTGTCAATGACGGTGTACACGAAGTGATTGATGGTGCGCACCGACCGCTTCATGGCCGCCTCCGACGAGACGCCGAGGAGCCTCTTGGCCTTCCACAGCGGGTCCAAAAAGCGGTACAGCGACTGCTCGCTGGCTTCGTCGAACGCCCTGGCGAACGCCGCGCCCTCCTGGTTGGACCCGGACAGCGAGCCTAGGTTGACCCCGAACCCAATGGTGAAAGTCGAGTCCAGCGTCGACCGCATGAACAGGTTCTCCATGTCCACCTTCTTCCCGGCAGCCGCGGCGGCGGCCACGATGCCAGCGAGCTCGGCACCCATGTCGCGGAACACGCCGCTGCTGTATTCGCGGAGCGCCCGGGTGGTGAACTCGAAGCTGGCGACCTTCCGCTGGTGGCGCCACTTGGCCCCGTCGACGTTGAAGATCCCGTCGCCGAGGAGGTCCTCCAGCGCGTCATGGGTCATCGCCCCCTTGCCGTAGTTGGCAAAGTTGGTCCGGAGGATGTACTCGACGTTGGCCGGGTCGACGGTGAAGACCCAGTTGCAGTTCAGGGTGAGCATGCGGAAGGTGCCATACCTGCGGGAGAGCTCCGTCATGTAGTCCGGCAGGCGGCCCCAGTTAAGCAGCTGCTGGAGCATGGCGCCGGCCACGGGTTGGTAGCTCCGGCGCCTCTTGCCGAGCAGGGCTAGGCGCGCTAGGTACAGGGCTAGGAGGAGCACCGACGACAGCGCGGCCAGCAGCAGCGGTAAAAATTTCAGTGATAATATACAATCCCTAAAAATATCAGTGAGGTACCATGACTAATCTAGATTGCTGTGGGAGGAACAAACCAAAATGATTCACATTGTAACCATTTTCGATTTGAGCAACAGGAAAACTTGGGAATTCAAATATAATACTCTCAGGCAACAAATCATTAAACTTGAAAACAGTGCCTCACCTACCAAATGGCAATAGCCTAAAGCTTCGAATCCAGCAAAATCAGCCAACCCAGAAGAACCGAGCTCAAATCCGTCAAGATAGGTATTAATTTCATTGTGCTCCTTGTGGATTTCATCATTAGTGCATACATTTTCCTGCTTTACATCAACCAACTTATTTGGAGGAGCAGCCTGGGGAAAATATCATACGGAAACCAATATTCGATGAAAACAGGTGAAATCCACATGAAAACGATGTTTTAAAGTTTTGAAAAAATCTCAAAAAGAATCTAGAATGTTAAGAGAATGATGTTCTACTGCCATTCAAAATTTAAGGTTCAAACACATTACGGGATGTGAGCTACGAAAAAGACAAAATCAGCATTGAATAGCGTCGATAGTAACGTCAGTATTCATTGCTGAATTTGTCTTTTTCATTGCTCGCATCATGTAATATGTTTTTACTTCAAATCTCACATTACAATAGAACATCATCCTCTTAACATCCCACATTTTTTTTCAGAATTTTTTGATTCAAATGTGGTTTCACGAAGTTTTCTCTGAATGTTGGTTTCCGTACAATATTCTCCTGAGCAACCTGTTCGCGAGTACAAAGAACAGTATCAGTAAAATAATAATCTAAAATTAGATGAAGAATTGGGGGAAGAGGAAAGGTATAAAGGAGGCAGGGCTGGAGAACGGGGAGACAAATTAGCGACGACCTAACCCATGGCTGCTAGAGAGGTTTCCTTGGAAGTGGGAGGAGTGGAGAACGAGCGGCGGCACGGTGGAGATTATATGGATGCGCGGGGATTAAAGGAAGAGCATGAATCAGCATTGGTAACCGACCTGCAATTATCGACAGCCTGCGAGTGGCGTGCATCGATTGCCATTGATGTGCTCCGAGTTACTTCCTCAATCAATCCTTGACGAGTGCAGTCCAACCGGCAGGCGGCGGTTGGTCGCCCCTACCCCTCCATGTGCCATCGCTAGCGAGGCGACCCGACCGGCCGAATCCAAAGTGCGGTGGCCATGCGAGTCAATCCCACTCTAGGGAGGTGTGGCACAGGTGCCTCGACAACCTCAATCTTCAGGTTATGCGACCCACACCGCACGACAAGTTCCTAGAATGGTGGCTCTTAGCTTAGGAAAGATTCCCACGCCGAGTGAAGAGAGGTTTTGACACTTTCATCATCGCGGTAGCTTGGTCGCTCTGGAAACAAAGAAATGCGAGGGTCTTCGGGAGCATCAATTCATGTCGACGGCTCAGTTGCATGATCACATCTCACGAAAAAGGGTTTCCCCCGCTTTAGATTATAAAGCAACCAACCGATCAATACAACGAGATTGCTGGGGCCGCAACACAAACAAGCCCAAAAGAGAAGAAAGAAAAAGAAAGAGAAACAAATGCCGACAATGGCAGGTCGACGAAACAAAGATGACCAGTGACCGCTGCACCCACCGGAGAAGTACCACCGCGCTTCTAGCACTCCGAGGCGTCGCGTACCGGGCAGCACCTTCAGGAAGGAATGCGACGACGACGCCGCTGCTGCTCGGACAAGTCAAAGGGTTTCCCCCGGTACGTAGAGGGCAGTGGGGAAGGGGCAGATCCGACGCCCTTCAGGAAGGTCCGGCGGCGCCCGCAGGCGTCACCGCGTCGGTGATGGACGAGCCACCAGGGATTTCTCCCGACCCAAACAACCACCACCACCCCGGACGATCGGAAGTGCTCCACAAAAACTGCCGCCCACCTACATGTGCCACCACAGTCACTAAATCATCATTGCCGTCTCGCTGAGCCACCGACACGAGACCTGGAGGAGGGACGAGGAGCCAACGGGCTCGGGGGCATCCGCAACTCAGCCGATGGGAGGGGACTACCACCACCGCCAACGCGGAGCCGACCGGACGTGACAACAGGAGCTTACCAGGCCCGCACAGGCCCGGCCGAACCCCAAAGGATCCGGACAATCACTGCCGCTACGCTGCAGCACATCGGCTGACGAAGCCGCCACCACCCGCATCCCTCGACGCCGTGCCACCACCACCAGGGAGCCACGCCGCCGCACGCTGGAACGCCGGCCTGCCCCAACCCAGCCAGAGTCCAAAAGAGCCCAGATCTGGGCGGAGCGGAGGCCGGCGGCTAGCCGCACCACCGCGCGCCCCGCGGCCAATGGCCGCGCCGCTGTATCAGGGTCGCCCGCGCCCCGCGGACCCCGCCGCCAGGACGCACCATCGCCAGCCGAAGAACACCGCCGCCAGCCACCATCGCCCGAGCAGAGGAGGCCGCGCGCGGGGACAAGCAGGCCCGCCGCCGCAGGCACCACGCGGGCAAGGCCCGGCGGCGCGCGCTGGCGGCGACGGGAGGAGGGCGGAGCTTGGGGGCGCGCTGGAGGGGAGCGGCGTCGGGGCCCCCAGTCGCCTTGCCCGAGGAGGCGACGCGGGGGGTACGGGGAAGGGAGGAGGTGGAGGGAGGAGCAGGGGAGCGGGAGAGGCGAGCGGCGACGGCGGCCTCCGGCCGCGACGACAGCTCCGTGCGGGGGAGCCGTCGGCGGCGGCGCGGAAACCCTAGGCGGAAGGGGAGCGAGGGAGTGGGGGACGGGCTTTCTGGTGTGTCTGGTACAAATTTTTAACCACCATGTTCGCATGATCACATCTTAGACGAACTAAAGGAATGGAAGGAGGCAGGCCTTGGAGTAGGTGTTATTGAGCAGTTTGTAAGAGAGTAGACGCTTTGTATCTGTAGGTGTTGTGTGAACTGCGTCTATCTATGTTCACATAGTTTGAATCGCGTTACATTGCTTTTTGCCTTCTATAAAAATACGGTACGCTTTTGGCGTACTCTTAAAAATAAATGGAGTCCAGCGTCGACCGCATGAACAGACCCTCCATGTCCACCCTCTCCCCGGCGACGGCGGCGGCGGCCAATATGCCCGCGAGCTCGGCAGCCACGTCGCGGAACACGCCGCTGCTGTACTCCCGGAGCGCCCGGGTTGTGAACTCGAAGCTGGCCTCCTTCCGCTGGTGCCGCCACTTGGCGCCGTCGACGTTGAAAATCCCGTCGCCGAGGAGGTCCTCCAACGCGTCATGGGTCATGGTCCCCTTGCCGTAGTTGGCGAAGTTGGTCCGGAGGATGTACTCGACGTTGGCCGGGTCGACGGTGTAGACGTAGTTGCAGGTCGGGGTGAGCATCCGGAAGGTGCGGTGCCCGCGGGAGAGCTCCGTCATGTACTCCGGCAGGCGGACCAGGTTGAGCAGCTGGTGGAGCATGGTGCCGGCCACAGGTGGGTAGTTCGGGAGTCTCTTGCCGAGCAGGGCGAGGCGCGCCGGGTGAAGGGCTAGGATCAGGAGCAGCGACGACAGAGCGAGCAGCAGCGGTGAATCCATGGCCGTGAAACGGCGCTGTGTTTCCGCCGTGCGTGCGTGCGTGTGTTCGCGTCGGAGACCTGGAGTGCGCCGTGTGTGGGTGGGTCGATAAGACTCGGATGTGAACGTGTGATTGCGGTGCGGTGTGTCCGTTTTCTCGTTTTCAGCACACCACTTGCTTTGCCGTGCTGTATGAGTTAACTACTAGAATGACGCCAACCAATGAGCATCAAAAAAAAGTTTGAGACGAAACAACAACAGAAAACCTCTGAAAAAAATTTCCAAAAAATTACTGTTTGTGGATTGTAACCCTACATCAAGACCAGATAGTTGATGTGGAAAACAAAACCCCACAGGCTAAATCTCATTTTCTTTAGGGCTACAAGCCAAATCTAATACTCACCATGGCTTGAAAGCGTTTCTAGAAACGAAAATGCCTGATTTTTCAGTTTGTATTTTCAAACTCTAGCCATTGGTCTTTATATCTCTAGAACTTGAGTTGGGGCCAGTTCTTTTGGCGGTTTTAAAAAAAGCCATCTCCTCCCAACTTTTTCAATAAGCTGTCACTCTCATTTATTGAGACTTTTGAACTAGTTATGGAATAATTAATTTAGAAGTCTTGTCAAATTTAGAAAGCGGCTTATTTTTTAAACTGGGGAGAGACAATTTATTTTTTAAGCCCTTAGTGTAGTCAAGAGGATTGTGTGCGCTAAATATAGTAGGGGTATTCTCATCAAGGTGACAAACTCGTCAGAGTCCAAGAGCCCCCCTTTGGAGCCGGAGTCATCGCCGCTAGTGGATGCGTCGGCGTGGGAGTAAGAGGCCGGAGGAGGTAGCAGCAGCACCGTCCGAATGGCGTGCGGCGCAGCAGCGATCCCCTTGGATAGTCGATTGAACCACTCGACGCCATGGCATAGGAGGCATGGCCGGCGAGCGAGGGTGGGGACTAGATATGGAGGATAGGAAAGTGAGCGAGGAGGTGAATGCGGCAGAGACGTTGGTGACAATATTCCAACATGAAAAAAAAACAGATTTGCTATTTCACATCTAGATATGAAATAGTTATCTCACATCTAAGCCTAGAGCCATTGGATGTCTTCTGTTTTTAAGATTCGTGCTACTTTGCTAGCTTAAATACGTCTCGCTCTGGCGCTGCGTTGTGTTTCGGTTGCCTCACAGGCTGCATGTGTATTTTTACCTGGTGGGCTGCGTTGCGTTGCTTTAGTACTGCTGAACCTTGTGCTTTGTTTGTGTTTTTCAGATTTTCGTTTGGCCATATTTGTCCCTGTTGTGGGCTTCCGTTTTTTTTTGTATTTTTTTACTGACTCCAGTTTTGTGTGCTTAGAGAGGATCGGACTAACAGAAAATGTATGCATTTGGGTGTGACAAAGTGAATAGTACATTTTTTATCCATGTTTTTTTGTTGCTCGGGAAATGTTTGTGTTGATTTTTTATCCATTTTCTATTTTTTTCTTTTCTTTATTTGTACTAATATAACTTTGAATAAAAACCATAATTTTTGTCTCATAAATGTAAACAAAGAGCGGGCATTTTGCGTTGTTTTCACTCGAAGGGTGCGGGGTAGAAATGTACGAGTCGAGTTGTATTATTTTCGTTTTTCCTTTTCAATTTTAGTTTTTACGTTGTATTTATTTGCTTTAAATTTACGAACTTTTAAAATTCAATTGTTTTAAATTCATGATTTCTATAAAAAATATTTTTATTTTTATTTTGAATTTTCTCCTTTTGTTATTTTGTTTTCTATTTATGTTCTCCTTCCTTATTTATTTGTTTTAAATTCATGAATTATTTTAAATAGATTTAGCAATATCTACTCTAATTTCCTCACCATTGGACATGTTCGCCTAGAATGTTGTGCAAATCTTGATCGTGTGTTGTTTTGTCGAGTGTCCTATACTCCCGTGTCTCTCGACATACGTTCGGTGTCCACATGGCGGCCCGTTCGTTTGTTGGGCCTCTTCGTGG
>NC_041385.1:79904986-80035775 GCF_002162155.2 Triticum dicoccoides
ATGTGTTGTATAAGTTGAAGATACGAGCTGATCGTCGCCTTCTCAACTTGATTCGTCATTTGTCTCTCTCCCATTTCCCTTTGTCTTTGAGTAGAGCTGAGCGGGTAGGAAGAAAGGAGTCGATTGGGGTTTCAATCTTTGTATTTGCAATGAAGAAGATGGTAGTCAACGATAATGCGATGAGTGGCCTCAGATCCATCTTTGTCTCGTTTGCCCTATCTTCATCTAGAGATTTTCTGATTTTGAGGTTTTCATTCAGTGACCCTTTGTTTATCCTAGTTACACCTCCACCCCCAACATGCAACTAGGCCGCCTTTTGTGTCCGAGTTGCAAGTCCATACCTCGATATACAACTAAGGTCGATTCATTTTTTTGTCTTAGTTGTAAATGCACCCTCTCGACATGCAACTTGGGTCTGACCCTTTTGTCCCAGTTGCAACTCCACGTCCGACATGCAACTGCGAGCTCGCCTTTTTTTCTATCCTAATTGCAAGTCCCCACCCTCGACATGCAACATTTTTTGGTGGGGCAACCATTTTTGTCAATAGTTGCAAGTTCACCCTTTTTGTCGTAGCTGCAAAACAACTCTAGTTAGACAACACAGCCCTAACCATTTTCCCTGAATTGCAAGTTCATCTTTGATGCCCATTTTTGTCCCCATTTGCAACTCCACCTTCAACATGCAATCGAGTGGCTGCTTTGTTTTTATCCCACTTGCAAGTCCATCATCGATATGCAACTGCGCCTGACCCATTTTTCCCATTTTGCAAGCCCACCCTCGACACGTAACTGAGCCTCGACATTTTTTTTGTCTGAGTTGCAAATCTGCTGTCGACTCACAACTAGGCCCCGTTTTTTTCTAGTTGCAAGTCCACCCTCAACTCGCAACTGGAACCAAGCTTTTTTTGTCCAGTTGCAATCACACCCATGACTTGTAACTAGGACCTGACTTTTTTTGTCCCGGTCGCAATTCCACCCTCAACTCGCAACTGGGGGTCCAAGCTTTTTGTCCCAGTTGCAAGTCCACCCTCAAGTTGCAACTGCGGCTCGACCTTTTTTCCCAATTGCAATTCCACTCTCGACTCGCAACTGGGACCCAACATTTTTTGTCCTGATTTCAAGTCCACCCTCGACTTGCAACTTGGGTCCCACCTTCTTTTTCCTAGTTGGGAGTCCACCTTCAATTAGCATTGCTATATTGCTTGTGAGCGGTCACAAACCGAATGGTTGCAAACAATACAACTTACTGTTGGATCAAAGAAACCACGGCAGAAGCAAATGCGAAGAACTGGAATGAACAGGGAACTATACAGATGAACTCGCTAACCCTAGCATGGATCTATGGTGCGGAAAGGGGAAAACTTACTGCGATGGATCTGCTGCGGAGGGGCGCCGCTGTTTTCTGGTCAAGTTCAGGTCGATGCAGCGGCCTAGGTCGACGGAGACGAGATGCCCTGCTGCGGCGGCGGCGGAGCTCCAGTGACAGACGGGGGCGAGAGGAAGAAGATGCGAAAAGGGAAGAATGAGGAAGACCTAGTCGTGTCTATTTATAAGGAAGGGCCACTAAAAGAGCGCGAAAAACGAGGAGGCCGAAAATATAAGTTATACAACTACAAGGACGCCTCGATTTTTGGGATGGTCATCAAGACAAAGATCCGTTGGGATGCATTGGATAAAATGTGCTTTTATGACAGGTGACGTCATGGCGGGTTACCACGAATTCAGAGGATGACGTCATGGCGGGTTACAAAAATTTCATAAGGGCAGAAGATTTTTCCTTAAGTGTCAAAGATTGACATGAA
Source organism: Triticum dicoccoides (assembly GCF_002162155.2). NCBI lineage: Eukaryota > Viridiplantae > Streptophyta > Magnoliopsida > Poales > Poaceae > Triticum > Triticum dicoccoides. The sequence goes on from NC_041385.1 coordinate 79,906,789, forward strand.
CCAGTTCAAATCAATCTGGGGCCTAATGTTGGGGATATAACTATTGGTATGAACCGTCCAGGAGGGGCCGGGTTATACTTGCAAATATTCTTGAAGCCCAAGATCCAGGATATAGATGGCGGTTTAGTTAAGGGCCCAAGGCCCAGAGGCGACTTAAGGCCCGTAGTGATAAACCGCCATGTATGCGTGACTTGTATTGTAAGGCAAGAATAGTTAAGAGACCGAGCCGGACACTGGTTATGAGCCGGCCGAGACTCTATGAGCCGCAGGGCGTCGACCTCTGTATATAAAGGGGCGACCCGGCGGCGGTTCAGGACAAGTAACATCAACTCGAGAGCTAGGTCAAGTGATTCGCTCCCTGGTTATCGGACATAAGCAATCTCACTCAAAACTGGATCGTAGGCTTTTACCTTCACCGTAAGGGGCCGAACTAGTATAAACCTCGTGTCCTTTGTTCCGATTAACCCCTTTAAGCTTCATAGTTGCGATGGCTCCACGACTAAGTCCTTTCACTAGGACATCTGCCGTGACAATTCCACGACAATCGGTATGATTATATCTTGAGGGGGAGTGTGTGATATTAATATTGTACATGTACAAAAATGAGCAAGGGGAATAAATGGCACAGGGTGTCCAGGGTGAGACACAACACATTACTTGTTGGATTATTAAGAATCGGGAAGAAAACTGTACCAGAAACCACCACTAAAGTAGCAATAAGATGATTGTCAGTATCACTACACCTCCCACTATGCCTAACACAATCAAAATATGTCGTCCTGCATGTAGTTGACATGTAACCCAAGGAACAATATGATGTAAAAAGTCAATTCCGCATCTCATACTTAACTCACCGTTCAAAGCCTTGAAGAATCGATACCGATAACTGTATATAGCTGAGGGGGTTATTGCCCCCCAGCCCAACACAAATTCCCGAAGGATATGTCACATCAGCAAGCAGTTCACTAGCAGCCTTGTCGAATGCTTTGCACTGGGTGAAATATGATGTTACTTTCAGCAAACCTAAGATTGCACACATCATAGTAGATAGAATCACTCTTCCTAAATGTGCACACAACCCGGGCATCCTGGAAGGCCTGAGTGAGACATCTCTTGCAGTCATAGGCCTCTGTGTCACCATGACATCTTTCTAGAGCATATGTTCTGTCCTGGCTAGAACCAACCATCTACTTGTAGAACAAAGAGGGGAAGGAGGCGGCTGCCTCAGGCAGCGTGGCGGACAGCTCTTCAAGGTTTTGCTAGTACTTGCTGGGCGCAGTGTAGTTTCCACCATCACAACGGTAAGCCCAGTAAGTCAGACTGTGACTGTGGTAATAAGGAGATTCAGTGCAGCCATGACATGCGCCGCTGTCTTGATGGCTGTGATGGTGTGGCCTGAAAAAAGTAGATGAGTGCCAAGTTAGTGCCATATGAATGCAGCCTGGCGATGCTCGGGTCAAATCGAATGGGGCAAAATGATGAGGAGGTCGATGGCTATTTATAGGTGCGGTGGCCGGAGAGCACGTGAATGTGGGCAACCTGGGCGCAGTCGTGCTTGGGGTCGTGCGCGATGTGGGCAGTTGCGAGAGAGAGGTGGGGGACGGACATGACATGCAGGCCCCACATGTCAGTTGGGCCTTTTTTTTCTTTTCTGTTTCCATTTTTCTTATTTTTTCTTTTTCCGTCTTCTTTGTAAATTCAAATAGAGTTTGAGTTTGATTTTTTTTCAAATAGAGAACATTTTCTAAATTCCAAATGGAATATTTGTGAATGTTCAATTTTTTTGTTTGGGCATTTTGGACATATAATGCATGCACTTATATTTTCTTTTAAAATTTGAATTTGGTTTCAAAACCAAATATGTTTCAAATTCATTTTAGAAAGTGGGCAGAAGTTCAACATGTCATTTGGACTTATGGAAATAATATTCCCTGCCAATAAAATACATGACCATTTTTTGAATAATTCCCTTTGATTTGGATTGGCTACAAAATAAATCCAACTCAAATATTTTGGGGAAAAACTAATAGGGCTTTGAATATTACTTGGGACTTATTAGGGATAGCCTTATGCCCAATAATATTTCAAAAGGTTTGGTTCCTACCATAGACTGGGATGTGATATTTCCAGTGAAGGTTTTGTAATAGCATAGTCTAAGAAAAAATTAATCATTGGTTATCTTTAAGTAAGCTAAGCCGCACATTTAATAGTTGCAGTACTTACGCAAGCACACATCTCATTACTTTTGAAAAGGGGAGTACCCCGGGCTCTACATTACAAAATATACACACATGACTAACAGACAAGAGACAAGATAACACAAGCACGAGCGGTCTAACCCGAGATTACATAGTTCACCCGTGTAATGTACGAGTGGCTCCCTCCCTCCCTCCCTCTCTCTCTCTCTCTCTCTCTCTCTCTCTCTCTCTCTCTCTCAGCATCGACGCTTACAACAAATTTGACTATGACATTGACATGCTACAATAGTTCTTCAACTTATTCATACTAATTTCATTAGTCCACTCCGATCCATTGCATGTGAAGGATGTATCACTATGTGATGCTAGCGAAGTTATTTCGGGGTGCTAATTTATCCCTACTAAAATTCCAACAAGTTAGCACATCCACCAATCTTCTCACATGTATTATATTAGCACAAATCCTTACACACCATGATGTCGCGAAGCCCTCAATTTTTATTGTAGAATGTTAAGAATTACCATAAATATATGAAGTAAGGCACCCATATATTTTATTATCAAGATAAAAATAATTTATAAAAGTTGCATGTCAATTTTTGTACCAAGATAGGGACAATATTTCAGAACTGATATTCATATGTGGTGGGTGTGCTAGCCTGTTGTACATGGTGAAAATCTTTCAAACAAACTATTAAATCTCAATGAAATCATATGCATAACTCACCGTCATTGTTTGATACACATACATGCATTAGTGAACAAATACACAAGATATAAAGCAAATTAATATATGACATACTAAAAGCTCCCCAAGTCAAAATTACGTGCTCTAAAAACAGCCCCAAGCAGTCATGCGTCACAATTAATTCGGCTACATGTACCACTGCGGGCATCATCACCACGCAATTGTGCACCAGCTCCAACTTGATCAGAAAGCAAAACCTTCATCTATATTGTCCACCGAAAGGTAGCTCTATAGGGCACAACCTTGACTTAAACATCATCTCAATATAATTGTGAAGACAATGTGAGATCTGGTCATAGTCTAAAATACGTGCACACATGAACTATCAAAGGCCATTCTATAAAAATATTAGCATTGCTATATTGCTTGTGAGCGGTCACAAACCGAATGGTTGCGAACAATACAACTTTCTTTAGTCTGAATGTCAAATCATGATAGTTGAATCAGAAACAGATCAGCACATCCTTGTTTTAACACTGCCATTCACTATGAGAGCCAGAACCAGATCAGCGCACCAGTGTCTTGTGTTTTCCCACTGTTGTTATCGCTGCAACATGATGAAGATGAGTATTTTGAATATCAGTATTTGACTAATTTATCTATAAATACACAAGAACTGAAAAGTAAGTGTGAGTTCTCTGAAAAACACTACACAAAATAGACACAATACTGCTACATTCCCTCGCGGGTGAATCCACTGCACATTCGAATGAAAAACATACGTTGCATGGTATCTGCGGGAGCGACGCGGGGGCCAGGCGTGTTTTCTCCGAGAAACTTCTACCCACTTGTAATTTGAAGTGCTCCTTCAAGTTTTAGCACATCTTAGTGTTATTTTTTTTTTAATATTATTGCTTCAGAATTATTCACCGGTATTGTGTACTGCTTATGCTACACTCACCATTTTATTGTCAAAATAGACGTGTGTGGCACAGCTATTATATTTAGTTATTTACCCGTAAAGTATTTGACTGCCCATCTTATGAATTGCCTCACTATCTTGCTTTCTGTCCTTCGCATGATTTAGAACCGGTGCTATTCTTCTTATACCATATAACATATAACATATTCGTACAGAAAATATTAATCAACATATATCTTCTCCATCAATAGTGAACATGCTCGGGTAAAAAATAAACAGGCACAAAAGTACAAAACTATCCGATGAGTATCAGATGCCAAAACACATGTAAAAAGACATGATTCATGGGTATCATAATTATATTGCATGATAAAAAAAACTATTCTTGCATATGACTTTATCATCACTAATATTATACTGCAAAATGGACGGCCGCAGCAACACTCGTCTTTAATGATCTAGTATTATCAAAACTCAAGACAACAAAACAGAGGAACATGTGAACGCTTTTGAGACTGGACTTCTTATAGCAGCAAAGCATGCTAGTTCCCGGTTGATCGCCGGGGCAACGCGTGAACATAGAGCGGACCGTCCATTTTAAGGGTGAGCATTGAACGATACCCCACCGTGGAATCGCGCTCCCACATCTCAAACCTGAAGAGGTAGAGAAGAGCGGCTGCAAATATCTTCATCTGCCTGTACGCGAACTCCTTTCCTAAGCAGATCCGAGGCCCCGCCTAAGTTGAACAAGAAGACAAAAATACATACACGTGAATTCTGGATCAAGTCGTAGTTTATTGGTCCTTGAAAATATAGATGATTTATTTACCTGGAAAGCGGTGAACTTGTAGGGGCTCTCCGGGACGAACAAGCCATCGTCGTCGAGCCACCTCTCTGGCCTGAACTCCTCGGCGTCGTCGTCCCACAGGAACTTCATCCTGCCAATCGCGTACGGCAGGTAGTTCACCATGTCCTCTCTCCTCACGGCATGCCCGTCCGGCAACGTGTCATCCGAGAAGCAGCACTTGACATCCTGCGATGCAACAACCCATAATCACTTCCCTGGTCGTGACACAAATGGAAACGCAAATGCGGATGATCGGGGTCAACGAACTCACGGTGGGCACCGCCGGGTACAGCCGGAGGGTCTCCGTGAGCGCGGCGTGGAGGTAGTGCATGCTGCCGATGGCGTCTTCGGTCAGGCACGCTGTGAACTCTTGCACGCCGCCCACGTCCTGGTGGTCGCCGGTGGTGGCCTCCCGCACCTCCCTCGCGATCTTGTCCTGGATGCGCTGGTCTCTGCACAGCACGTAGAGGAACCACGACAGCGTCCCCGCCGTGTTGTCGCGGCCGGCGATCATGAAGTTGAGTATGATGTCCCGCAGGTACTTATTGTCGAAGCAGCCGGGGTCTTTCTCCCTCTCCAGCAGGAACCTCGACAGTATGTCCTGTTTCTTGGCCTGCCAAATCAACAAATGTCACAAATTTGCTGCCAATCAATCTCACGTTGCAAGAGGAATTAAAGTTTACGTTGAATTCTTGTCCATCTCTGCCCATCTGCTCGATCTTCTTGTCGATGACAGCGTACACGAAGTCATTGATGGTGCGCACCGACCGCTTCATGGTCGCCTCCGACAAGACGTTGAGGAGCCTCTTGGCCTTCCAGAGCGGGTCCAAGAAGCGGTACAGCACCTGCTCGCTGGCGTCGTCGAACGCCCTGGCGAACGCCGCGCCCTCCTGGTTGGAGTTGGACAGCGAGCCCAGGTTAACCCCGAACCCAATGGTGAAAATCGAGTCCAGCGTCGACCGCATGAACAGATCTTCCATGCTCAACCTCTCCCCGGCAGCCGCGGCGGCGGCCACGATGCCCGCGAGCTGGGCAGCCATGTCGAGGAACACGCCACTGCTGTAGTCGCGGAGCATTCGGGTGCTGAACTCGAAGCTGGCGACCTTCCGCTGGTGACGCCACTTGGTGCCGTCGACGTTGAAGATCCCGTCGCCGAGGAGGTCCTCCATCATGCCATGGGTCATCGTCCCCTTGCCGTAGTTGGCGAAGTTGGTCCGGAGGATGTACTCGACGTTGGCCGGGTCGACGGTGTGGACGGAGCTGCAGGTCAGGGTGAGCATGCGGAAGGTGCGGTACCTGCGGGAGAGCTCCGTCATGTACTCCGGCAGCCGGCCCCAATTGAGCAGCTGGTGGAGCATGGTGCCGGCAACGGGCGGGTAGCTCCGGCGCCTCCTGCCGAGCAGGCCGAGGCGCATCATGTACAGGCCGGCTAGGATCAGGACCAGCAACGACAGCGCGACCTGCAGCAATGGCAACGGTGAATCCATGGCCTGTGAAACGGTGCTGGGTGGGTCACGTAGTATGGTGCTGGATCAGTGCGCCCTCTGTGGATTATTGAGGAAGGCATATTGTTGTCGTTATTTATAGTACAAGAGTATAGATTGAACGACGTAATACGTCATCTATGAGGTCACCCACACTCGTACTATTTGGTAACTGTCCATTACTATTTACGATCCAAGGGTCTGGACTGAATGAGCTAACAGGTCATCTATGATGTCACCAGCACTCATATTTGGTAACTATCCATTATTTCTCATCCAAGGGTCTGGATTGAATGAGGTAATATGCCATCTATGAGGTTACCCGCACTCATATTTGGTAAGTGTAAGAAAAATAGGAAACACCAGAATTGGAAAGTAAAATATATTCCTACCATATAGAGATTGCTGGGGTAAAAGGAATACAACTGTATTCTTCTATACAAATATGTCATGAGTTGCCCATGGATCTCATTTAAAAAAAGCTATTGCATTCCTAATTAAGATGATTCATGCCATTAAATGTCATGATTTATATTAAGATATCATGAGATCACATATCTTGACACGGATCCGGCTTGCCTGCTGCCTCCCTATGCTCCCATCCGTGCTCCCATTTCATCCTACGGCTGTTTTCCCCCCTTTTTTCCTTCCTAATGTAATCACCCCCCTGATTTTAACGGGGTGGGCCTGGGCCTTATTTTGTTTCAATCAAATCAAGCTACGTACGCGGGAGCACAGACGGGCACACGCCCGGGGCGCAGGCAAGTTTCAGAAAATCGGAACAGATTCATTCTTTCCATGATATATTAAATGGGTGCAATTTTTTTGCATATATATGGTCAACTACACCAACAAATTTCAAAAAATAAAGAAAGTATGGTGTCATGCTGGGTAGCAAACTTTGTCCATTTGGTTAAGTTCTGAGTTTGAAACTTTTTTTTGTTATTTTCGTATATTTTATAGTTGTCCACTAATTTTATTTGATGTGACTGCATCTAATTTCTTTTGAAATTTAAAATTTTATGCAAGATTAATGTACCTCTTTTAATCATGTGGAGGCAACATGGGCGACATTGGTCAAAGTGATTTGGGAAGGTCCGAGGATGGTATTTCATCTTTTTTGAGTGTGCATAAAATGCAACAATGTGTTGTTTTAAAAATATTAAAAAAGACACCAACTTTTGGAAATACTAACATTGGCTCTAATTTTGTACTTAGATCCACCTCCATATCATGGATAATTCATGATGATTAGTAAAAAGTACAAACAGATAAAAAATAATTGTAATGAATATGAACTAGAAGATGTTGGTAGAAAACAAAAGTTTTTTCACAATTCTTCAAACTCGACGTCCCTAGGTTTGTCCTTCATACGTTGGCATTTGAGTTTTCCTCTGAATCGCATATTCAAGAATCACAACAGTTATAACACAGAATATAAAGTTTTAATTACAAAGCTGAAAATAAATTACACAATTATTATTGCCTCTAGAGCATATTCCCAGCAACGACGTCATCTTCGTGGAACAAAAGCCTAACCCTAATAAACCTGCCTTTAAAGTTGCAACATACTACACCCACATGAGTTGTTGGGTTTTGTCCTAAAGAGGAAGGGTGATTTAACACAGAAGCAAAGTACGTCTCCTAGTTGAGAACCAAGGTTAAATCAAACCAGTAGGAATCACCAAGCTAATGAGGTCAATAACACACAAACAAACAAAAAAAACTTGCACCCAACTTGACAAGGGGGTTGTTAAGCCCTTGTGTCTTAATAGTTACACAATCAAAAGAAAATAGATAGATATATAATGGTGTAGAAAATATGAAAGACAATTTATGTTGAAGCTCCCGCTCGTCCACGCCGCCACCCCGCGGTGGTCGGGCGGGCCTCTTCTTCCCCGGCTCTCCTCAGCTCCGCCCCTCCTTGCAGCCACCCGCGTGGGCCGCCGGATGAAACCTGGTTGCCCTGGGTGGCAGCGGGGGCATTCTCCTCCCCGTCTATTTCTGACGGCACGGGGTGCTGCGGGTCCAACGGGGCTCGGCACTGTGTTGTAGGGTGGAACCCTAGGTGAAGATCTTTCACGAATTGGAGGGGGAATCCCCAAGAACAAGATGAACACACGAGGGAAAACAAGAGGAACACTCAAGAACAAATCCAAATCACACATCCACTAGACCAACAAACACACAAGATCCACAAGGTACATGAACAATCAAAGGGAAATAAGATACATGGTAGAGTTCATCCCAAATCCTATGAAGGAGGTGAGGGCTTGATGATCCTATGATGGGGATCCTTCCCCAAGGAGGAGGTCTTGATGTTTGGTCACTCCAAGAGGAGGTCTTGATCTCCTAGTGGAGTGGATCCATGGAGCAAAGCTCACAAATGTCTATCAAATCCTTTGCCTTTCTTCCAAATGACCTAGGAGGTGTCCTTATATAGTCTAGGGGCGACACAATGCAAGAAGAGAGGGGTACAAGGCCAAAAAGTCCATCAACGTGCGGCTGGGCGAAGGGGGCCGGGCACCCGGGCAACTTCGGTCGGGCACTCGAACGGCTCAGGGGCCGGCTGGCATGTGGCCGGGCACCCGGGGGCCCAAGTCCCGGGAACCCGGGGTGGCGCCGGAGAGGGCCGGGCGAGGCGGCCGGGCACCCGGGGGCCCAAGTCCCGGGCACCCGGGGGTGGCGCTGGAGATGGCCCAGGGTAGGCCGGGCACCCGGGGTGGGCTGGCGAGGCCCAGGTGATAGTCCGGGCACCCGGGGCCTTGGGGCCGGGCACCCAGGGCTGGCTGGGGCGCCGCCGAGGCTGTGGCCGGGCACCCGGGGCCTTGGCAGCCGGGCACCCGGGGAGTCCAGGGGCTGCGGCCTCTTCTTCTCCTCGGTCTTCTCTCCTCTTCCTTCTCCTTCCTCCGTGCGTCTCCGGGTGAACTTGGTGTTTCCCTCCGTGCTTCCTCGTGACGATCTCCCAAGTACCTAAGAATGCACAATGTATCCATTTGAGGCAGAACCCGACTCTCGTGTGAATCCGAATGAAACTCAAAGAGGAAAGAGTTCACCTCGGTTCCGACGTCGCATGCGTGAGCTCTCATCGTAGGTCCTCTCCATGCTTGCGGTGGCGGTGTGACATCCACGGGGATGGTTGAGGGATGCTCCGCATCATCTCCCCCCCTTGGGAGAGATCCGTCCACGGATCGTGATCTTCATCACCATGGGGAAGAAAAGGCGTTGCCGTGTAGAAGTGGACAACCACTCGTCATGTTGAAGCTCGAAATGGTCACTCTCCAATGTCGCACCGTCTTGTGATTCCTTCAAAAGGAATGAGTAGAACAAACACTTCGAAAAACAAATGCGGTTAGCATTAGAGCAAAACCAAGCATTCAAGAGGTGAGTAACCAAACAATTGTCGTCATCAAGTATAGCATATGGTGTGACAAGGGATTGTGGCATGGCATGTAAGCATATAAACTGAGCGCATGGAGAAGCATCATGGAAAAAATCATGCAAGGGTGAGGTAAAGGTGCTAATATGTGGGACAAGTGAACAAGCATCTACCTCAATGTCATAGCAAGCATGCATAAGACTCTCAATGAACGGTCTATGGTAGGCATAAGAGTCATTCACAACACCCAAGAAGATGATATGACTAAACACATGGGGTAAGTGCAAGACAATCCGATCATAATGTGCACATGGTATAGTGAAAATAGTGTGGCACTCAACACAATAGAAAGAGCAATTGTTCATCATGTGTGAGGCAATCAAGGCAAGCATGTAGCAATCAATGGGACATGGCATATGTGAAGGAAAGACATTGTTGCAACCCAACATGTGATAGGAGCAAGTAATCCAAGAATTGGATGCAACATGAGAAAGCATAGAAATCAAGTCATGCAAACTAGTGGAGCGAAGATGCAACACACTAGAGGAAATCATGGCAATCATGTCATGTGAGAAAAGAGTAGGCATAGGCAATGCACATGGCATATCACAAGCACGATTGCAAAGCAAGATATCATCATAGGAATGGAGCACATAGCAAACATGGCAATAACAAGCAATATCTCCACCAAGCTTGCAAATACACATACAAGTAGTAGAGTCAATCATCATGTGTAATGCAAAGCATGGGTCACAAATGCATGGCAAAGGCATAGGAATGAGCATATCATGCAAAGTGAACATGGCAATATGGGCATAAAGTGAGAAGTGGTAAATAACCCATAACCAAGTGAGAGCCATGTAGAAGAAATGCGCGAAGTCATTGTGCGAAGAGAGCGGTGGGAAAGACACTCCATGGGATCCCAAGTCATCGTTGCTCTCGAGAGCTCGTTTTGTCAACTCATGGGATTGCGAGGTTGACAAGTATTCATGGGTACCTACACAAAAGAAACACAAACCAAAGAAATTGTGCGCGTGGTAAATGTACACATCATCCATCATGATGTGTATGTGCACATGTGAGTTATCACAAGATAAGCATCGCTCAAAGAAATTTGATGCATGGTATAAGAACATGTCATCCATCATGAAAGAATAGTTATTGTGTATGACACGATGGGGATGCAAATTTAGCATAGAAGTATATGGCACATCAATAGCATGTTTATTCATGGGAAGCATATTGTGCACACAAGTATTGGGATCATGCAAAGGATAGGATTGATCAAAATCTCCTAAAATGTATGAGGAAACTATGGGGGTCTCCTCATGAGCAATAGCGGAAACATCATATGGAGAAAATGGAGATCATCCAAAACAATGCATATCCAAAGCTAGGTGGTCATGGCACGGCATATGAGATAAATGATGCAAATGGAGCATATCCATATTATCACAAGAAAAACAAATGCCAATAACCATGGACTTGTCATCTATGCCATATGTGCAAATTGGGTTTATTTTAATGGCATATGCATAGTCACTACGATGAGATTGCAAATATGACATATGATGGATCTCATGCATAGCATATGACAAGTCAAGCGGATTATCAAACATGATGTGACCTAAAGAATTGTCACAAGAAATTCTATGTAACATGGCATCACAACTAATAGACTCCACATGAGAATCATCGTACTCATCATCAATGGGAAAATCATCGCATGGGGAAATCATACTAGCATGAAGCATGGTAATAGGTGGATCAACATCATGCAAGCAATCAATGTCAAGAACGTCCACTAGTGGGACAAGAGCATCACCTTCACCTATGTTACCTTTCTCGTTCCACTCAAGTGGTGTAGGTGAGGTGTGAAAGAGCAAAGCATGGTCAACGTCATCATCGTGATGGAACCATGTGGGAGGTGCATCATAGTTCACTATGGCCATCGTCTTGTCCATAGGAAGGACGAAGTCATCGAGGATTGGCGCGTCATCATAAATGGGACCTAGCACCAAATGAGAAGACACAATAGAGGTAGAGGTCAAGTTGTTAGCAATCAAAATGGCCTCACATTCCCTATCAACTACCTCACTCTCTCTATGTGGTGGTGGCTCACTCACTCCCTCAAGGTAGGTGCACTCAATGTCACATATGGTGGAGTCACTCAAATCACTCAAGTGGTGGTGTTGATGGCTCTCCTCACATGGGAATTGGGGAAACTCGTCATATATGGGGCTAGTGGTGAAGTCACTCTCACTCTCAATATGGTGGCACAAGTCACTCAAGTCATCATACGTTGCCGTGGTTGAAGGGAAAATCCCATGCTCAACCATCTCGTCATCGTCACCATGGATGAAGGCCGAAGATGGCACATCATCGCTCTCCTCCATGGCCGAAGGGAAAATCCCATGCTCGATCATCTCGTCATTGTCACCGTGGAGGAAGGTCGAAAGTAGGCGTACTCGTCGGAGGTAGGCGAAGATGCCATACGTCCAAAGGCGAAGATGCCTTGATGACACTTGGCGAAGATGCCGAAGTGGTCGTAGTAGTCGTAGATCCGTCTTGGTGGTGCTTGTCTCGCGGTCTTCTCTTGTGCTCATGACGTTTGGCCGTAGCTTGATGTAGAGATTTTTGGGACTTGTAGGTGTACGTATCGCGAGCATCTTCATCTTGATGGTGTTGTAGTGCTTGAGCTCGATGACGTTCCGAAGATTGGCCACTTGAGCGCTGTCGCCTTGAAGATGACAAAGGGGAAGAAGACTTGCAGTTGGCCATCATGTCTCATACTTGATCCCTTTGTTCGGCCAACTTGGTGTCGAGGTAGTCTCTTGTCCGTGCTTCAAGTTGATGAATGTCGGCGGTGAGTCGCTCAATGCCTCGCGTTGCTCGTTGTAGTCTGAAGATAGGCATTTTGTTAATGTAGTTGTTCATGCCATCGTTGTCGTGGAAGACCGGAGATGAAATGCCTTGCCTATCCATCACAAGACTCGAGTAGAGGTGAGTAGGAAATGAGATAAACAATACCAAGTTACCTTTTCCCAAAGTTGAGGATGTATCCCGTTTCACTCAATGTGAGATGAAAGAATAGTGGAATTGGTACCGGACTTGTTCACTCACACCTATCAAGTAAAGCTTATAGTGGAGCTCGGTGAGGATAGTGGCACAAAAATTTGATGCAAAATGTTAGCAAGATTCAATAATGTTGGAAAAGATTCACAAATTCGCAAGTGAAACAAGTAGACCAATAGCAATGGGTGGCACACGGAAACACACACATGGATAGATAAATGGGGTCGTGCAACCAAGGAATGAGCACAAAATGTGGAAATCACAGAAAATGCTCGTGTTGCACAACTCAAGAGAGACGCTAGCACGATTGCTCAATAGGCGGATACGACACTTGTGCACAACCTATAAGATGCAAATGTATGAGCTTTCAATCCCAAGTATGCTATGTGTATGATGTTCCCGGTGTTCTACTCAAGATGATCCAAGATGATAGGATATGACAATCTTATGTGCAATGGGGTATGATGCTATGGCTCTTGCTCACGAGCTCTTTGCTCTTTTTTTTGCTTAAAAGCTTATTCTCTTTCTTTTTTTTGATATGGCCACTTATGCAAAATGCACAAACCAAGATAGCAATTGTGTATATGCGGGAACGATCTTGTGACGCAAGGGATGGTATGATGATACCAAGATGACACCAATATGATATGGTATGTATGCAATGGAAGGTACGGATCACTAATGTGCACAAGTAACGTTGCCGGCAATACTCAAATGGCTAGTCTCGATAGGCAAGTGACGCAAAATGGGCTAGGGGGTTAACAATGTAATGGAAAGAATGTACAATGATGGGATACCATGATACCAATGTGATATGGAGGTTACCGTTCTTGCTTACGGTTAGGTTGTCAAAATGGTGAAGTGGTCGATGTCGATGACGACCTCGTGGCGATGATGAGTGGCGGTGTTCTTGATGTAGATACCAATATGATGTAGACCCGTCCCTAAGTAGCCGAAACACCTTAGGAAACGGTAAAAAACCGCGAACTCAAAATCTCAAGGAAAATGTCAAATGGTGATAGCGGAATGCGTTGGTAGTTCCGGAGTTAGCAATGCGGAAATGGTGGTGGTGGTTGATGACGAAGCAACCGTCCCTAAGTAGCCGAAACACCTTAGGAGACTCAAGTCACCACTCAAGCTACCACAAATGCTATATGGATCAAAAACGGGTTAGGTTGCGGAAAGCGATGGTGGTTTTGCTTATGATATGGTGGATGGCCTATGCAAAGATGCAAAAATGCCAAATTTTTTATGGAGTCAAATGGTGATGGAACCTATCTAGATGGATGGGGGATGTCAATAGCTACTCAACGAGCTAAAGAACATGAAAATCGGACTCCGGGAGCAAAAGTTATGGCCGAAAACGTAAAGTGTACGCGGGCTGATTCGGGGGGTGCGGGTGCCCGGGGTGGGCAGGGGCAAATAGCCCGGGGGTGCGGGCACCCGGGGTTTGGGGTGCGGGCACCCGGGGTGGTCAGCGGGGGGTGCACGGGGGTCCGGGTGCCCGGGGTTTGAGGTCTGGGTGCCCGGGGTTGACGGATTTGGGCGGAAATTCATGGGAAGATGCAAGAAATTGGTGGATTTTGTGGAGGGAAAGGTGGAGATGGATGGGGGAATGCTAGATCCACTTGAAACCAAGCAAATCCATGGATCAAATCCAACAAAATCTCATCAAACCAACAAATCAAAAAAAAATTGGGGCTATTTTTGATGGGGAATTTTTGAAATTGGGGGAAAACACACAAAATTAGGCTAGAAAACAAGATGGGGGGCTCCAATTTTGTGAGAAACCATGGCTCATGATACCAAGATGTTGTGGGGTGGAACCCTAGGTGAAGATCTTTCACGAATTGGAGGGGGAATCCCCAAGAACAAGATGAACACAAGAGGGAAAACAAGAGGAACACTCAAGAACAAGTCGAAATCACACATCCACTAGACCAACAAACACACAAGATCCACAAGGTACATGAACAATCAAAGGGAAATAAGATACATGGTAGAGTTCATCCCAAATCCTATGAAGGAGATGAGGGCTTGATGATTCTATGATGGGGATCCTTCCCCAAGGAGGAGGTCTTGATGTTTGGTCGCTCCAAGAGGAGGTCTTGATCTCCTAGTGGAGTAGATCCATGGAGCAAAGCTCACAAATGTCTATCAAATCCTTTGCCTTCCTTCCAAATGACCTAGGAGGTGTCCTTATATAGTCTAGGGGCGACACAATGCAAGAAGAGAGGGGTACAAGGCCAAAAAGGCCATCAACATGTGGCTGGGCGAAGGGGGCCGGGCACCCGGGCAACTTCGGCCAGGCACCCGGGCAACTTCGGCCGGGCACCCGGACGGCTCAGGGGCCGTCTGGCATGTGGTCGGGCACCCGGGGGCCCAAGTCCTGGGCACCAGGGGTGGCGTTGGAGAGGGCCGGGCGAGGCGGCCGGGCACCCGGGGGCCCAAGTCCCGGGCACCCGGGGGTGGCGCTGGAGATGGCCCAGGGCAGGCTGGGCACCCGGGGTGGGCTGGCGAGGCCCGGGTGACAGGCCGGGCACCCGGGGCCTTGGGGCCGGGCACCCAGGGCTGGCTGGGGCGCCGCCGAGGCTGTGGCCGGGCACCCGGGGCCTTGGCAGCCGGGCACCCGGGGAGTCCAGGGGCTGCGGCCTCTTCTTCTCCTCGGTCTTCTCTCCTCTTCCTTCTCCTTCCTCCGTGCGTCTCCGGGTGAACTTGGTGTTTCCCTCCGTGCTTCCTCGTGACGATCTCCCAAGTACCTAAGAATGCACAATGTATCCATTTGAGGCAGAACCCGACTCTCGTGTGAATCCAAATGAAACTCAAAGAGGAAAGAGTTCACCTCGGTTCCGACGTCGCGTGCGTGAGCTCTCGTTGTAGGTCCTCTTCATGCTTGCGGTGGAGGTGTGACATCCATGGGGTGGTTGAGGGATGCTCCGCATCACACTATGTGCAGGGCGCGACAGCGAGGCTACGGGTCGCGACACTGATGGCGTGTCCGCTCATTGGTGCCGCGGCGGCTATGCGGTGGAGGCGGGGCTTCGTCAATCGGGTGGATTATGCAGGACGGCCCCGATCCGATCTCGCCGGATTTGGTTGCCCGCATTGACTCCAACCAAGCCCGTGTAGGAAGATTTCTGTCTATTTAATTTTCTGAACTACATTAGATTTTGGCCCAGGCAGAACTTAAAGTAGTCCTCAGCCATGGCCGCTAGAGACATCTGAATCGCTCGTTTCTAGCGAGCCAGGCTGAGTTGAGCCATATCAAGCGCATAGGAGTGGGTTTGGTAGGACGAGAGGATCTAGAGGATGTGAGTAGTATATATGTGGTTTCTTCTCCTACCTACATAAGCTCCTTCTCTAATCTCCTTTCTTTCGTCCCTTCAAATTTACATGGCGGTGTTTCAATTTGAGGTAAGCTCTACACGAAAAAGTTGCACATCGATATTATGTTTTTATTCAGGTGATTGGTTTGTAGTTTCTCGAACGTAAATGTTCAATTTTGTGTTAATGTTTGGAGCTACTTTAGACAAATTTTCGCAAATTAATCGCACACGGTCGACATGTCGAAATTTCCTTTGACTAGTAGCTTCATCTCTTAGTTTTACATGACTTTCTTGTTGCACATTTTCTATTTCGACATCGTAGACTCTACGAGTAGATCTACATCTTCTTCATGGAATTATACATGCATATGTGCCATCCGTTTTAATGAAACTCCTTAATCTCTTTTGCCTAGTCCCTTCTAAATTTTCCTCTCGGCCTCCTCGCTGGTGTCCGACTACACTACTGTCGCTGGCGTCGTTCTTTTCGGCCTCCTCTCCCTCGTCCTACTACACTACATTTATCGCGGGTATCGTTCCTTTCAGCATCCACCACCTCGTCCTCCCACACTCATGCCGCCATGGTGCACGCACTGTATTTCTCTCCCTGGCCTCTGCCTTAGCGTCCTCCTATTTGTGTCTTCCCATGGACTTTCTCCGCGGCGGTGACACTAGCAGCTGGTTCGTCGCGCCACCGGCAAGATCACTCGTGGCATCGAATACGGCGTCACGGACACTTCCCACCGCAGTCGCCGAGGCATTCTGTTCTCACTAATCATTGTCAACCTTGCCAGCTGGACGCCATGTTGTACCTGGAGCCGTCGCTAGCGTCACCTGGTCGACCTCCTCACCTGTGGCCTACAATGACGCTGCCATCGCGAGCACACTGCCAAGGAACTCTACTGTAACTCTATGTGTCATGCGTAGCTGTTAACTCTTAATCACGTTGCATGTATGCAACCAAATACCAGACACTTGCATCAGTCCAGCCAATGAATGCAAACAAACGCCACTCAAAAATTGCTCCTCTAATGTAGACAAAATGCATGTAGATGTTGATGTTTTGCCTGCCTTAGCTCAACCAGACTCAATTGAGACAAGTATGCAAAGTCCTCAACAATTATGCAGTCAACCAAATGCGTCATTAACTACGGGCAGATCCCTCAACGTCATGAAGGGTCTCCAGAGCCAAAGTTGGACGTGGGAATGCTTTGTGGTACTAATTAATAACGACCAATTTGTGTTTAGCGTTCGTCGTTAATGAGCTTTGTCCTATTCTACTACCTCCATCCTGGTTTATAAGTCCCCTTTGCATTTTGTGCTAAATTCTGACTAGAGATTTAACTAATAAAATATTAATGCATGTCAGAAAAAATTATATCATTGGACTCGTATTTGAGTATAGTATCCAATTATATTATTTTTTATAACGTGCATAACATTTTGTTTGTTAAATTTGAGATGAAAATTTGGCGCAAAATACAAAGAGGACTAATAAATCAGGACGGAGATAGTAATAGTGGAACTCATGATTGTTGTGTCAGTGAGGTCAAATTACCTAAGTGGGACCCTCAAGACACCTCTTGGGTTACCAGACAACACATCTTGCACATGACCAAATAGCCGCATGTTGCATCGGGAAACCACATACTTGCAACTAAAGCCATACTCTTCGCTCCGCCACAGCAGCTCCCGAAGCGGACGGAGCGCCAGCACAATTGCTAGGAGCGGCTCTGACCGCGCTCCTCGCGCCGAGCGGAGTTAGCAGATGGGAGAGATTCCGAACACCCCCTAAATGACGTGTTTGTGTTTCTGGTCTCATGCAGCCTGGAGATGTGAGAGTGGACGTTTGGCTCCCGGGAGCCAAGGAGGCCTTTTTTTGAAAACAAATCAAAATTCAAACTATTCGGTCTCAAAAAATTCTGAAAAACATTGTGCAAGTAAACAAGTATGTTATGTCTATGTGTGTAAAATTTTAGAATGAAAAACATTGAAATGTGACCTGTACAAAAAAGACAAACTCATGGCCTGGGAGGATGAATAGTATCATGTGTTAAAAAGCCTCAGATTTGTCTTTTTTGCACAACCCTCATTTCAACTTATTTTGCCCTGAAAATTTACACACATGTGTGTTATGCCTTCATGTATATGTGTGTTTTTTCAGAATTTTTTGAAATATGGAAAATATGAAATTCGACTAAATTCAAAATTTTCAAAACCGAGCTCCATGGAGCTCGGCCTTCAAAGACAATATCCACTGGAGCTGTATTGCAACCAAATGAAGTACACAAGTCTTATTAGCTCAGCCAGGCTCTATCATTGCTACTTATCACTACTTATGTAAGGGGGTCAAAATCAATGCACTCAACCAAACACGGCCATTGCTTTCTCTAGCTCTAAAATCTGTAAATTGTACTCTAAAATTTGGGCTCAACCTTATATTTTAGGGGTGCGTGATGGTGTCCTGGACTAGGTGGTACCAACCTAGTTGGCTTATAGTTCATGGGCCGAGCTTATGGCCCACCGATCTCATAAGGAAGGACTCCGGAAGCCTTGAACTCCGGCGTTATCACGATGGACTCTGCCGAAGACTTGACGTGTACTTCAAGGAATGCTCCAGCTGGCGCCGTGTGTATTCCTAGTTGGCGACCGACCATGTGTAACCCTACGTATTCCTGGCATCTATATAAGCCATGGGGTTTAGTCCGTAGAGACAGGTTCATAACCACAGTCACCTACCTTAGGGTTTAGAAAAAACGATCTCGAGGTAGATCAAGATTGTACTCGATACATCATCATCAATACATTCAAAGCGGGGCGTAGGATTTAACCTCTTTGAGACGGCCTGGACCTGGGTAAACATTGTCTCCTTCATGCCTTGTTACCCATTGATCTGATATCCACAGCTCGAAACTCACTACCCAAGATCCGCCGGTTTCAGTATCGACGGTGGGGGTTCTTTTACAGTGCACTCTAAAAGCAAGCGGGTAATGGCGGGAGGAAAATTCCAGCTTCCTTCGGCTCCATGATTTTATGGCGACGACCACCGCATCAAACGCGGAGCTGCCCATGCGATATATGAAGCCCAATTTTCACATGTGTGCCACCGCTTCCCGCGCCTTCCGCCTCTTCTTCTCTTCTTTCCGATTGGAATGCCTGCTCGTATATAGGGATGCAAGCGGACGGAGTCCGCTTGTCCACGAGTCATCTACGAACAGAAAAATTAAGGGAAACGTTTAGACACGGCGCACCGGCCGAACCGTTGCGCCGGTCGCGTGCGAAGCGTTCGATGAAGGAGCGATCCTGCGGCCCAGCGCGCTCGTCCCCCTGTAGGCCCACCTTATCCTGTCCCGGCTGTCTTCGTCCTCAACCCGTCTCCTTTTTCGCATATCCATGGCTTCTCGTCACCAATCTCGCACGCTGCGGGCGAGCCTTTCAGCCATGGACGCGGCACCCTCAAGCTTGACCTCTCCCCCTCTTCTATTTCTACCTCCCCACCAGAACCACGGTTTTGCACGTCCTCACCCCCTCTGCCGCACGGCCCACCCCTGCTACTACTCCAAGCTTTCTTTTGTCGGGCTTCTGCAGCCAGCGACGGCGCTGCGAAGCGATGACCTTTTTCTTGCTTCAACCGAAACAAACGCTGTGAAAGGAGACGAGGGCTGTGCTACAACCGGCAACGTCGGAAGCTACAACCGGCTTTGGTGAAAGCTACAACCAAAGAGTAGAATGTTGGAACCAGAAACAAAAAAGCTACAAACCACCCATAGAGTGTTACAACCATTGACAAAAAAGCTTCAAGCATATATAGAAAAGCTTCAACCATCAACAAGGGAAGCTTCAACCAGCCACTGTCAACTGAAAAAAGTTGCAACCGTTACGAAAAAAGCTTCAACCTTAGGTGAAAAAAGATTCAACCAAAAGATATAAAAAGTTTCAACCGGGCACTACAAGATGAAAAAAGTTGCAACCGTTTACAAAATAAGCTTCGATCGTAGTTCAAAAAAGCTTCAATCGACACGAATGAAAAGGTTCAATCTGCAAAAAAAGCTTCAACCGGGCATGGAAAAGCTTCAACCGGTGAGATAAAAAGCTTCAACCGGCGTGCCAATGGTGCGAGCGGCGACATTTGAGAGCTGCGAGCTTCGGCACGACAGTACAACGACGGGGGTGTGCTAAGACGGCGGCTGCTAGGTGCTGCACCGACAGAGGTCGTCGGCGTGCTTCTAGGTGGCGTCGTTTTTTGCTATGAGGGGGGGGGGCTTCCTGTTGGACCGGCGGCGACGAGGACGGCGATCGACGGCTACGAGGACGGCGGAGGGAGGAGGTCCAGGTGAGGGAGTGGTGGCCGGCGGCCGGGAGGGACGACCGGCGCGGGCCGGCCGAGGGACGACAGGGGATGCGCGGGGAGAGGAAGAATGAGATGGGGGAAGTCAACGTGCCCAGATCGAACGGCTCGGGCTAGTTACATCGGGCAGCCAGGGCGCGACCGGCCGAACTGTTGGGCCGGTGCGCCGGCGCCTATAAGCGCCCAAAAATTAAACTAAGTAACTAACATAACTATTAAAGTAGTCAACATTAGTGCAATTTTTGCTTCGTGGATGATCTACTCGTACAGTACGGTGTAAGCCCAAATCCTGCCCACACACCCGTCCCCTGCCTTCCCACATCTTCTTCCCTGGGTCCATCTATGTTACATCTAAATGTGAGATAATATCTTACATCTAAGTATGATGTCAGCATTACCTTATTTTCTTATTGTTTATCTTGTTTGTTTGATTTAATTTGTCAAAGTCCAAAAAAAACCAGCTTGCCCCGCACCTCCCGCCTATACGTATATCTGATCGCTAGCCATGCACAATGCATGTGCGATATGGTGCAGCTGGCCGTGGTTGTAGCTTATGCAGTGTTGGATGTACGCGATGCAGGATGTAGCTTATGCGTCCGGTAGCAAACTTTTACAAGTACGTCTATGATCGCTAGCTTCTAATAGGCTAACAACGATTTGTTTTTATTTTTTTGCCTTATCAATTTTTGCATTTTTTCAGAAAAAGAATTATTCATGAATTTATATATATGTTTTCAAATTAGAATATTTTTAAATGAATACAAATAATGTTTTAATATACAGTGAACAATCCTTTAACATATGATGACCATATTCTGAATATACACAAAATTTTTGTAGTATAAATTGAACATTTGTTAATATATAGTGAGCTTTTTTTATATAAGATGAACTTTTTTAATTATACACAATGAACATTTCTTTAATATGCACTGAACATTTTTAGTACACACTTAACCTCTTTTAAGATACGGTCAATTTTTTCAAATATATGGTGAACATTTTTATGATATGCACTAACTTATTTTAAAACTCATATTGAGCAATTGATTGTGCATTCAATAAATGTTCATGGAGTAGAAAAATATTCACGATATTCAAAATTTGTTTGCAGATTCAAAAATTGTTCGCCGATTCAACAAAATATGTTCACAAATTTCTGAAATATTCATAATTTGAAAAGATTTAGGAATTATAAAAAAATAAAAAGGAAAGGAAATGAAGAAAAAACAAAAAGAATTTTAGGAAACAAACTACAGTCCCTATTGCAAGTCGAGAGTAGACTTGCAATTAGGAGGAAAAAACTATGGGCCAAGTTACGAGTCGAGATTGGACTTATAACTGGAACAAGTACACGAAACTACGATGGCCGTTGTGAGTTGAGGGTGAACTTGCTACTGAGATTGAAACAAGTGGACCAGTTGCCAGTCAGAGGCTGGACTTGCAAGTTGCAATTGGGACAAGAACACAACCATGACCAAAGTTACGAGTCAAAGATCTACTTGCAGCCGGGATGAAAACAAACTATGTCTTAGCTGCGAGTCGAGGATGGACTTGCAACTTGGAAAACTACACAAAAAATATGATGCCAGCTGCAAGCCGAGGGTGCACATGCAAATGGCAAAACAAACGAGCCAGTTGCGTGTCAGACGGTGGACTTGCAACATGGACAACAACAAAATATAGGCTTACTTGTGAGTCGAGGGTGGACTTGCAACTGAGACAACTACAAAACTACGAGCCGAGTTGTGAGTCAAGGGTGGACTTCTAACTGTGATGAAACAAACAACATGCCTAGTTGCGAGTCAATAGTGGATTTGCAACTGGGACAACTACATAAAACTACGATGTACATTGTGAGTTGAGGATGGACTTGCAATCGGGATGAAAACAAATGGCCCAGTTGTGAGTTAGAGGTTGGACTTGCAACCGGGACAACAACAAAACCATTGCCGAAGTTGCAAGTCGATGTGGACTTGCAACTAGTATGAAAACAAACAACGGCCCAATTGTGAGTCGAGGATTGACTTGCAACTAGGACAACTACACAAAACTACGATGCTAATCGCGAGTTGAGGGTGCACTTGCAACTGGCAAAACAAAAGGCCTAGTTGTGAGTCGGAGGAACAGGGTCAACAACAAAACTATGGGCCAAGTTGCAAGTAGAGAGTGGACTTGCAACTGGGACAAGTACAAAACTGCAACCCAAATTGCGAGTCAAGGGTGTACTTGCAACTGGGGTGAAACAAAGAACAGGCCTAGCTGCGAGTCAACCATAGAGTTGCAACTGGGACAACTACACAAAACTACTGTGCGAGTTGTGAGTCGAGTGTGTACTTGCATTTGGGATGAACAAAATGTCCAGTTGCGAGTTGGGAGCTGGACTTGCAACTGGGACAACAACAAAACCATGCCGAAGTACGAGTCGAGGATGGACTTGCAACTGGGATGAAAACAAACTATGGTCCAGTTGCAAGTCGAGGACGGACTTGCAACGGGAACAACTACACAATACTACAATGTCATCTACAAGTCGAGGGTGAACGACAAAACAAACAACCCAGTTACGAGTCGGAGGGGGGACTTGCAACAGTGATAACAACAAAATTATGGGTCCAGTTGCGATTCGAGTGTGGACTTGCAACAGAGACAATTACAAAACTACAAGCCCAATTGTGAGTCAAGGGTGGAGTTGCAACTGGGATGAAACAAAGAATATGCCTAGTTGCGATTCAAGGGCGGACTTGCAACCGGGGAAACTACACAATA
Source organism: Triticum dicoccoides (assembly GCF_002162155.2). Classification (NCBI taxonomy): domain Eukaryota; kingdom Viridiplantae; phylum Streptophyta; class Magnoliopsida; order Poales; family Poaceae; genus Triticum; species Triticum dicoccoides. The sequence continues at coordinate 79,929,822 of NC_041385.1, forward strand.
GTACGATACTATTTGCGAGAGTAGCATGGACTTGCATCTGGGACAAATGACAAACTATAAGCCCAGTTGCGAGTCGAGCATGGATTTGCAACTAGGATAAAAACAAAACACATGCCAAGTTGCAAGTCGATGGTAGACTTGCAACTAGGACAACTACGAGCTAGTTGCGAGTCAAGGGCGGAATTGCAACTAGCAAAACTACGAATCTACTGAAGGAAATATGCCCTACAGGCAATAATAAAGTTATTATTTATTTCCTCATATCATGATAAATGTTTATTATTCATGCTAGAATTGTATTAACCGGAAACATGATACATGTGTGAATACATAGACAAACATAGTGTCACTAGTATGCCTCTACTTGAAACTAGCTCATTGATCAAAGATGGTTATGTTTCCTAACCATAGGCATGTGTTGTCATTTGATTAATGGGATCACATCATTAGGAGAATGATGTGATTGACTTGACCCATTCTGTTAGCTTAGCACTTGATCGTTTAGTATGTTGCTATTGCTTTCTTCATGACTTATACAAAGTTCCTGCAACTATGAGAGTGTGCAACCCCCGTTTACCGGAGGAACACTTTGTGTGCTACCAAACGTCACAACGTAACTGGGTGATTATAAAGGTTCTCTACAGGTGTCTCCAAAGGTACATGTTGAGTTGGCATAATTCGAGATTAGGTTTTGTCACTCCGATTGTCGGAGAGGTATCTCTGGGCCTTCTCGGTAATACTCATCACCTAAGCCTTGCAAGCATTGTAACTAATGAGTTAGTTATGAAAGGATGTATTACGGAACGAGTAAAGAGACTTGCCGGTAACGAGATTGAACTAGGTATTGGATACCGACGATCGAATCTCGGGCAAGTAACATACCGATGACAAAGGGAACAACATATGTTGTTATGCGGTTTGACCGATAAAGATCTTCGTAGAATATGTAGGAACCAATATGAACATCCAGGTTCCACTATTGGTTATTGACCAGAATAGTTCTAGGTCATGTCTACATAGTTCTCGAACCCGTAGGGTCCGCACGCTTAACGTTACAATGACAGTTTTATTATGAGTTTATAAGTTTTGATGTACCGAAGGTTGTTCGGAGTCCCGGATGTGATCACGGACATGACGAGGAGTCTCGAAATGGTCGAGACATAAAGATTGATATATTGGACGGATATATTTGGACACCAGAAAGGTTCCGGATGAGATTGAGACTATACCGGAGATCCGGGAGGTTACCGGAACCCCCCGGTAAGTATATGGGCCTTATTGGGCCTTAGTGGAAAGGAGGGAGAAGGAGCAAAGTAGGGGGCGCCCCCCCCAAGCCCAATCCGAATTGGGAAGAGGGCCGGCCCCCCCTTTCCTTCTTCCCTCCCCTCTCTTCCTTCCTTCTCCTACTCCTAATAGGAAAGGGAGGGGGCAAACCTACTTGGAGTAGGTTTCCCCCTCCTAGGGCGCGCCTCCCCCTTGGCCGACCCCCTCCTCCTCTTCCCCTTTATATACGGGGGAGGGGGGCACCCCATAGACACACAAGTTGATCTACGGATCGTTCCTTAGCTGTGTGCGGTGCCCCCCTCCACCATATTCCACCTCGGTCATATCGTCGCGGAGTTTAGGCGAAGCCCTGCGCCGGTAGAACATCATCATCGTCACCACGCCGTCGTGCTGATGGAGCTCATCCCCAACGCTTCGCTGGATTGGAGCCCGAGGGACGTCATCGAGCTGGACGTGTGCTGAACACGGAGGTGCCGTACGTTCGGTGCTTGGATCGGTCGAATCGTGAAGACGTACGACTACATCAACCGCGTTGTCATAACACTTCCGCTTAACGGTCTATGAAGGTACGTAGACAACACTCTCCCCTCTCGTTGCTATGCCATCACCATGATCTTGCGTGTGCGTAGGATTTTTTTTGAAATTACTACGTTCCCCAACAGTGGCATCCGAGCCTGGTTATATGCGTTGATGTTATATGCACGAGTAGAACACAAGTGAGTTGTGGGCAATACAAGTCATACTGCTTACCAGCATGTCATACTTTGGTTCGGCGGTATTGTTGGATGAAGCGGCCCGGACCGACATTACGCGTACGCTTACGCGAGACTGGTTTTACCGCCATGCTTTGCACACAGGTGACTAGCGGGTGTCAGTTTCTCCAACTTTAGTTGAACCGAGTGTGGCTACGCCCGGTCCTTGCGAAGGTTAAAACAGCACCAACTTGACAAATTATCATTGTGGTTTTGATGCGTAGGTAAGAACAGTTCTTGCTCAGCCCGTAGCAGCCACGTAAAACTTGCAACAACAAAGTAGAGGACGTCTAACTTGTTTTTGCAGGGCATGTTGTGATGTGATATGGCCAAGACGTGATGCTATATTTTATTGTATGAGATGATCATGTTTTGTAACCAAAGTTATCGGCAACTGGCAGGAGCCATATGGTTGTCGCTTTATTGTATGAAATGCAAACGCCCTGTAATTGCTTTACTTTATCACTAAGCGGTAGCGATAGTCGTAGAAGCAATAGATGGCGTAAACGATAACGATGCTACGATGGAGATCAAGGTGTCATGCTGGTGACGATGGTGATCACGATGGTGCTTTGGAGATGGAGATTACAAGCACAAGATGATGATGGCGATATCATATCACTTATATTGATTGCATGTGATGTTTATCCTTTATGCATCTTATCTTGCTTTGATTGACGGTAGCATTTTAAGATGATCTCTCACTAAAAATTATCAAGAAGTGTTCTCCCTGAGTATGCACCGTTGCCAAAGTTCGTCGTGCCCAGACACCACGTGCTGATCGGGTATGATAAGCTCTACGTCCATCTACAACGGGTGCAAGCCAGTTTTTGCACACGCAAAATACTCAGGTTAAACTTGACGAGCCTAGCATATGCAGATATGGCCTCGGAACACGGAGACCGAAAGGTCAAGCGTGAATCATATAGTAGATATGATCAACATAGAGATGTTCACCATTGAAAACTATTCCATCTCACGTGATGATCGGTTATGGTTTAGTTGATTTGGATCACGTGATCACTTAGATGATTAGAGAGATGTCTGTCTAAGTGGGAGTTCTTAAGTAATATGATTAATTGAACTTAAATTTATCATGAACTTAGTACCTGATAGTATTTTGCTTGTCTATGTTTGTTGTAGATAGATGGCTCATGCTGTTGTTCCGTTGAATCTTAATGCGTTCCTTGAGAAAGCAAAGTTGAAAGATGATGGTAGCAATTACATGGACTGGGTCCGTAACTTGAGGATTATCCTCATTGCTGCACAGAAGAATTACGTCCTGGAAGCACCGCTGGGTGCCAGGCCTGCTGCAGGAGCAACACCAGATGTTATGAACGTCTGGCAGAGCAAAGCTGATGACTACTCTATAGTTCAGTGTGCCATGCTTTACGGCTTAGAACTAGGTCTTCAACGACGTTTTGAACGTCATGGAGCATATGAGATGTTCCAGGAGTTGAAGTTAATATTTCAAGCAAATGCCCGGATTGAGAGATATGAAGTCTCCAATAAGTTCTACAGCTGTAAGATGGAGGAGAATAGTTCTGTCAGTGAGCATATACTCAAAATGTCTGGGTATAATAATCACTTGATTCAACTGGGAGTTAATCTTCCGGATGATAGCGTCATTGACAGAATTCTCCAATCACTGCCACCAAGCTACAAGAGCTTTGTGATGAACTATAATATGCAAGGAATGAACAAGACAATTCCCGAGCTCTTCGCAATGCTAAAGGCTGCGGAGGTAGAAATCAAGAAGGAGCATCAAGTGTTGATGGTCAACAAGACCACTAGTTTCAAGAAAAAGGGCAAAGGGAAGAAGAAGGGGAACTTCAAGAAGAACAACAAGCAAGTTGCTGCTCAAGAGAAGAAACCCAAGTCTGGACCTAAGCCTGAAACTGAGTGCTTCTACTGCAAGCAGACTGGTCACTAGAAGCGGAACTGCCCCAAGTATTTGGTGGATAAGAAGAATGGCAAAGTAAACAAAGGTATATGTGATATACATGTTATTGATGTGTACCTAACTAGAGCTCGTAGTAGTACCTGGGTATTTGATACTGGTTCTGTTGCTAATATTTGCAACTCGAAACAGGGACTATGGAATAAGCGAGCACTGGCCAAGGACGAGGTGACGATGCGCGTGGGAAACGGTTCCAAAGTCGATGTGATCGCGGTCGGCACGCTACCTCTACATCTACCTTCGGGATTAGTTTTTAGACCTGAATAATTGTTATTTTGTGCCAGCGTTGAGCATGAACATTATATCTGGATCTTGTTTGATGCGAGACGGTTATTCATTTAAATCAGAGAATAATGGTTGTTCTATTTATATGAGTAATATTTTTTATGGTCATGCACCCTTGAAGAGTGGTCTATTTTTATTAAATCTCGATAGTAGTGATACACATATTCATAATGTTGAAGCCAAAAGATGCAGAGTTGATAATGATAGTGCAACTTATTTGTGGCACTGCCGTTTAGGTCATATCGGTGTAAAGCGCATGAAGAAACTCCATACTGATGGACTTTTGGAATCACTTGATTATGAATCACTTGGTACTTGCGAACCGTGCCTCATGGGCAAGATGACTAAAACACCGTTCTCCGGTACTATGGAGAGAGCAACAGATTTGTTGGAAATCATACATACAGATGTATGTGGTCCGATGAATGTTGAAGCTCGTGGCGGATATCGTTATTTTCTCACCTTCACAGATGATTTGAGCAGATATGGGTATATCTACTTAATGAAGCACAAGTCTGAAACATTTGAAAAGTTCAAAGAATTTCAGAGTGAAGTGGAAAATCATCGTAACAAGAAAATAAAGTTTCTACGATCTGATCGTGGAGGAGAATATTTGAGTTATGAGTTTGGTTTACATTTGAAACAATGCGGAATAGTTTCGCAACTCACGCCACCTGGAACACCACAAAGAAATGGTGTGTCCGAACGTTGTAATCGTACTTTACTAGATATGGTGCGATCTATGATGTCTCTTACTGATTTACCGCTATCGTTTTGGGGTTATGCTTTAGAGACGGCTGCATTCACATTAAATAGGGCACCATCTAAATCCGTTGAAACGACGCCTTATGAACTGTGGTTTGGCAAGAAACCAAAGTTGTCGTTTCTTAAAGTTTGGGGCTGCGATGCTTATGTGAAGAGACTTCAAGCAGATAAGCTTGAACCCAAATCGGAGAAATGTGTCTTCATAGGATACCCAAAAGAGACTGTTGGGTACACCTTCTATCACAGATCTGAAGGCAAGACATTCGTTGCTAAGAATGGATCCTTTCTAGAGAAGGAGTTTCTCTCGAAAGAAGTGAGTGGGAGGAAAGTAGAACCTGATGAGGTAACGGTACCTGCTCCCTTATTGGAAAGTAGTTCATCACAGAAATCAGTTCCTGTGACAAATACACCAATTAGTGAGGAAGCTAATGATATTGATCATGAAACTTCAGATCAAGTGTCTACTGAACCTCGTAGGTCTACCAGAGTAAGTCCGCACCAGAGTGGTACGGTAATCCTGTTCTGGAAGTCATGTTACTTGACCATGATGAACCTACGAACTATGAGGAAGCGATGATGAGCCCAGATGCCGCAAAATGGCTAGAGGCCATGAAATCTGAGATGGGATCCATGTATGAGAACAAAGTATGGACTTTGGTTGACTTGCCCAATGATCGGCAAGCCATTGAGAATAAATGGATCTTTAAGAAAAAGACTGGCGCTGACGGTAATGTAACTGTCTATAAAGCTCGACTTGTTGCGAAAGGTTTTTGACAAGTTCAAGGGGTTGACTATGATGAGACTTTCTCACTCGTAGCAATGCTTAAGTCTGTCCGAATCATGTTAGCAATTGCCGCATTTTATGATTATCAAATTTGGCAGATGGATGTAAAAACTGCATTCCTAAATGGATTTCTGGAAGAAGAGTTGTATATGATGCAACCGGAAGGTTTTGTCGATCCTAAGGGAGCTAACAAAGTGTGCAAGCTCCAGTGATCAATCTATGGTCTGGTGCAAGCCTCTCGGAGTTGGAATAAACGCTTTGATAGTGTGATCAAAGCATATGGTTTTATACAGACTTTTGGAGAAGCCTGTATTTACAAGAAAGTGAGTGGGAGCTCTGTAGCATTTCTAATATTATATGTGGATGACATATTATTGATTGGAAATGATATAGAATTTCTGGACAGCATAAAAGGATACTTGAATAAAAGTTTTTCAATGAAAGACCTCGGTGAAGCTGCTTACATATTGGGCATTAAGATCTATAGAGATAGATCAAGACGCTTGATTGGATTTTCACAAAGCACATACCTTGATAAAGTATTGAAAAGGTTCAATATGGAACAGGCGAAGAAAGGGTTCTTGCCTGTATTACAAGGTATAAAGTTGAGTCAGACTCAATGCCCGACCACTGCAGAAGATAGAGAGAAAATGAAAGGAGTTCCCTATCCTTCAGCCATAGGCTCTATCATGTACGCAATGCTGTGTACCAGACCTGATGTGTGCCTTGCTATTAGTTTGGCAGGGAGGTACCAAAGTAATCCAGGAGTGGGTCACTGGACAGCGGTCAAGAACATCCTGAAATACCTGAAAAGGACTAAGGATATGTTTCTCGTATATGGAGGTGACAAAGAGCTAGTCGTAAATGGTTACGTCGATGCAAGCTTTGACACTGATCCGGACGATTCTAAATCGCAAACCGGATACGTATTTTTATTAAACGGTGGAGTTGTAAGTTGGTGCAGTTCTAAACAAAGCGTCGTGGCGGGATCTACATGTGAAGCGGAGTACATAGCTGCTTCGGAAGCAGCAAATGAAGGAGTCTGGATGAAGGAGTTCATTTCCGATCTAGGTGTTGTACATAGTGCATCGGGACCAATGAAGATCTTCTGTGACAATACTGGTGCAATTGCCTTGGCAAAGGAATCCGGATTCCACAAGAAGACCAAGCACATCAAGAGACGCTTCAATTCCATTCGGGACCAAGTCCAAGTGGGAGACATAGAGATTTACAAGATACATACGGATCTGAATGTTGCAGACCCGTTGACTAAGCCTCTCTCACGAGCAAAACATGATCAACACCAAGACTCCATGGGTGTTAGAATCATTACTATGTAAACTAGATTATTGAATCTAGTGCAAGTGGGAGACTGAAGGAAATATGCCCTAGAGGCAATAATAAAGTTATTATTTATTTCCTCATATCATGATAAATGTTTATTATTCATGCTAGAATTGTATTAACCGGAAACATGATACATGTGTGAATACATAGACAAACATAGTGTCACTAGTATGCCTCTACTTGAAACTAGCTCATTGATCAAAGATGGTTATGTTTCCTAACCATAGGCATGTGTTGTCATTTGATTAATGGGATCACATCATTAGGAGAATGATGTGATTGACTTGACACATTCTGTTAGCTTAGCACTTGATCGTTTAGTATGTTGCTATTGCTTTCTTCATGACTTATACAAAGTTCCTGCAACTATGAGAGTGTGCAACTCCTGTTTACCGAAGGAACACTTTGTGTGCTACCAAACGTCACAACATAACTGGGTGATTATAAAGGTGCTCTACAGGTGTCTCCGAAGGTACATGTTGAGTTGACATAATTCAAGATTAGGTTTTGTCACTCCGATTGTCGGAGAGGTATCTCTGGGCCTTCTCGGTAATACTCATCACCTAAGCCTTGCAAGCATTGTAACTAATGAGTTAGTTATGAAATGATGTATTACGGAATGAGTAAAGAGACTTGCCGGTAACGAGATTGAACTAGGTATTGGATACCAACGGTCGAATCTCGGGCAAGTAACATACCGATGACAAAGGGAACAACATATGTTGTTATGCGGTTTGACCGATAAAGATCTTCATAGAATATGTAGGAACCAATATGAACATCCAGGTTCCACTATTGGTTATTGACCAAGAATAGTTCTAGGTCATGTCTACATAGTTCTCGAACCCGTAGGGTCCGCACGCTTAACGTTACGATGACAGTTTTATTATGAGTTTATAAGTTTTGATGTACCGAAGGTTATTCCGAGTCCCGGATGTGATCACGGACACGACGAGGAGTCTCGAAATGGTCGAGACATAAAGATTGATATATTGGATGGATATATTTGGACACCGGAAAGGTTCCGGATGAAATTGGGACTATACCGGAGATCCGGGAGGTTACCAGAACCCCCCGGTAAGTATATGGGCCTTATTGGGCCTTAGTGGAAAGGAGGGAGAAGGAGCAAAGGAGCCCCCCCAAGCCCAATCCGAATTGGGAAGGGGGCCGACCCCCCTTTCCTTCTTCCCTCCCCTCTCTTCCTTCCTTCTCCTACTCCTAATAGGAAAGGGAGGGGGCAAACCTACTTGGAGTAGGTTTCCCCCTCCTAGGGCGCGCCTCCCCCTTGGCCGGCCCCCTCCTCCTCTCCCCCTTTATATACGGGGGAGGGGGGCACCCCATAGACACACAAGTTGATCTACGGATCGTTCCTTAGCCGTGTGCGGTGCCCCCCTCCACCATATTCCACCTCGGTCATATCGTCGTGGAGTTTAGGCGAAGCCCTGCGCCGGTAGAACATCATCATCGTCACCACGCCGTCGTGCTGACGGAGCTCATCCCCGACGCTTCGCTGGATTGGAGCCCGAGGGACGTCATCGAGCTGGACGTGTGCTGAACACAGAGGTGCCGTACGTTCGGTGCTTGGATCGGTCGAATCGTGAAGACGTACAACTACATCAACCGCGTTGTCATAACGCTTCCGCTTAATGGTCTATGAGGGTACGTAGACAACACTCTCCCCTCTCGTTGTTATGCCTTAAAGGGTCAACTTGCAATTGGGTTGAAACAAACCACATAACCAATTGTGATTCAAGAGTGGACTTGCAATTATAATTAAAAACAAAAACATAGGCTCCTGTTGCGAGTCAATTGTTGGTTGTCAACTCAGACAACTACAAACCTAGTTGCGAGTAGAGGGTGGACCTGCAATTGGGTCAACTACGAAACTACGAGCCCAGTTGCGAGTCAAGGTTCGACCAAGGGTGGATTTGTAACTGGGATGAAAAACTAAAGACAACCCGAGTTGCGAGTCAAATATGAACCTCCAACTGAGATAAAACAAACTATGGACCTACTTGCCAGTCGATGGTGCACTTGCAACTAGAGGTGGAGTGGCAACTAGGAAAAAATGGTTGACCTCCCAGTTGTGTGTTGAGGATGGACTTACAAAATGGGAGAAAAAATGGTTCGGGCCCAATTGTGTATCGATGGTGGACTTGTAACAAGGACAAAAAAGGATGGCCCCCAATTGCAAGTTGGGTGTGGAGTTGCAACTGGGAGAAAATGAGCCCCCCCCCCCCAAGTTGCCCGTCGAGGGTGGACTGCTACCTCTTGAGCATGGTGTTGGATTTCCCCGAAGAGGAGAGGATGATGCAGCAAAGTAGCATAAGTATTTCCCTCAGTTTTTGAGAACCAAGGTATCAATCCAGTAGGAGACAACGCACAAGTCCCTCGTACCTACACAAAACGATAGCTACTCGCAACCAACGCTTAGGGGTTGTCAATCCCTTCACTGTCACTTACGAGGGTGAGATCTGATAGAGATGATAAATAATATTTTTGGTATTTTTGATAGATAGATGCAAAGTGAAAAGTAAAAGGCAAAGTAAAAACAAAGCAAGTAAATAAAGCGATAGAGATTGATATGATGAGAATAGACCCGGGGGCCATAGGTTTCACTAGTGGCTTATCTCAAGAGCATAGGTATTCTACGGTGGGTGAACAAATTACTGTTGAGCAATTGACAGAATTGAGCATAGTCATGAGTATATCTAGGCAATGATCATGTATATAGGCATCACGTCCGAGACAAGTAGATCGAAACGATTCTGCATCTACTACTATTACTCCACTCATCGACCGCTATCCAGCATGCATCTAGAGTATTAAGTTAAAAACAGAGTAACGCCTTAAGCAAGATGACATGATGTAGAGGGATAAATTCATGCAATATGATAAAAACCCCATCTTGTTATCCTCGATGGCAACAATACAATACGTGCCTTGCTGCCCCTTCTATCACTGGGTAAGGACACCGCAAGATTGAACCCAAAGCTAAGCACTTCTCCCATTGCAAGAACTACCTATCTAGTTGGCCAAACCAAAAAGGATAATTCGAAGAGACTTGCAAAGATAACTCAATCATACATAAAAGAATTCAGAGAAGAATCAAATATTTTCCATAGATAATACTGGATCATAAACCCACAATTCATCGGTCTCAACAAACACACCGCAAAAAGAAGATTACATCGAATAGATCTCCATGAGAGAGGGGGAGAACATTGTATTGAGATCCAAAAAGAGAGAAGAAGCCATCTAGCTACTAGCTATGGACCCGAAGGTCTAAAGTAAACTACTCACACTTCATCGGAGGGGCTATGGAGTTGATGTAGAAGCCCTCCGTGGTGGATGCCCCCTCCGGCGGAGCTCCGGAACAGGCCCCAAGATGGGATCTAGTGGATACAGAAGGTTGCGGTGGTGGAATTAGGTTTTTGGCTCCTCTTCTGATCGTACGGGGATACATAGGTATATATAGGAGGAAGGAGTACGTCGGTGGAGCAACAGGGGCCCATGAGGTAGGGGGGCGCGCCCAGGGGGGCGCCCTCCACCCTCGTGACTGCCTCTGGCACTCCTTGGAGTAGGGTCCAAGTCTCCTGGATCACGTTCGGTGAGAAAATCACATTCCCGAAGGTTTCATTCCGTTTGGACTCCGTTTGATATTCTGTTTCTTCGAAACACCGAAATAGGCAAAAAAACAGCAATTCTGGGCTGGGCCTCCGGTTAATAGTTTAGTCCCAAAAATAATATAAAAGTGTAAAATAAAGCACAATATAGTCCAAAACAGTAGATAAAGTAGCATGGAGCAATAAAAAATTATAGATACGTTGGAGACGTATCATGGACGTGTAATTCGGACAAAAAATGGGTGAAGCCTAATTGTCAATCGAGGGTGGGCATGCAATTAGGGAAAAAAGTCTGCAATTACATATTGAGGTCGGAATGCAACTTGGACAAAAAAGGTTTGGCTCCCAGTTGCATGTCGACGGTGGACATGCAAATATTACTAAAAAGGGTATCGCGCCTAGTTGTGAGTCAAGGGTTGAATTTTGATTGGGACAAAAGAAAGGCATCCTCCCGGTTGCATGTCGGGGTGGAGTTACAACTGAAACAAAAAGGTCGCCCTTTCCCCATGAGGGAGTCCTGGACTAGGGGGTGTCCGGGTAGCCGGACTATCATCATCGGCCGGACTCCAAGACTATGAAGATACAAGATTGAAGACTTCGTCCCGTGTCCGTATGGGACTTTCCTTGGCGTGGAAGGCAAGCTTGGCAATATGGATATGTAGATCTCCTACCATTGTAACCAACTCTGTGTAACCCTAGCCCTCTCCGGTGTCTATATAAACCGGAGGGTTTTAGTCCATAGGACGAACAACCATTACAACAATCATACCATAGGCTAGCTTCTAGGGTTTAGCCTCCTTGATCTCGTGGTAGATCCAGTCTTGTACTACCCATATCATCAATATCAATCAAGCAGGAGTAGGGTTTTACCTCCATCAAGAGGGCCCGAACCTGGGTAAAAACATCGTGTCCCTTGTCTCCTGTTACCATCCGCCTAGACGCACAGTTCGGGACCCCCTACCCGAGATCCGCCGGTTTTGACACCGACATTGGTGCTTTCATTGAGAGTTCCTCTGTGTCGTCACCGATAGGCTTGATGGCTCCTTCGATCATCAACAACGATGCAGTCCAGGGTGAGACTTTTCTCCCTGGACAGATCTTCGTGTTCGGCGGCTTTGCACTACGGGCCAATTCGCTTGGCCATCTGGAGCAGATCGAAAGCTACGCCCCTGGCCATCAAGTCAGATTTGGAAGCCTAAACTTCACGGTTGACATCCGCGGAGACCTGATCTTCGATGGATTCGAGCCACAGCTGAGCGCGCCGCACTATCACGATGGGCATGATTTAGCTCTGCTGCCGGACAGTGCCCTGGAGGCCGCACATGAGTCCGCTCCGATCCTTAATTCGGAGCCGACCGCGCAGATCGAGGACGGGTGGCTAGACACCGCCTCGGGGGCTGCAACCTCTACGGTGATGGAGCCGAATACTGACCTTGTCCCTTGTAAAGCCCGTGACTCCAAGGTGCCGGACTCCTCGCCGGACTCCGAACCTCCTGCGTCCCTACCAATCGAATCCGATTGGGCGCCGATCAAGGAGTTCACCGCTGCGGACATCTTTCAGCACTCACCCTTTGGCGACATCCTGAATTCGCTAAAGTATCTCTCGTTATCAGGAGAGCCCTAGCCGGACTGCGGTCAGGACGGTTGGGATGCGGACGACGAAGAAATGTAAAACCCACCCACCACCCACTTTGTAGCCACTGTCGACGATCTAACCGACATGCTAGACTACGACTCCGAAGACATCGACGGTATGGACGAAGATGCCGGAGACGACCAAGAACCAGTGCCTACGGGGCACTAGAAGACCACCTCGTCATACGACATATACATGGTGGACATCCCAAAGGATGGGAACGGCGAAGAAGCAGCGGAGGCAGATTCCTCTAAGAAACAACCCAAGCGCCGACGTCAGCGGCGCCGCTCTAAATCCCGCCACAGCAAGAATGGAGATTCCGGCACCGGAGATAATAACACCCCAGAGAGTGCCGAAGACAACCCCCTCCAGCAAGATTCAGCACAGGAGGATGGAGAAGCCAGCCCTCACGAGAGAGCGGCAGACGAAGAGGTAGAGGACGATACTTACATGCCTCCCTCCGGAGACGAGGCAAGCCTCAACGACGACGAATTTGTCGTGCCCGAGGATCCCATCGAACAAGAGCGTTTTAAACGCAGGCTTATGGCCATGGCAAACAGCCTAAAGAAAAAGCAGCAACAGCTCCGAGCTGATCAAGACCTGCTGGCCGACAGATGGACCGAAGTCCTCGCGGCCGAAGAGCATGAACTCGAACGCCCCTCCAAAAGCTACCCAAAACGCAAGTTGCTCCCCCGATTAGAGGAGGAGTCATTTAAACCCTCATCACTAGCACACAATACGGCAGACCGACCACCTTGTGGCCGCGACAGAGAGGCATCTAGGCCCTCCACCAGAACCGTACCTCGGCACCGCTCGAAAAGTACGAAGCCACGGGAGAATGCGCCGGACTTGCGAGACATATTGGAGGACAAGGCAAGACAATCAAGATTGATCTACGGATCACGTGGGCGACCCATGATGCGCGACGACTACCGTCGCGCCGGATACAGCAACTCCGGCCGGGCCGAACACAGCAGACAAAGCTCGCTTGAGCTACGTCGTGATATCGCCCAATATAGAGGCGCCGCACACCCACTATGCTTCATAGATGAAGTAATGGATCATCAAATCCCCGAAGGGTTTAAACCCGTGAACATTGAATCCTACGATGGCACAACATACCCCGCGGTTTGGATCGAAGACTATCTCCTTCATATCCATATGGCCCGCGGTGACGATCTCCACGCCATCAAATATCTCCCACTCAAGCTTAAAGTACCAGCTCGGCATTGGCTTAATAGCTTGCCAGCAGAGTCAATTGGGTGTTGGGAGGACTTGGAAGCCGCATTCCTTGACAACTTCCAGGGCACATATGTGTGACCACCAGACGCCGATGACCTAAGCCACATAATTCAGCAGCCAGACGAATCAGCCAGACAATTCTGGACACGATTCTTAACAAAGAAAAATCAAATCGTCGACTGTCCGAATGCAGAGGCCCTCGCAGCCTTCAAACACAACATCCGCGACGAGTGGCTGGCCCGACACCTAGGACAGGAAAAGCCAAAATCCATGGCAGCCCTCACATCACTCATGACCCGCTTCTGTGCGGGAGAGGACAGCTGGCTAGCCCGCCGTAACAACCTCAACAAAAATTCTGGCAGTCCGGATACCAAGGACCGCAATGGCAGGTCGCGTCGAAACAAAAACAAACGCCGCGTTAACGGCGATAATACTGAGGATACGACAATCAACGCCGGATTCAGAGGCTCTAAACCCTGTCAGCGGAAAAAGCCATTTAAAAGAACTACTCCGGGTCCGTCCAATTTGGACCGAATACTCGACCGCTCTTGCCAGATACATGGCACCCCCGAAAAGCCAGCTAATCACACCAACAGGGATTGTTGGGTATTTAAGCAGGCAAGCAACTTAATTGCCGAAAACAATGACAAGGGGAAGAGACCCGGCCGCCGAACAGTAGAGGACAGAAGGGTTTCCCCCCACAAGTACGGACTATAAACATGATATACGCAACCCACATACCCAAGAGGGAGCGGAAGCATGCACTTAGGGATGTATATGCGATGGAGCCAGTCGCCCCGAAGTTCAATCCATGGTCCTCTTGCCCGATCACTTTTGATTGAAGGGACCACCCCACTAGTATCCGTCATGGCGGATTCGCCGCATTGGTTTTAGACCCAATCGTCGATGGATTTCACCTCACTAGAGTCCTAATGGACGGCGGCAGCAGCCTGAACCTGCTTTAACAGGACACAGTGCGCAAGATGGGCATACACCCCTCAAGGATTAAACCTACAAAGACGACCTTCAAAGGCGTCATACCAGGTGTAGAGGCCAATTGTACATGCTCGGTTACACTGGAAGTGGTCTTCGGATCCCCGGATAACTTCCGAAGCGAGGAGTTAATCTTCGATATAGTCCCGTTCCACAGCGGCTATCATGCTCTGCTCGGACGGACCGCGTTTGCAAAGTTCAACGCGGTGCCGCATTACGCATACCTCAAGCTCAAGATGCCAGGCCCTCGAGGAGTCATCACGGTCAATGGAAACACTGAACGCTCCCTCCGAACGGAGGAACACACAGCTGCTCTCGCGGCAGAAGTACAGACCAGCCTCTTAAGGCAATTCTCAAGTCCGACCGTTAAGCGACCGGACATGGCCAAACGCGCCCGGAGTAACATACATCAAGACCACCTGGCACGTTCCGAGCACGCGTAGCAATGCGGCCCCAACCCCAGCCCTTGCATGATTGCAAGACTAGTCCTTCGCGTACATCATTATGCTCTGGAGATACCATGGGCATAGGGGGAGGGGCATGACCACGACAGGCCCATAGTGCGGCTCAACCACACCAGGGGCTCCCAAGTGTGTCGCTCTTTTTCTTTTTTATTTTATTTTTTTACCCACAGGACTCCGTTCACCAGAGGCCCTGTTCGGCAGCAGACCTGCCGAACTCACGATGCAACAGCTAGGGAAGGAGAAAGGCTACGACGAACACTCAGGTGGTCTCCATTACGAGCATTAAATCTGTTTAATACACCATTCTGCAGCCTACCCCTGGAGGGGGACATGTTTAATAGTCCAAAACCTTGCTTACCGCACTATTTGTATCGTTCTGCATTCATAGCAGTATTCCTGGAATAAACAATGCATCGCCTTTTGCTAATAATTGCATTTCTTTCTTATATATGTTCGTTTATGACATGTTGCATCCGTACACTTTGGTACGGCCGAATACACCAGGGGCTTAAGTTCCCCGCATTATGGTGTGATAAGTCCGAACACTTTCACAAGTGCGGCACCCCGAACTTATAGCATTATATGCATCGGCTCAGAATCATGTCTTGGGTCAATAGTTGGGTTTGCCCGGCTCCCATGTTTTGGTACCTTACGTTCCGTTTTATCGGCTAAGGTAGCACTGGGAGAACCACTACGATTGCGCCCCGGTTGAGCTGGGTGAGCGCCTTAGTGGAGAAAGCTAAAACTGACCGTCATGATAAGGCGAGAGCTGGTCACTGTTCGAGAGGTCTTTTCGAGTCCCTAAAGACTTATGCCGCTTAGAGCGAGGAACCGGCTTTGTCTGGCCCAGGCGTGGATAGCGCCCCGAACTCGGCCTTCCGAATACTAGGGGCTTTGCCGAAATTTAAAATTATAGAATTCTATGGCTAAGTGAGAGTGTTCAAGCATTATAAGTTTGGTTGCCTCGTTCATTGTGTTGAGCGCCTCCCTAGATGGACCCAAACATGGGAACAAGAGTGCTCAAGTTTATCCCGAACACCCCAGCACTAGTGGCATGGGGGCTGAAGCCGACGACTTGCCATCTCTCAGATTTGATAAACGGCCGCACAGAAGGTAATATTTTAAATTAATAAGCGTTGCTTAGCGCATATGAACAAAGTTTTCAGCGCACAGGATAACTCAAATATTACATCTTTGGAGCACTCATCCGCAATCTTGTGGGCACCCTTCAAGACACTCTTATAATACATTTCGGGCGTGCGATACTCCTTGCCCACCGGCGGCGCGTCCGTCAGAAGCTTCTCAGCATCCAGCCTGCCCTAGTGCACTTTTGCACGGGCAAGGGCCCGACGGGCACCTTCAATGCAGGCGGAGCGCTTGACGACTTCCACCCAGAGACACGCATCCACCAGCCGCCGCACCAGGCCGAATTAGCTCCCAGGCATGGCCTCCTCGGGCCACAGCCAAACTATGAGGCCCTTCATGGCCTGTTCGGCTACCTTGTGGAGCTCGACCAGCTGCTTTAGCTGGTCGCTAAGGGGCATCGGATGTCCGGCCTCAGCATACTGAGACCAGAAGACCTTCTCCGTCGAGCTCCCCTCCTCGGCTCGGTAGAATGCAGCAGCATCGGACACGCTGCGAGGCAGCTCTGCAAACACTCCTGGAGAGCTCCGAATTCGGGTAAGTAACAGGTAATTCACATTCACATGTTTGCTTTGCATGAAAAATGCCTTACCCGCCGCTATTTTCTTCACCGCCTCAATCTCCTGGAGGGCTTTATGGGCTTCGGCCTTAGCGACTTTGGCACTCTCGAGTCTTCGAGTCGCTCTCCAAACTCTCATGCTTTTCCACGAGAGCCTGGAGCTCTTGCTGCACCTCTGCCACCCGCGCCTCCTGCCTCTCTCGCTCAGTTCGTTCCGCGGCCGCATTACGTTCGGCCGCGGACACGGCCTCCTTCAGGGTCGCCACCTCGTTCGTGGCCCCTGGAGTACCCACATTATCCTTGTTATTTCTCTTGCAACCAAAATCCTTTTCTGTAAGGTACAAGTTTAATACGGTGTTACTCACCTTCTTGGTCCCCGAGCTGCTTCTTGGCAAGGCCAAGCTCGTTCTCAGACTCGAGGTTCTGCTTCAAAGCACCGACCTCCACAGTCAGTGCGGCAGAGGTCAGCAGCACAGCCTGCAATCCCATATTGACATATT
This sequence comes from Triticum dicoccoides, assembly GCF_002162155.2. Classification (NCBI taxonomy): domain Eukaryota; kingdom Viridiplantae; phylum Streptophyta; class Magnoliopsida; order Poales; family Poaceae; genus Triticum; species Triticum dicoccoides. Next base: position 79,947,162 of record NC_041385.1, read on the forward strand.
TTTTAGAACTCCTGCGTATATCTTTATAAGATCCTCAGTCCGGCTTTTCTTTCCGAACACCAAACCAAGCATCAGGGGCTACTGTCTATGCGGTATTACATTACATATTTTAAATTTCTTACCTCAAAGCCTGTTAGAAGGCTGCTGCAGGCTTCGGTTAGCCTGCTCTTGGTGAGCTGAACCTTCTGAACCACCGCACTCATGATAGTGCGGTGTTCTTCCTTGATGGAAGCGCCGTTGAGCGCCTCCAACAAGTTGTCCGGCGCCTCCGGTTGGACGGAGGCCGCCGATGTCACAGTCTTGCCCTTCTTACGAAGGGGCCGCCTGCCGGACTCCGGAACCACTGCTGGTTCCCGTGCGGAGTCCGGAGCAAAGTCCGGGAGGTTGCCTTGCGGCACCTCCGGAGCCTCCCCCTCCTGGTGGGTCCCCTCTTGGGATCCCACCTCGGCGTCATCAGCGTCACGAGGGGTGGAGGCGGTCGGAAGGGAATCCATATACGACGGAGCCAAGGACCCGCTCGATGAAGCGGGAAGATCGTCCTCGGCCGGACTACAGGTTGTACGCGGCATTAGAAAGACACCGTGTGGCAAAAAGAAAAATTATAAATCATTCAGGAATCCGGATACTTACGATCTTGCCAGGGGCTTGGCCCTTGAGGGCCACTCCTTGTCGCCGTCGCCGGCATTGGCGGAGCAGTCCGGAGGAAGGGTCCTTCCCTTCTTGGACCCTTCGGCCTCCCTCGTTGGGGAAGCCTTCCTCTTCTTCTCTCCCCCCTCTTGGGGAGAGGCCTCTTTCTCCTCCTCGTCTTCGGGGGAGGAGTCTGCCTCGGAGCCATCGGACGACGAGTCCGATACCACCTGGCGCCGGGAACTCCTTCAGGTTCCCGTAGCCTTCTTCTTGGCCTTCTTCTCCGGCACCACGTAAAGTGCCGGGACCAGCAGCCCCGTCAAACGGGTGTCTGCTGGGTCTTCTGGAAGGGGAGCCGGACAGTTAACCTGTCCGGACGTCTTCTGCCAGTCCTGTTAAAGGCATTGGGAGTTTTAGATCCCACATAGAGTCAAACTATGAAAGAAATGAGTGTCCCATGAAGGATAACATAGCTTACCTCGCCGGCTGGGCGCTGCGTGCTGAATCCGCGATCTTCAGTTGCGGATGCGGGGGCTTCTCCCCCCTTGAGCAGCACCCTCCAGGCAGCTTCGTACGTCGTGTCGAAGAGCCCGTTCAATGTCCGGTGCTGTGCCGGATGAAACTCCCACAAATTGAAGGCCCGGTGCTGGCAGGGAAGAATCCGGCGGACGAGCATGACCTGGATCACGTTGACAAGCTTAAGCTTCTTGTTCACCAGGGTCTGGAGACAGGACTGGAGTCCGGTCAGCTCCTCCGAACTACCCCATAGCAAGCCCTTCTCTTTCCAGGAGGTGAGCTGCATGGGGGTACCAGATCCGAACTCGGGGGTCGCCACCCATTTAGGGTCACGCGGCTCGGTGATGTAGAACCACCCCGATTGCCACCCCTTGATGGATTCCACAAAGTCACCCTCGAGTGACGTTGGGCATTTTGCCCACCGTGGGAGTCCTGGACTAGGGGGTGTCCGGATAGCCGGACTATCATCATCGGCCGGAGTCCAAGACTATGAAGATACAAGATTGAAGACTTCGTCCCGTGTCCGGATTGGACTTTCCTTGGCGTGGAAGGCAAGCTTGGCGATACGGATATGTAGATCTCCTACCATTGTAACCGACTCTGTGTAACCCTAGCCCTCTCCGGTGTCTATATAAACCGGAGGGTTTTAGTTCGTAGGACAACACAACCATTACAACAATCATACCGTAGGCTAGCTTCTAGGGTTTAGCCTCCTTGATCTCATGGTAGATCCACTCTTGTACTACCCATATCATCAATATCAATCGTGCAGGAGTAGGGTTTTACCTCCATCGAGAGGGCCCGAACCTGGGTAAAAACATCGTGTCCCTTGTCTCCTGTTACCATCCGCCTAGGCGCACAGTTCGGGACCCCCTACCCGAGATCCGTCGGTTTTGACACCGACATTGGTGCTTTCATTGAGAGTTCCTCTGTGTCATCACCGATAGGCTTGATGGCTTCTTCAATCAACAACAACGCAGTCCTGGGTGAGACTTTTCTCCCCGAACAGATCTTCGTATTCGGCGGCTTCGCACTACGGGCCAATTCACTTGGCCATCTGGAGCAGATCGAAAGCTACGCCCCTGGCCGTCAGGTCAGATTTGGAAGCCTAAACTTCACGGCGGATATCTGCGGAGACTTGATCTTCGATGGATCCAAGCCACAGCCGAGCATCGCACTGTCACGATGGGCATGATCCAACTCTGCCGCTAGACAGTACCTTGGAGGCCGCACACGAATCCGCTCCGACCCATAGTTCGGAGCCGATCGCGCAAATCGAGGACGTGCAACTTCCACGGCGATGGAGCCGAACACTGACCTCGTCCCTTATAAAGCTCGTGACTCCGAGGTGCCGGACTCCCTGCCGGACTCCGAGCCTCCTGCACCCCTGCCAATCGAATCCGATTGGGCACCGATTGTTGGAAATATGCCCTAGAGGCAATAATAAAAGTATTATTATTATATTTCCTTGTTCATGATAATTGTCTTTTATTCATGCTATAACTGTATTATCCGGAAATCGTAATACACGTGTGAATATATAGACCACAATATGTCCCTAGTGAGCCTCTAGTTGACTAGCTCGTTGTGATCAACAGATAGTCATGGTTTCCTGGCTATGGACATTGGATGTCGTTGATAACGGGATCACATCATTAGGAGAATGATGTGATGGACAAGACCCAATCCTAAGACTAGCACAAAAGATCGAGTAGTTCATTTGCTAGAGCTTTGCGAATGTCAAGTATCTCTTCCTTTGACCATGAGATCGTGTAACTCCTGGATACCGTAGGAGTGCTTTGGGTGTATCAAACGTCACAACGTAACTGGGTGACTATAAAGGTGCACTACAGGTATCTCCGAAAGTATCTATTGTTTTATGCGGATCGAGACTGGAATTTGTCACTCCGTGTAAACGGAGAGGTATCTCTGGGCCCACTCGGTAGGACATCATCATATGCGCAATGTGACCAAGGAGTTGATCACGGGATGATGTGTTACGGAACGAGTAAAGTGACTTGCCGGTAATGAGATTGAACAAGGTATCGGTATACCGACGATCGAATCTCGGGCAAGTAAAATACCGCTAGACAAAGGGAATTGTATACGGGATCGATTGAGTCCTTGACATCGTGGTTCATCCGATGAGATCATCGTGGAACATGTGGGAGCCAACATGGGTATCCAGATCCCGCTGTTGGTTATTGACCCGAGAATGTCTCGGTCATGTCTGCATGTCTCCCGAACCCGTAGGGTCTACACACTTAAGGTTCGATGACGCTAGGGTTATAAAGGAAGCTTGTATGTGGTTACCGAATGTTGTTCGGAGTCCCGGATGAGATCCCGGACGTCACGAGGAGTTCCGGAATGGTCCGGAGGTAAAGATTTATATATGGGAAGTCCTGTTTCGGCCATCGGGACAAGTTTCGGGGTCATCGGTATTGTACTGGGACCACCGGAAGGGTCCCGGGGGCCCACCGGGTGGGGCCACCTGCCCCGGGGGGCCACATGGGCTGTAGGGGGTGCGCCTTGGCCTACATGGGCCAAGGGCACCAGCCCCTAGAGGCCCATGCGCCAAGATAAAGGAAAAAGGGAAGAGTCCTAAAGGGGGAAGGCACCTCCGAGGTGCCTTGGGGAGGATGGACTCCTCCCCATCCTTAGCCGCACCCCTTCCTTGGAGGAGGGGGCAAGGCTGCGCCTCCCCCCCTCTCCCTTGGCCCTATATATAGTGGGGAAAAGGAGGAGCAATCATACCTAAGGCCTTTGGTTGCCTCCCTCTCCCTCCCGTGACACATCTCCTCTCCCGTAGGTGCTCGGCGAAGCCCTGCAGGATTGCCACGCTCCTCCATCACCACCACGCCGTTGTGCTGCTGTTGGATGGAGTCTTCCTCAACCTCTCCCTCTCTCCTTGCCGGATCAAGGCGTGGGAGACATCGTCGAGCTGTACGTGTGTTGAACGCGGAGGTGCCGTCCATTCGGCACTAGGATCATCGGTGATCTGAATCACGACGAGTACGACTCCATCAACCCCGTTCACTTGAACGCTTCCGCTTAGCGATCTACAAGGGTATGTAGATGCACTCCCTTTCTACTCGTTGCTGGTCTCTCCATAGATAGATCTTGGTGTTACGTAGGAAATTTTTTGAATTTCTGCTACGTTCCCCAACAGTGGCATCATGAGCTAGGTCTATTGCGTAGATTCTATGCACGAGTAGAACACAAAGTAGTTGTGGGCGTTGATTTTGTTCAATATGCTTGCCGTTACTAGTCTTATCTTGATTCGGCGGCATCGTGGGATGAAGCGGCCCGGACCGACCTTACACGTACTCTTACGTGAGACTGGTTCCACCGACTGACATGCACTAGATGCATAAGGTGGCTAGCGGGTGTCTGTCTCTCCCACTTTAGTCGGAACGGATTCGATGAAAAGGGTCCTTATGAAGGGTAAATAGCAATTGGCATATCACGTTGCGGTCTTGCGTAGGTAAGAAACGTTCTTGCTAGAAACCCATAGCAGCCACGTAAAACATGCAACAACAATTAGAGGACGTCTAACTTGTTTTTGCAGGGTATGCTATGTGATGTGATATGGCCAAAAGGATGTGATGAATGATATATGTGATGTATGAGATTGATCATGTTCTTGTAATAGGATTCACGACTTGCATGTCGATGAGTATGACAACCGGCAGGAGCCATAGGAGTTGTCTTTATTTATTGTATGACCTGCGTGTCATTTAACAACGCCATGTAAATTACTTTACTTTATTGCTAAACGCGTTAGCCATAGAAGTAGAAGTAGTCGTTGGCGTGACAACTTCATGAAGACACGATGATGGAGATCATGATGATGGAGATCATGGTGTCAAGCCGGTGACAAGATGATCATGGAGCCCCGAAGATGAAGATCAAAGGAGCTATATGATATTGGCCATATCATGTCACTACTCTATTTGATTGCATGTGATGTTTATCATGTTTATGCATCTTGTTTGCTTAGAACGACGGTAGTAAATAAGATGATCCCTTACAACAATTTCAAGAAGTGTTCTCCCCTAACTGTGCACCATTGCTACAGTTCGTCGCTTCTAAGCACCACGTGATGATCGGGTGTGATGGATTCTTACGTTCACATACAACGGGTGTAAGACAGTTTTACACAGCGAAAACACTTAGGGTTAACTTGACGAGCCTAGCATGTACAGACATGGCCTCGGAACACGGAGACCGAAAGGTCGAGCATGAGTCGTATAGTAGATACGATCAACATGAAGATGTTCACCGACGTTAACTAGTCCGTCTCACGTGATGATCGGACACGGCCTAGTTGACTCGGATCATGTAATCACTTAGATGACTAGAGGGATGTCTATCTGAGTGGGAGTTCATAAGATGAACTTAATTATCCTGAACATAGTCAAAAGACCTTTTGCAAATTATGTCGTAGCTCACGCTATAGTTCTACTGTTTAGATATGTTCCTAGAGAAAATATAGTTGAAAGTTGATAGTAGCGATTATGCGATCAGTAGAAAGCTTATGTCCTTAATGCACCGCTTAGTGTGCTGAACCCCAAACGTCGTTTGTGGATGTTTCGAACATCGAACATACACGTTTTGATAACTACGTGATAGTTCAGTTAAATGGTTTAAGTAGAGGCACCAAAGACGTTTTCGAAACGTCGCGGAACATATGAGATGTTTCGAGGGCTGAAATTAGGATTTCAGGCTCGTGCCCACGTCAAGAGGTATAAGACCTCCGACGATTTTCTTAGCCTGCAAACTAAGGAGAGAAGCTCAATTGTTGAGCTTGTGCTCAGATTGTCTGAGTACAACAATCACTTGAATCGAGTGGGAGTTGATCTTCCAGATGAAATAGTGATAGTTTCTCCGAAGTCATTACCACCAAGCTGCTAGAGCTCTGTGATGAACTATAACATATCAGGGATAGATATGATGATCCTTGAAATACTCGCGTTGTTTGACACCGCGAAAGTAGAAATCAAGAAGGAGCATCAATTGTTGATGGTTGGTGAAACCACTAGTTTCAAGAAGGGCAAGGGAACAAAGGGATACTTCATGAAACGGCAATTCAGCTGCTGCTCTAGTGAGGAAACCCAAGGTTGAACCCAAACCCGAGACTAAGTGCTTCTGTAATAAGGGGAACAACCACTGGAGCAGCATTACCCTAGATACTTGGTAGATGAGAAGGCTGGCAAGGTCGATAGAAGTATATTGGATATACATTATGTTAATGTGTACTTTACTAGTACTCCTAGTAGCACCAGGGTATTGGATACCGGTTCGGTTGCTAAGTGTTAGTAACTCGAAATAAAAGCTACGGAATAAACGGAGACTAGCTAAAGGTGAGCTGACGATATGTGTTGGAAGTGTTTCCAAGTTTGATGTGATCAAACATTGCACGCTCCCTCTACCATCAAGATTAGTATTAAACCTGAATGGTTTATTGAATCTCGATCGTAGTGATACACATTTTCATGCCAAAAGATATAAGATAGTAATGATAGTACCACTTACTTGTGGCACTGCTATGTAAGTCATAATGGTATAAAATGCATGAAGAAGCTCCATGTTGATGGATCTTTGGACTCACTCATTTTTGAAAAGTTTGAGACATGCGAACCATGTCTATTGGTGTATATGCATGAAGAAACTCCATGCAAATGGATCGTTCGGACTCACTTGATTTTGAATCACTTGAGATATGCAAATCATACCACATGGGCAAGATGACTGAAAAGCCTCATTTTCAGTAAGATGGAACAAGATAGCAACTTATTGGAAGTAACACTTTTTGGTGTGTGCGGTCCAATGAGTGCTGAGGCATGCAGTGAATATCGTTATGTTCTTACTTCACAGATGATTCGAGTAGATGTTGAGTATATTTACTTGATGAAACACAAGTCTGAATTATTGAATGGTTCAAGTAAATTCAGAGTGAAGTAGAAGATCATTGTGACAAGAGGATAAAATGTCTATGATATGATCATAGAGATGAATATCTGAGTTACGAGTTTTGGCACACAATTAAGACATTGTGGAAATTGTTTCGCAATTAATACCGCCTGGAACACCATAATGTGATGGTGTGTCCGAACATCATAGTTGCACCCTATTGGATATGGTGCGTACCATGATGTCTCTTATCGAATTACCACTATCGTTCATGGGTTAGGCATTAGAGACAACCACATTCACTTTAAATAGGGCACCACGTAATTCCGATGAGATGACACCGTATGAATTATGGTTTAGAGAAACCTAAGTTGTCGTTTCTTAAAAGTTTGGGGCTGCGACGCTTATATGAAAAAGTTTCAGGTTGATAAGCTCGAACCCAAAGCGGATAAAATGCATCTTCATAGGAAACCCAAAACAGTTGGGTATACCTCCTAATTCAGATCCAAAAGCAATATGGATTGTTTCTAGAATTGGGTCCTTTCTCGAGGAAAAGTTTCTCTCGAAAGAATTGAGTGGGAGGATGGTGGAGACTTGATGAGGTTATTGAACCGTCTCTTCAACTAGTGTGTGACAGGGCACAGGGAGTTGTTCCTGTGGCACCTACACCAATTGAAGTGGAAGCTTATGATATTGATCATGAAACTTCGGATCAAGTCACTCCCAAACCTCGTAGGATGACAAGGATGCGTACTACTTCAGAGTGGTACGTAATCCTGTCTTGAAAGTCATGTTGCTGGACAACAATGAACCTACGAGCTATGGAGAAGCAATGGTGGGCCCGGATTCCGATAAATGGCTCGAGGCCATAAAATCCAAGAACGGATCCATGGACTTTGGCGGACTTGCCCGATGATCGGCAAGCCATTAAGATAAATGGATCTTTAAGAAGAAGACGGACGTGGATGGTAATGTCACCGTCCATGAAGCTCGACTTGTGGCGAAAAGTTTTTCACAAGTTCAAGGAGTTGACTACGATGAGATTTTCTCATCCGTAGTGATGCTTAAAGTCCGTCGGAATCATGTTAGCATTAGCTGCATTTATGAAATCTGGCAGACGGATGTCAAAACGAGTTTCCTTACCAGTTTTCGTAAGGAAAGGTTGTATACGATACAATCAGAAAGGTTTTGTCGATCCTAAGGATGCTAAAAAGGTATGCTAGCTCCAGCGATCCTTCTAAGGACTGGAGTGAGCATCTCGGAGTTGGAATGTATGCTTTGATGAGATGATCAAAGATTTTGGATTTATACAAAGTTTATGAGAAACTTGTATTTCCAAAGAAGTGAGTGGGAGCACTATAGAATTTCTGATGAGTATATGTTGTTGACATATTGATGATCAGAGATGATGTAGAATTTCTGGAAAGCATATGGGGTTATTTTGAAAGTGTTTTTCAATAGAAAACCTGGATTAAGCTACTTGAACATTGAGCATCAAGATCTATAAGGATAGATCAAAATGCTTAATAATACTTTCAAATGAGCACATACCTTGACATGATCTTGGAGGTATTCAAGATGGATCAGTCAAAGAAGAAGTTCTTGCCTGAATTGTAAGGTACGAAGTTAAGACTTAAAGCTCGACCACGGCAGAATAGAGAGAAAGGATGAAGGTCGTCCCCTATGCTTAAGACGTAGGCTCTTCAGTATGCTATGCTGTGTACCGCACCTGAAGTGTGCCTTGCCATGAGTCAGTCAAGGGGTACAAGAGTGATCCAAGAATGGATCACAGGACAGCGGTCAAAGTTATCCTTAGTAACTAGTGGACTAAGGAATTTTCTCGGTTATGGAGGTGATAAAGAGTTCGTCGTAAAGGTTACGACGATGCAAGCTTGACACCTATCCGGATAGCTCTGAGTAGAGAGACCGGATACATATAATGGAGCAATAATTTAGAATAGCTCAAAGTAGAACAGTTATTTGGAACAGCTCCAAGTAGAGCGTGGTAGCTGCATCTAGGAGATGACATAGAGATTTGTAAAGCACACACGGATCTGAAAGGTTCAGACCCGTTGACTAAAACCTCTCTCACAAGCAACATGATCAAACATAAAACTCATTGAGTGTTAATCACATAGTGATGTGAACTAGACTACTGACTCTAGTAAACTCTTGGGTATTAGTCACATGGTGATGTGACCTGTGAGTGTTAATCACATGGCGATGTGAACTAAATTATTGACTCTAGTGCAAGTGGGAGACTGTTGGAAATATGCCCTAGAGGCAATAATAAAAGTATTATTATTATATTTCCTTGTTCATGATAATTGTCTTTTATTCATGCTATAACTGTATTATCCGGAAATCGTAATACACGTGTGAATATATAGACCACAATATGTCCCTAGTGAGCCTCTAGTTGACTAGCTCGTTGTGATCAACAGATAGTCATGGTTTCCTGGCTATGGACATTGGATGTCGTTGATAACGGGATCACATCATTAGGAGAATGATGTGATGGACAAGACCCAATCCTAAGACTAGCACAAAAGATCGAGTAGTTCATTTGCTAGAGCTTTGCGAATGTCAAGTATCTCTTCCTTTGACCATGAGATCGTGTAACTCCTGGATACCGTAGGAGTTCTTTGGGTGTATCAAACGTCACAACGTAACTGGGTGACTATAAAGGTGCACTACAGGTATCTCCGAAAGTATCTATTGTTTTATGCGGATCGAGACTGGAATTTGTCACTCCGTGTAAACGGAGAGGTATCTCTGGGCCCACTCGGTAGGACATCATCATATGCGCAATGTGACCAAGGAGTTGATCACGGGATGATGTGTTACGGAACGAGTAAAGTGACTTGCCGGTAACGAGATTGAACAAGGTATCAGTATACCGACGATCGAATCTCGGGCAAGTAAAATACCGCTAGACAAAGGGAATTGTATATGGGATCGATTGAGTCCTTGACATCGTGGTTCATCCGATGAGATCATCGTGGAACATGTGGGAGCCAACATGGGTATCCAGATCCCGCTGTTGGTTATTGACCCGAGAATGTCTCGGTCATGTCTGCATGTCTCCCGAACCCGTAGGGTCTACACACTTAAGGTTCGATGACACTAGGGTTATAAAGGAAGCTTGTATGTGGTTACCGAATGTTGTTCGGAGTCCCGGATGAGATCCCGGACGTCACGAGGAGTTCCGGAATGGTCCGGAGGTAAAGATTTATATATGGGAAGTCCTGTTTCGGCCATCGGGACAAGTTTCGGGGTCATCGGTATTGTACTGGGACCACCGGAAGGGTCCCGGGGGCCCACCGGGTGGGGCCACCTGCCCCGGGGGGCCACATGGGCTGTAGGGGGTGCGCCTTGGCCTACATGGGCCAAGGGCACCAGCCCCTAGAGGCCCATGCGCCAAGATAAAGGAAAAAGGGAAGAGTCCTAAAGGGGGAAGGCACCTCCGAGGTGCCTTGGGGAGGATGGACTCCTCCCCATCCTTAGCCGCACCCCTTCCTTGGAGGAGGGGGCAAGGCTGTGCCTCCCCCCTCTCCCTTGGCCCTATATATAGTGGGGAAAAGGAGGAGCAATCATACCTAAGGCCTTTGGTTGCCTCCCTCTCCCTCCCGTGACACATCTCCTCTCCCGTAGGTGCTCGGCGAAGCCCTGCAGGATTGCCACGCTCCTCCATCACCACCACGCCGTTGTGCTGCTGTTGGATGGAGTCTTCCTCAACCTCTCCCTCTCTCCTTGCTGGATCAAGGCGTGGGAGACATCGTCGAGCTGTACGTGTGTTGAACGCGGAGGTGCCGTCCGTTCGGCACTAGGATCATCGGTGATCTGAATCACGACGAGTACGACTCCATCAACCCCGTTCACTTGAACGCTTCCGCTTAGCGATCTACAAGGGTATGTAGATGCACTCCCTTTCTACTCGTTGCTGGTCTCTCCATAGATAGATCTTGGTGTTACGTAGGAAAATTTTTGAATTTCTGCTACGTTCCCCAACACCGATCATGGAGTTCACCGCCGCGGACATCTTTCAACACTCACCCTTTGGTGACATCCTAAATTCGCTAAAGCATCTCTCGCTATCCGGAGAGCCCTGGCCGGACTACGGCCAGGAAGGTTGGGATGCGGACGACGAAGAAATTCAAAGCCCACCCACCACCCACTTTGTAGCCACTATCGACGATCTAACCGACATGCTAGACTACGACTCCGAAGACATCGACGGTATGGACGACGATGCCGGAGACGATCAAGAACCAGCGCCTACAGGGCACTGGAAGACCACCTCGTCATATGACATATACATGGTGGACACCCCAAAAGATAGGGACGGCAAAGAAGCAGCGGAGGCAGATTCCTTAAAGAAACAGCCCAAGCGCCGATGTCAGCGGCGCCGCTCTAAATCCCGCCATAGCAAGAATGGAGATTCCATCACAGGAGATAATAACACCCCAGAAAGTGCCGAAGACAACCCCTCCAGCAAGATTCAGCGCAGGAGGATGCAGAAGCAATCCCTCACGAGAGAGCGGCAGACGAAGAGGTCGAGGATGATAATTACATACCTCCCTCCGGAGACGAGGCAAGCCTCGACGACGGCGAATTCATCGTGCCTGAGGATCCCGTCGAACAAGAGCGTTTCAGACGCAGGCTAATGCCCACAGCAAATATCCTAAAGAAAAAGCAGCAACAGCTTCAAGCTGATCAAGACCTGCTGGCCGACAGATGGACCGAGGTCCTCGTGGCCGAAGAGTATGAACTCGAACGCCCCTCCAAAAGCTACCCAAAACGCAAGTTGCTGCCCCGACTAGAGGAGGAAGCATACAAACCTTCATCACCAGCGCACAATACGGCAGACCGACCACCTCGTGGCCGCGACAGAGAGGCATCTAGGCCCTCCACCAGAACCGTACCCCGGCACCGCTCAAAAAGTACGAAGCCACGGGGGAACGCACCGGACTTGCGGGATATATTGGAGGACAAGGCAAGACAATCCAGATCTATTTACGGATCACATGGGCGCCCCACGACCCACGACGAATACTGTCGCGCCGGATACAGCAACTCCGGCCGGGCTGAACACAGCAGACAATGCTCTCTTGAGCTACGTCGTGATATTGCTCAATATAGAGGCACCGCACACCCACTTTGCTTCACTGACGAAGTAATGGATCATCAAATCCCTGAAGGGTTTAAACCCGTGAACATTGAATCCTACGATGGCACGACAGACCCCGCGGTTTGGATCGAAGATTATCTCCTTCATACCCATATGGCCCGCGGAGACGATCTCCACGCCATCAAGTATCTCCCATTCAAGCTTAAAGGACCAGCTCGGCATTGGCTTAACAGCTTGCCCGCAAAGTCAATTGGGTGTTGGGAGGACCTGGAAGCCGCATTCCTCGACAACTTCCAGGGCACATATGTGCGACCACCAGACACCGATGACCTAAGCCACATAATTCAACAGCCAGACGAATCGGCCAGGCAATTCTGGACACGGTTCTTAACAAAGAAAAATCAAATCATCGACTGTCCGGATGCAGAGGCCCTCGCAGCCTTCAAACATAACATCCGTGACGAATGGCTGGCCCGGCACCTAGGACAGGAAAAGCCGAAATCCATGGCAGCCCTCACATCATTAATGACCTGCTTCTGTGCGGGAGAGGATAGCTGGCTAGCTCGCAGCAACAACCTCAGTAAAAATGCTGGCAGTCCGGATACTAAGGACCACAACGGCAGGTCGCGTCGAAGCAAAAACAAACGCCGCATTAACGGCGACAACAATGAGGATACGACAGTCAACGCCGGATTCCGAGGCTCTAAACCCGGTCAGCGGAAGAAGCCATTTAAAAGAACCACCCCGGGTCCGTCCAATTTGGACCGAATACTCGACCGCTCTTGCCAGATACATGGCACCCCCGAAAAACCAGCTAACCACACCAACAGAGATTGTTGGGTATTCAAGCAGGCAGGAAAGTTAATTGTCGAAAACAATGACAAGGGGCTGCACAGCGATGACGAGGAAGAGACCCGGCCGCCGAACAGTAAAGGACAGAAGGGCTTCCACCCACAAGTGCGGACGGTAAACATGATATACGCAACCCATATACCCAAGAGGGAGCGGAAGCGTGCACTGAGGGACGTATATGCGATGGAGCCACTCGCCCCGAAGTTCAATCCATGGTCCTCTTGCCCGATCACTTTCGATCGAAGAGACCATCCGACCAGTATCCGCCATGGCGGATTCGCCGCATTGGTTTTAGACCCAATCGTCGATGGATTTCACCTCACGAGAGTCCTGATGGACGGCGGTAGTAGCCTGAACATGCTTTATCAGGATACAGTGTGCAAGATGGGCATAGACCCCTCAAGGATTAAACCTACAAAGAAGACCTTCAAAGGCGTCATACCAGGTGTTGAGGCCAATTGTACAGGCTCAGTCACACTGGAAGTGGTCTTCGGATCCCCGGATAATTTCCGAAGCGAGGAGTTAATCTTCGACATAGTCCCGTTCCGCAGCGGCTATCACGCTCTGCTCGGACGAACCACGTTCGCAAAGTTCAACGCGGTGCCCCATTATGCATACCTCAAGCTCAAGATGCCAGGCCCTCGTGGAGTCATCACGGTCAACGGAAATACGGAACGCTCCCTCCGAACGGAGGAACATACAGCGGCTCTCGCGGCAGAAGTACAGAGCAGCCTTTTAAGGCAATTTTCGAGTCTGGCCGTTAAACGACCGGACACGGCCAAACGCGCCCGGAGCAACATCAATCAAGACCACCTGGCACGTTCTGAGCACGCATAGCAATGCGGCCCCAACCCCAGCTCTCGCATGATTGCAAGACCAGATCTCCGCATACATCATTACGCTCTGGAGATACCATGGGCATAGGGGGAGGGGCACGACCACAACAGACCCAGAGTGCGGCTCGACCACACCAGGGGCTCCCAAGTGTGTTGCTCTTTTTATTTTTATTTTCCTTATTTTTATACACAGGACTCCGTTCACCAGAGGCCCTGTCCGGCGGGGAACCCGCCGAACTCACGATGCAACAGCCAAGGAGGGAAAAAGGCTGTGACGAACACTCAGGTGGTCTCCATTACGAGCATTAAATTTGGTTATATACACCAGTCCGCAGCCCACCCCTGGAGGGGGACATGTTTAATTAGTCCAATCCCTTTCTTACCACACTATTTGTATCATTCCACACTCATAGCAGAATTCCTTGAATAAATAATGCATCACTTTTTGCCTATAATTGCATTACTTTACATATATGTTCATTAATGACATCTTGCACCCATATATTTTGGTAAGTCCGAATACACCAGGGGCTTATGTTCCCCGCATTATGGTGTGATAAGTCCGAACACTTTCACAAGTGCAGCACCCCGAACTTATAGCATTATATGAATCGGCTCCGAATCATGTCTTGGGTCAATAGTTGGGTTTGCCTGGCTCCCATGTTTTGGTACCTTACGTTCCGTTCTGTCGGCTAAGGTAGCACTGGGAGAACCACTGCGATTGCGCCCCAGTTGAGCTGGGCGAGCGCCTCAGTGGAGAAAGCTAAAACTAACTGTCATGATAAGGCGAGAGACTGGTCGCTGTTCGAGAGGTCTTTTCGAGTCCCTAAAGACTTATGCCACTTCGAGCGAAGAACCGGATAATGTCCGGCCAAGGCGTGGATAGCGCCCCGAACTCGGTCTTCCGAATACTAGGGGCTTCGCCGAAATTTAAATTTATAGAATTCTATGGCTAAGTGAGAGTGTTCAAGCATTATAAGTCCGGTTGCCTTGTTTGTTGTGTTGAGCGCCTCCCTAGATGGACCCAAAAATGGGAACAAGAGTGCTCAAGTTTATCCCGAACACCCCAGCACTCGTGGCATGGGGGCTGAAGCCGACGACTTGCCATCTCTCAGATATAATAAACGGCCGCACAAAAGGTAATATTTTAAATCAATAAGCATTGCTTAGCGCATATGAACAAAGTTTTCAGCGCACAGGATAACACATGGCGAGTCTACTCAATAATTACATCTCTGGGGCACTCATCCGCAATCTTGCGGGCACCCTTCAGGACAGTCTTATAGTACATCTCGGGCGTACGATACTCTTTGCCCGGCGGAGGCGCGTCCGTCAGGAGCCTCTCTGCATCCAGCCTGCCCCAATGCACCTTTGCGAGGGCAAGGGCCCGACGGGCACCTTCAATACAGGCGGAGCGCTTGATGACCTCCACCCAGGGGCACGCATCCACCAGCCGCCGCACGAGGCCGAAGTAGCTCCCAGGCATGGCCTCTCCAGGCCACAGCCGGACTATGAGGCCCTTCATGGCCTGCTCGGCTACCTTGTGGAGCTCGACCAGCTGCTTTAGCTGGTCGCTAGGGGGCACCGGATGTCCGGCCTCAGCGTACTGAGACCAGAAGACCTTCTCCGTTGAGCTCTCCTCTTCAGCCCGGTAGAATGCGGCGGCATCGGACACACTGCGAGGCAGATCTGCAAACGCCCCTGGAGAGCTCCGAATTCGGGTAAGTAATAGGTAATTTACATTCACATGCTTGCTTTGCATGAAAAATGCCTTACCCACCGCTATCTTCTTCACCGCCTCAATCTCCTGGAGGGACTTATGGGCCTCGGCCTTGGCGGCTTTGGCACTTTCGAGAGCCGAGGCAAGCTCGGACTCTCGAGTCTTTGAGTCGCGCTCCAAACTCTCATGCTTTTCCATGAGAGCCTGGAGCTCTTGCCGCACCTCCGCCACCCGCGCCTCCTGCTTCTCTCGCTCTGCCCGTTCCGCGGCCACATTGCGTTCGGCCGCGGACACAGCCTCCTTCAGGGTTGCCACCTCGTTCGTGGCCCCTGCAGTACCCACGTTATCCTTGTTATTTTTGTCGCAACCTAAATCCTTTTCTGTAAGGTAAAAATTCAATGTGGTGTTACTCACCTTCTTTGTCCTCGAGCTGCTTCTTGGCACGGCCGAGCTCTTGCTCGGACCGCTCGAGGTCCTGCTTCAAAGCACCAACCTCCGCAGTCAGTGCGGCAGAGGTCAGCAGCGCAGCCTGCAAACCCATATTGACATAATTTTTAGCAACCCTGCGTATATCTTTTTTAGATCCTCAATCCGGCTTTTCTTTCCGAATACCGAACCAAGCATCAGGGGCTACTGTCTATGCGGTATTACATTGCATATTTTTAACTTCTTACCTCAAAGCCTTTTAGAAGGCTACTGCAGGCTTCGGTCAGCCCGCTCTTGGCGAGCTGAACCTTTTGAATCACCGCACTCATGATAGTGCGGTGCTCTTCCTCGATGGAAGCGCCTTTGAGCGCCTCCAACAAGTTGTCCGGCGCCTCCGGTTGGACGGAAGCCGCCGGCGTCACGGTCCTGCCCTTCTTGCGAAGGGGCCGCCTGTCGGACTCCGGAACCACTGCGGGTTCTGGTGTGGAGTCCGGTGCAAAGTCCGGGAGGCTGCCTTGTGGCGCCTCCGGAGCCTCCTCCTGATGGGTCCCTTCTCGGGATCCCACCTCGGCGTCCTCAGCGTCGCAAGGGGTGGAGGCAGTCGGGATGGAATCTACATTCGACGGAGCCAACGACCCACTCGATGAAGCGGGGAGATCATCATCGGCCGGACTGTAGGAAGCGTGCGGCATTAGAAGGACACTATATGACACAAAACAGAAATTATTCAGGAATCCGGATACTTACGATCTTGCCGGAGGCCTGGCCCTTGAGGGCCACTCTTCGTCGCCAACATTGGCGTTGGCGGAGCTGTCCGGGGGAATAGTCCTTCCCCTCTTGGACCCTTCGGCCTCCCCTGTTGGGGAAGCCTTCCTCTTCCTCTCTCCTTCCTCTGGGAGAGAGTCTTCTTTCTCCTCCTCGTCTTCGGGGGAGGAGTCCGCCTCGGAGCCATCGGACGATGAGTCCGATATCACCTGGCGCCGGGAACTTCTTCGGGTTCCCGTGGCCTCCTTTTTGGCCTTCTTCTCGGCACCACATAAAGTTCCGGGACCAGCTGTTGGAAATATGCCCTAGAGGCAATAATAAAAGTATTATTATATTTCATTGTTCATGATAATTGTCTTTTATTCATGCTATAACTGTATTATCCGGAAATCGTAATACACGTGTGAATACTTAGACCACAATATGTCCCTGGTAAGCCTCTAGTTGACCAGCTCGTTGTGATCAAGAGATAGTCATGGTTTCCTGACTATGGACATTGGATGTCGTTGATAACGGGATCACATCATTAGGAGAATGATGTGATGGACAAGACCCAATCCTAAGCATAGCATAAAAGATCGTGTAGTTCGTTTTGCTAGAGCTTTGCCAATGTCGAATATCTCTTCCTTAGACCATGAGATCGTGTAACTCCCGGATACCGTAGGAGTGCCTTGGGTGTATCAAACGTCACAACGTAACTGGGTGATTATAAAGGTGCATTACAGGTATCTCCGAAAGTAGCTGTTGGGTTGACACGGATCGAGACTGGGATTTGTCACTCCGTATGACGGAGAGGTATCTCTGGGCCCACTCGGTAATGCATCATCATATTGAGCTCAATGTGACCAAGGTGTTGGACACGGGATCATGCATTACGGTACGAGTAAAGTGACTTGCCGGAAACGAGACTGAACAAGGTATTGGGATACCGACGATCGAGTCTCGGGCAAGTAACGTACCGATTGACAAAGGGAATTGCATACAGGGTTTGATCGAATCCTCGACATAGTGGTTCATCCGATGACAACATCGAGGAGCATGTGGGAGCCATCATGGGTATCCAGATCCCGCTGATGGTTATTGACTGAGAGAGTCTCGGTCATGTCTGCATGTCTCCCGAACCCCTAGGGTCTACACACTTAAGGTTCAGTTACGCTAGGGTTATAGGGATATGTATATGCAGTAACCCGAATGTTGTTCGGAGTCCCGGATGAGATCCCGGACGTCACGAGGAGTTCCGGAATGGTCCGGAGGTAAAGATTTATATATGGGAAGTCCTGTTTCGGGCATCGGGACAAGTTTCGGGGTTATCGGTATTGTACCGGGACCACCGGAAGGGTCCCGGGGGTCCACCGGGTGGGTCCACCTGTCCCGGGGGGCCACATGGGCTGTGTGGGGGTGCGCCTTGGCCTAATGGGCCAAGGGCACCAGCCCCACATAGGCCCATGCGCCTAGGGTTCAAGGGGGGCAAGAGTCCTAGGAGGGTAAGGCACCTCCTAGGTGCCTTGGGGGGAGGGAAAACCCCCCTTGGCCGCCGCACCCCCTAGGAGATTTGATCTCCTAGGGCCGGCCACCCCCCCTTGGCACCCCTATATATAGTGGGGGGGGAGGAGGGACTTCATACCTGAACGCCCTGGCCTTTGGTTGCCTCCTTCTCCCTCCCCAACACCTCCTCCACCTCCATAGTGCTTAGCGAAGCTCTGCCGGAGTACTGCAGCTCCACCAACACCACGCCGTCGTGCTGCTGCTGGTGCCATCTCCCTCAACCTCTCCTCCCTTCCTTGCTGGATCAAGAAGGAGGAGACGTGGCTGTTCCGTACGTGTGTTGAACGCGGAGGTGCCGTCCGTTCGGCGCAGGTCATCGGTGATTTGGATCACGTCGAGTACGACTACATCATCACCATGCAAGCTTCCGCACACGATCTACAAGTGGTATGTAGATGAAAACTCTCTCCCTAGACTCGTTGCTTAGATGAACTCATAGATGGATCTTGGTGAAACCGTAGGAAAAATTTTAATTTTCTGCAACGTTCCCCAATAGTGGCATCATGAGCTAGGTCTATGCGTAGTTCTCTTTGCACGAGTAGAACACAACTTTGTTGTGGGCGTGGATTTTTTCATCTTACTTGCCTCTACTAGTCTTTTCTTGCTCAACGGTATTGTGGGATGAAGCGGCCCGGACCAACCTTACACGTACACTTACGTGAGACCGGTTCCACCGACTGACATGCACAAGTTGCATAAGGTGGCTGGCGGGTGTCTGTCTCTCCCACCTTAGTTGGAGCGGAATCGATGAACAGGGCCCTTATGAAGGGTAAATAGAAGTTGACAAAATCACGTTGTGGTGATTCGTAGGTAAGAAAACGTTCTTGCTAGAACCCAATTGCAGCCACGTAAAAGATGCAACAACAATTAGAGGACGTCTAACTTGTTTTTGCAGCGATTGATCATGTGATGTGATATGGCCAGAAGTTGTGATGAATGATGAATTGTGATGTATGAGATCATGTTCTTTGTAATAGGATTCACGACTTGCATGTCGATGAGTATGACAACCGGCAGGAGCCATAGGAGTTGTCATTATTTTTTTGTATGACCTGCGGGTCATTGAATAACGCCATGTAAACTACTTTACTTTATTGCTAAACGTTAGTCATAGAAGTAGAAGTAGTCGTTGGCGTGACAACTTCATGAAGACACGATGATGGAGATCATGATGATGGAGATCATGGTGTCAAGCCGGTGACAAGATGATCATGGAGCCCCGAAGATGAAGATCAATGGAGCTATATGATATTGGCCATATCATGTCACAACTATATAATTGCATGTGATGTTTATTATGTATTATGCATCTTGTTTACTTAGGACGACGGTAGTAAATAAGATGATCCCTTATAAAATTTCAAGAAGTGTTCTCCCCTAACTGTGCACCGTTGCTACAGTTCGTCGTTTCTAAGCACCACGTGATGATCGGGTGTGATGGATTCTTACGTTCACATACAACGGGTGTAAGACAGTTTTACAAAGCGAAAACACTTAGGGTTAACTTGACGAGCCTAGCATGTGCAGACATGGCCTCGGAACACGGAGACCGAAAGGTCGAACACGAGTCGTATGGAAGATACGATCAACATGAAAATGTTCACCGACGATGACTAGTCCGTCTCACGTGATGATCGGACACGGACTAGTCGACTCGGATCGTGTTGATGGTCAATAAGACCACTAAGTTCAAGAAGGGCAAGGGTAAGAAGAACTTCAAGAAGGACGGCAAAGATGTTGCCGCGCCTGGTAAGCCAGTTACCGGGAAGAAGTCAAAGAATGGACCCAAGCCTGAGACTGAGTGCTTTTATTGCAAGGGGAAGGGTCACTGGAAGCGGAACTGCCCCAAATACTTAGCGGATAAGAAGGCCGGCAACACCAAAGGTATATTTGATATACATGTGATTGATGTGTACCTTACCAGTACTCGTAGTAACTCCTGGGTATTTGATACCGGTGCCGTTGCTCATATTTGTAACTCACAGCAGGAGCTGCGGAATAAACGGAGACTGGCGAAGGACGAGGTGACGATGCGCGTCGGGAATGGTTCCAGAGTCGATGTGATCGCCGTCGGCACGCTTCCTCTACATTTACCTACGGGATTAGTTTTGAACCTTAATAATTGTTATTTAGTGCCAAGTTTGAGCATGAACATTGTATCTGGATCTCGTTTAATACGAGATGGCTACTCATTTAAGTCTGAGAATAATGGTTGTTCGATTTATATGAGAGATATGTTTTATGGTCATGCTCCGATGGTGAATGGTTTATTCTTAATGACTCTCGAGCGTAATGCTACACATGTTCATAGTGTGAGTACCAAAATATGTAAGATTGATAATGATAGTCCCACATACTTGTGGCACTGCCGCCTTGGTCACATTGGTGTCAAGCGCATGAAGAAGCTCCATGCCGATGGACTTTTAGAGTCTCTTGATTATGAATCGTTTGACACGTGCCCCATGCCTCTTAGGTAAAATGACCAAGACTCCGTTCTCCGGAACAATGGAGCGAGCAACCAACTTGTTGGAAATCATACATACCGATGTGTGCGGTCCAATGAGCGTTGAGGCTCGCGGAGGATATCGTTATGTTCTCACTCTCACAGATGACTTGAGTAGATATGGGTATGTCTACTTAATGAAACACAAGTCTGAGACCTTTGAAAAGTTCAAGGAATTTCAGAATGAGGTGGAGAATCAACGTGACCGAAAGATAAAATTCTTACGATCAGATCGTGGAGGAGAATACTTAAGTCACGAATTTGGTACACACTTAAAGAAATGTGGAATCGTTTCACAGCTCACGCCGCCTGGAACACCTCAGCGAAACGGTGTGTCCGAACGTCGTAATCGCACTCTATTGGATATGGTGCGGTCTATGATGTCTCTTACCGATTTACCGCTATCATTTTGGGGATACGCTCTAGAGACAGCTACATTCACTTTAAATAGGGCACCGTCTAAATCCGTTGAGACGACACCGTATGAATTATGGTTTGGCAAGAAACCTAAGCTGTCGTTTCTAAAAGTTTGGGGATGCGAAGCTTATGTCAAGAAACTTCAACCTGAAAAGCTCGAACCCAAGTCGGAAAAATGCGTATTCATAGGATACCCTAAGGAAACTATAGGGTATACCTTCTACTTAAGATCCGAAGGCAAGATCTTTGTTGCCAAGAACGGATGCTTTCTGGAAAAAGAGTTTCTCTCGAAAGAAGTAAGTGGGAGGAAAGTGGAACTCGATGAAGTACTACCTCTTGAGAGGGATAGTGACGCAGCACAGGAAACCATTCCTGTGATGCCCACACCAACTGAAGAGGAAAACCATGATAATGATCAAGGTACTTCGGATCAAGTTACTGCTGAACTTCGTAGGTCCACAAGGACACGTTCCGCACCAGAGTGGTACGGCAACCCTGTCCTGGAAATCATGTTGTTAGACAACAATGAACCTTCGAACTATGAAGAAGCAATTACGGGCCCGGATTCCAACAAATGGCTTGAAGCCATGAAATCCGAGATAGAATCCATGTATGAAAACAAAGTATGGACTTTGACAGACTTGCCCGATGATCGGCGAGCGATAGAAAACAAATGGATCTTTAAGAAGAAGACGGACGCGGATGGTAATGTTACCATCTATAAAGCTCGACTTGTCGCTAAGGGTTATCGACAGGTTCAAGGGATTGACTACGACGAGACATTCTCTCCCGTAGCGAAGCTAAAATCCGTCCGAATCATGTTAGCAATTGCCGCATACTATGATTATGAGATATGGCAGATGGACGTCAAAACAGCATTCCTTAACGGGCATCTTAAGGAAGAACTGTATATGATGCAGCCGGAAGGTTTTGTCGATCCTCAGAACGCTAACAAAGTATGCAAGCTCCAGCGATCCATTTATGGACTGGTGCAAGCATCTCGGAGTTGGAACATTCGCTTTGATGAGATGATCAAAGCGTTTGGGTTTATGCAGACTTATGGAGAAGCCTGCGTTTACAAGAAAGTGAGTGGGAGCTCTGTAGCATTTCCCATATTATATGTAGATGACATACTCCTGATGGGAAATAATATAGAATTTCTGGACAGCATTAAGGCCTACTTGAATAAGTGTTTTTCAATGAAGGACCTTGGAGAAGCTGCTTATATATTAGGCATCAAGATCTATAGAGATAGATCGAGACGCCTCATAGGTCTTTCACAAAGTACATACCTTGATAAGATTTTGAAGAGATTCAGAATGGATCAGTCCAAGAAGGGGTTCTTGCCTATGTTACAAGGTATGAGACTGAGCTCAGCTCAGTCACCGACCACGACAAAAGATAAAGAAGAGATGAGTGTCATCCCCTATGCTTCAGCCATAGGATCTATTATGTATGCCATGCTGTGTACCAGACCCGATGTAAACCTTGCCGTAAGTTTGGTAGCAAGATACCAAAGTAATCCCGGCAAGGAACACTGGACAGCGGTCAAGAATATCCTGAAGTACCTGAAAAGGACAAAGGACATGTTTCTCGTTTATGGAGGAGACGAAGAGCTCGTCGTAAAGGGTTACGTCGACGCTAGCTTCGACTCAGATCCGGATGACTCTAAGTCACAAACCGGATACGTGTATATGTTGAATGGTGGAGCAGTAAGCTGGTGTAGCTGCAAGCAGAGCGTCGTGGCGGGATCTACGTGTGAAGTGGAGTACATGGCAGCCTCGGAGGCAGCACATGAAGCGATTTGGGTGAAGGAGTTCATCACCGACCTAGGAGTCATACCCAATGCGTCGGGGCCGATCAAACTCTTCTGTGACAACACTGGAGCTATTGCCCTCGCAAAGGAGCCCAGGTTTCACAAGAAGACCAGGCACATCAAGCGTCGTTTCAACTCCATCCGTAAAAATGTTCAAGATGGAGACATAGAGATTTGCAAAGTGCACACGGATCTGAATGTCGCAGATCCGCTGACTAAACCTCTCTCGCGTGCAAAACATGATCAACACCAGAACTCTATGGGTGTTCGATTCATCACAATGTAACTAGATTAGTGACTCTAGTGCAAGTGGGAGACTGTTGGAAATATGCCCTAGAGGCAATAATAAAAGTATTATTATATTTCATTGTTCATGATAATTGTCTTTTATTCATGCTATAACTGTATTATCCGGAAATCGTAATACACGTGTGAATACTTAGACCACAATATGTCCCTGGTAAGCCTCTAGTTGACCAGCTCGTTGTGATCAACAGATAGTCATGGTTTCCTGACTATGGACATTGGATGTCGTTGATAACGGGATCACATCATTAGGAGAATGATGTGATGGACAAGACCCAATCCTAAGCATAGCATAAAAGATCGTGTAGTTCGTTTTGCTAGAGCTTTGCCAATGTCGAATATCTCTTCCTTAGACCATGAGATCGTGTAACTCCCGGATACCGTAGGAGTGCCTTGGGTGTATCAAACGTCACAACGTAACTGGGTGATTATAAAGGTGCATTACAGGTATCTCCGAAAGTAGCTGTTGGGTTGACACGGATCGAGACTGGGATTTTTCACTCCGTATGACGGAGAGGTATCTCTGGGCCCACTCGGTAATGCATCATCATATTGAGCTCAATGTGACCAAGGTGTTGGACACGGGATCATGCATTACGGTACGAGTAAAGTGACTTGCCGGAAACGAGACTGAACAAGGTATTGGGATACCGACGATCGAGTCTCGGGCAAGTAACGTACCGATTGACAAAGGGAATTGCATACAGGGTTTGATCGAATCCTCGACATAGTGGTTCATCCGATGACAACATCGAGGAGCATGTGGGAGCCATCATGGGTATCCAGATCCCGCTGATGGTTATTGACTGAGAGAGTCTCGGTCATGTCTGCATGTCTCCCGAACCCGTAGGGTCTACACACTTAAGGTTCAGTTACGCTAGGGTTATAGGGATATGTATATGCAGTAACCCGAATGTTGTTCGGAGTCCCGGATGAGATCCCGGACGTCACGAGGAGTTCCGGAATGGTCCGGAGGTAAAGATTTATATATGGGAAGTCCTGTTTCGGGCATCGGGACAAGTTTCGGGGTTATCGGTATTGTACCGGGACCACCGGAAGGGTCCCGGGGGTCCACCGGGTGGGTCCACCTGTCCCGGGGGGCCACATGGGCTGTGTGGGGGTGCGCCTTGGCCTAATGGGCCAAGGGCACCAGCCCCACATAGGCCCATGCGCCTAGGGTTCAAGGGGGGCAAGAGTCCTAGGAGGGTAAGGCACCTCCTAGGTGCCTTGGGGGGAGGGAAAACCCCCCTTGGCCGCCGCACCCCCTAGGAGATTTGATCTCCTAGGGCCGGCCACCCCCCTTGGCACCCCTATATATAGTGGGGGGGAGGAGGGACTTCATACCTGAACGCCCTGGCCTTTGGTTGCCTCCTTCTCCCTCCCCAACACCTCCTCCACCTCCATAGTGCTTAGCGAAGCTCTACCGGAGTACTGCAGCTCCACCAACACCATGCCGTCGTGCTGCTGCTGGTGCCATCTCCCTCAACCTCTCCTCCCTTCCTTGCTGGATCAAGAAGGAGGAGACGTGGCTGTTCCGTACGTGTGTTGAACGCGGAGGTGCCGTCCGTTCGGCGCAGGTCATCGGTGATTTGGATCATGTCGAGTACGACTACATCATCACCTTGCAAGCTTCCGCACGCGATCTACAAGTGGTATGTAGATGAAAACTCTCTCCCTAGACTCGTTGCTTAGATGAACTCATAGATGGATCTTGGTGAAACCGTAGGAAAAATTTTAATTTTCTGCAACGTTCCCCAACACCAGCAGCCCCGTCAAGCGGGCATCCGCTGGGTCTTCGGGGAGGGGAGCCGGACAGTCTACTGTCGACGTCCTCTGCCAGTCCTGTCAGAGGCACTGGGAGTTTTAGATCCCGCATAGAGTCAAACTATGAAAGAAAATAAATGTCCCATAGAGGATAACAAAGCTTACCTCGCCGGCCCGGCGCTTGGTGCTGAATCCGCGGTCTTCCATCGCGGACACGGGAGCTTCTCCTCCCTTGAACAGCACCCTCCAGGCGGCTTCGTATGTCATGTCGAAGAGCCCGCTCAAAGGCCTGGTGCTGTGCCGGATCGAACTCCCACAAATTAAAGGCCCGTTGTTGGCAGGGGAGAATCCGGCGGATGAGCATGACCTGGATCACATTGACAAGCCTAAGCTTCTTGTTCACCAGGGTCTGAAGACAGGACTAGACTCCTGTCAGCTCCTCCGAACTGCCCCATAGCAAGCCCTTCTCTTTCCAGGAGGTGAGCTGCATCGGGATACCAGATCTAAACTCGGGGGCCGCAGCCCATTTTGGGTCGTGCGGCTCGGTGATGTAGAACCACCCCGATTGCCACCCCTTGACGGACTCCACGAAGGCCCCTTCGAGCCAGATGACGTTGGGCATCTTGCCCAACATGGCGCCTCCGCACTCCGCTTGGACGCCCTTCACTATCTTCGGCTTGACGTTGAAGGTCTTGAGCCACAAGCCGAAGTGGGGCTGGATGCAGAGGAAGGCCTCGCACACGACGATAAACGCCGAGATGTTAAGGATGAAGTTTGGCGCCAGATCGTGGAAATCCAGGCCGTAATAGTACATGAGCCCCCGGACAAAGGGATGCAACGGGAAGCCCAGTCCGTGGAGGAAGTGGGGAAGGAATACGACCCTCTCATGGGGCCTGGGGGTGGGGATGAGCTGCCCCTTGTCGGGCAGCCGGTGCGCGATGTTGCCGGAAAGGTATCCGGCGCTGCGCAGCTTTGCGATGTGCTCCTCCGTAACGGAGGAGGCCAACCATTTGCCTCCTGCTCCAGACATGGTCGGAGAAGGTCGAGACGAGATGTGCGGACTTGGGCGCTGGAGCTCGAGTGCGCGGAGATTGATAAGCAAAGGAGGAATAAGGCGTAGGTAAAAAAGGGTGGATCCTTATCCCCTTATATATGGGCGGACGAAAGCTATGCGTCCCCACCGGCCTGGTAAAACTCGCTTATCTCCCAAGCGCCACCATCAATGGCGCGGTTGGGTTACCCACGTCCGTATTGATGAGAATCCCGGAATAAGGGGAACACGATCTCTGCTTCGACAAGACGTGCTAAGGAAACCGCTTCGCTAAACGCGCTGAGGTGGTATAGTAAAAAACGATTCAAGTAAAGGCTTGGTAGTGGTGTGATGTCATGCCACAAAATACATCAGCAGATTGAACTTGTGTACATATTATTCTCTCTACGGTGGAATGTGAAAATTATTTTGCAGAGCCGGACACTATCCTGGTGTTCACAATTTTCTACGAATTATTCGGAGGAGGAACCCGCCTTGCAATGCCGAACATTGTGCGTGCCGGACTCATCGTCATTGAAGCCTGGTTCAGGGGCTACTGAGGGAGTCCTGGACTAGGGGGTGTCCGGATAGCCGGACTATCATCATCGGCCGGACTCCAAGACTATGAAGATACAAGATTGAAGACTTCGTCCCGTGTCCGGATGGGACTTTCCTTGGCGTGGAAGGCAAGCTTGGCGATACGGATATGTAGATCTCCTACCATTGTAACCGACTCTGTGTAACCCTAGCCTTCTCCGGTGTCTATATAAACTGGAGGGTTTTAGTCCGTAGGACAACACAACCATTACAACAATCATACCATAGGCTAGCTTCTAGGGTTTATCCTCCTTGATCTCCCGGTAGATCCACTCTTGTACTACCCATATCATCAATATCAATCGAGCAGGAGTAGGGTTTTACCTCCATCGAGAGGGCCCGAACCTGGGTAAAAACATCGTGTCCCTTGTCTCCTGTTACCATCCGCCTAGACGCACAGTTCGGGACTCCCTACCCGAGATCCGCCAGTTTTGACACCGACACCCACCATGGCGCCTCCGCACTCCGCTTGGACGCCCTTCACCACCTTCGGCTTGACATTGAAGGTCTTTAGCCACAAGCCGAAGTGGGGCTGGATGCAGAGGAAAGCCTCGCACACGACGATAAACGCCGAGATGTTGAGGATGAAGTTTGGCGCCAGATCGTGGAAGTCCAGGCCGTAGTAATACATGAGCCCCCGGACGAAAGGGTGAAGTGGGAAGCCCAGTCCGTGGAGGAAGTGGGGAAGAAATACGACCCTCTCATGGGGCCTGGGGGTGGGGATGAGCTGCCCCTTGTCGGGCAGCTGGTGCGCGATGTCGCCGGACAGGTATCCGGCGCCGCGCAGCTTCTCGATGTGCTCCTCCGTAACGGAGGAGGCCATCCACTTGCCTCCCGCTCCGGACATGGCCGGGGAAGGTTGAGGCGAGATGTGCGGACTTAGGAGCTGGAGCTCGAGTGCGCGGAGATGGATAAGCAAAGGAGGAAGAAGGCGTAGGTAAAAAAGGCGGATCCTTATCCCCTTATATATGGGCGGACGAAGACTATGCGTCCCCCCGGCCTGGTAAAACTCGCTTATCTCCCAAGCGCCACAATCAATGGCGCGGTTGGGTTACCCACGTCCGTATTGATGGGAATCCCGGAATAAGGGGAACACGATCTCTGCTTTGACAAGACGTGCCAAGAAACCGCTTCGCTAAACGCGCTGAGGTGGTATAATAAAAACGATTCAAGTAAAGGCTTGGTAGTGGTGTGACGTCATGCCACAGAATACGTCAGCAGATTGAACTTGTGTAAATATTATTCTATCTACGGTGGTATGTGGAATTTATTTTGCAGAGCTGGACACTATCCTGGTGTTCACAATCTTCTATGAATTATTTGGAGGAGGAACCCGCCTTGCAATGCCGAAGACAATATGCGCGCCGGACTCATCGTCATTGAAGCCTGGTTCAGGGGCTACTGAGGGAGTCCTGGACTAGGGGGTGTCCGGATAGCCGGACTATCATCATCGGCCGGACTCCAAGACTATGAAGATACAAGATTGAAGACTTCGTCCCGTGTCCGTATGGGAATTTCCTTGGCGTGGAAGGCAAGCTTGGCAATACGGATATGTAGATCTCCTACCATTGTAACCGACTCTGTGTAACCCTAGCCCTCTCCGGTGTCTATATAAACCGGAGGGTTTTAGTCCATAGGACGAACAACCATTACAACAATCATACCATAGGCTAGCTTCTAGGGTTTAGCCTCCTTGATCTCGTGGTAGATCCAGTCTTGTACTACCCATATCATCAATATCAATCAAGCAGGAGTAGGGTTTTACCTCCATCAAGAGGGCCCGAACCTGGGTAAAAACATCGTGTCCCTTGTCTTCTGTTACCATCCGCCTAGACGCACAGTTCGGGACCCCCTACCCGAGATCCGCCGGTTTTGACACCGACACCCCAATTGTGAGTCGAGGGTGAACTTCCAGGAGAGAAAAAAATAGTCCTGACCCAGTTGCGTGTCGAAGATAGACATGGAATTGAGACAAAAAAAGTTACATGTTATGGGTAAAGTTACAGTTAGGATATAAAAAGGTAGACCCCTAGTTGCATGTTGACGGTGAACTTGCAACTCAAACAAAAATTACTAGGGCCAGTTGCATATCGAGCGCAAGTTAGAGCCACAAAACTTGTCTCTTTGACATCTAACTTGAAAACAAAATAGGGATAGGCAACGACAAGTGACATCGGCTGTCTCCTGAACTTCTACAAGGCAAGTCAGATGAATGGGCCCAAAGAACACAACCATAAAATGGCTCGACAAAAAACATGCAATGCAAATTGTCCAACAAGTGAAAACAAAACAAAACAAGGCAACATCGAAATACATCGGCTGACGATGTGCGATCAAGATTTTGCAAGAAATTGCAACAACAAGATCCAACAAAACAACAATTTAGATGACACATTGCAAAATCTCATCTTGATGAATCTTAGAAAAAATGCGAGACAATGTCAAAGGAACTAAAAAGGCAACTAGGATGAAACAAACTCTGGGCCAAGTTGTGGGTTAAGGGTGTAATTGTAAATGGGATAAAAAAACGAAATATAGGCTCCAGTTGCGAGTTGGGTGGGCTTGGGACTCGGACAACTAGGAGCCCAGTTGCGATTTGAGGGTGGACTTGCAACTGGGACATCTACGAAACTATGAGTCAAGGGTTGACTTGCAACTGGAATGAAACAAACTATGGTCATAGTTGCAAGTCAAGGGTGCACTTGCAACCAAGATTAAAACGAGAGGAAAACCAATGAATAAAAAAATGATAAAATAAAAAATCATGAACAAAAAATAAAAAACATCCTAGCTACTTGGGTCGGCTCATATGCGATTTTTTCGCTATCGACGGGTGGAGTTGCAACTAGAACTAAAAAAAGATCGGACCCCCAGTGGCGAGTCGATGGTGGACTCGCAAGTGGGACCAAAAACATTGGGCCCCAGTTGCGAGTCGAGGGTGGACTTGCAACTGGGACAAGAAAAGGTCAAGCCCTAGTTGCAAGTTGACGGTGGACTTACAACCGGGACAAAATAAGGTCAGGCTCCAGTTGCGAATCGAGGATGGACTTGCAATTGGGACTAAAAAATCTGAGCCCCGGTTGCGAGTCGAGATCGGACTTGCAACTCAGACAAAAAAGGTTGAGGCTTAGTTGCGAGTCTAGAGTAGACTTGCAACTTGAAGAAAAAAGGTTAGGCCCGAGTTGTGAGTCGAGGGTGGACTTCCAACTTGGACAAAAGAAAAAGGTCTGGCCCCATTTGTGAGTCAAGAGTGAACTTGCAACTAGGACGAAAAAGGTTAGGCCCCAGTTATAAATCAAGGTTGGACTCCCAACTAGGAAAAACAAGTGGGACCCAAGTTGCAAGTCGAGGATGGACTTGCAATTAGAATAGAAAATGTCGGGGCTCAGTTGTGAGTCGAGAGCGGAATTGCAATTGGGAAAAAGGTCGAACCGCAGTTGCGACTCGAGGGTGGACTTGCAACTGGGACGAAAAAGGTTGGACCCCCAGTTGCGAGTTGAGGGTGGACTTGCGACCAGGACAACAAAAATCCAGGTCCTAGTTACAATTCATGGGTGTGATTGCAACCGGACAAAAAAAGATTGGCTCTAGTTGCGAGTGAAGGGTGGACTTGCAACTAGGATTAAAAATGAGAGGAAAACCAGTGAAGAAAAAAATGTGATAAACTAAAAAAATCTTAAAAAAACAAAAAATATCCTAACTACTTGGGCCGGCTCATCTGCAATTTGTTCGCTATTGTGGGATGGAGTTGCAACTGGGACAAAAAATGATCGGACCCCCAATGGCGAGTCGATGGTGGACTCGCAAGTGGGACAAAAAAGGTCGGGCCCCAGTTGCGAGTCGAGGGTGGACTTGCAACTGGGACAAAAAAAGGTCAAGCCCTAGTTGCGAGTTGACGGTGGACTTGCAACTGGGACTAAAAAAAGGTCGGGCCCCAGTTGTGAATCGAGAATGGACTTGCAATTGGGACTAAAAAAATCTGGGCCCCGGTTGCGAGTCGAGAGTGGACTTGCAACTCGGACAAAAAAGGTTGAGCCTTAGTTGCGAGTCTAGAGTAGACTTGCAACTTGTACAGAAAAGGTTAGGCCCTAGTTGTGAGTCGAGGGTGGACTTCCAACTTGGACAAAAGAAAAAGGTCTGGCCCCATTTGTGAGTCAAGAGTGAACTTGCAACTAGGATGAAAAAGGTGGACACATGCTTGTTAGAAAAAAGAAGGTCCACCCTCCACTCGCAACATAGGAAAAAAATCACATACTCTAACAAGATATTTCTGTAGAATAATTACCAACAACAAGTGATTTGCATGTGCAGTTTACTAAAATTGGGATGCAACTCACTCTACTAAAAAGCATGATGCTACCCACTCCAAAATAAAAACAGACACATGCTTGCATCTAGCGGTTGACCACTGCATATATATTTATACTAGAAGAACACCCATGCATTGCAACGGGGCCACATTAACTTTAAGAGTTCAATATCAATTATGTTAATATTACATTTAATATTCTCATACATATCAAGTGACATTGGCGACCTTTTTACCATCAAATTCTCACTCACTCTCTCTCTCTCTCTCTCTATAACACACACACATATCCATCTTATTGGGTACGGGACCATAATCCATCTATTTCACACGCAC
The DNA here is from genome assembly GCF_002162155.2 of Triticum dicoccoides. Classification (NCBI taxonomy): domain Eukaryota; kingdom Viridiplantae; phylum Streptophyta; class Magnoliopsida; order Poales; family Poaceae; genus Triticum; species Triticum dicoccoides. Next base: position 79,978,571 of record NC_041385.1, read on the forward strand.
ACGCGCTAGTGCATAACAATATGGATTATAAAACAGGTTCAAGGTAGTAACAAGGATTCTTCTCATGCATTAATAAACAAATGTTCTGCACTGAAGACAAGATAAACAATTCCCAAAGTGCATCAGAGCATCACAGAACATTACTGGCAAGATAAATGCACGACGATACACCCAACTTATTTAATTAATATAATTAAATTATCAGTAAATTAGTCACCAACCTGCTCGGATGAACCGGAACAGAGCCAACATATATCATCCTAGACAAACGCAACATCAACCATTTACCTTGGTACTTTAGGGACCGACAGGAGGATGCATGTAGAAGTGCTTCTTGCCTGCGAATCCACAGTCAGAGAGAGAAATTGGAACCCATTCGGGCCAACTTGGATCTTCGGTGATTGTCCGCCGGTATGGAGAATTTAGGAGGTTGGGTGCAGGGAGTGGCCTTGTGGATGATGGATGGAGGTGCGGAGGGATGTGGTCACCGGAAGGTCGAAAGCGGAGAGGGTTGGGCACGTTAGGTGGAGCCGGTGGTGCGCGACAATCGGAGGCGGCCCAATCGTGGGCGGCGAACTGACGATAGCCTCGGCCCATCTCTCGACGCAACGAAGATAGAGAGGGCGGCACTGCCGGTGCTCGAGGACGCCGCTCAGCACCATCTACATCGAGGGGAAAGAGAGGCCAGAAAGCGATAGGGTGATGCGGGGCTAGGGATTGCGGAGGAGGGTGGGGTGTGCGATTTGAATGGATGATTCTGTCCACCGTTTTCTTGTACGTGGCGGTGGAGACGGCGGCGTCCAGCCATGCAGGCGAGGCGCAGTAGCAGAGGCGGGGGCGATTTTTTGCTACTGAGATGCAGGGTGTGGGATTGATCGTTCATGTTCTCTTTTCCTTTTTAACGGGAGATGGATGCGATTTTTTCACGAGGGGAGAGATGCGACCACGTACAGATTCCATAATAAATTAATTAGGTCCATAACAGGATTTCTTTACAATGCGTTAAGATTTACATGTTAGTTTTCTTAATAAAGAAATGCACTGATGTAGGGATCGATTGATTTGGGTAAGGAAAGATAGATTCGTGATCTTTTGTATGTTAGGAAATTAGTGGTTTGCAAGGAAAGAGTGGAGAGAAAAAGAACCAATGCGACCACGTATAGATTCCATAATAAATTAATTAGGTCCATAACGGGATTTGTTTGCAATGTGTTAAGATTTACGTGTTAGTTTTCTTAATAAAGAAATGCACTGATGTAGGGTGCGATTGGTTCGGGTAAGGAAAGATAGATTCGTGATATTTTGTATGTTAGGAAATTATTGGTTTGCAAGGAAAGAGTGGAGAGAAAAAGAACCAGTACGAGGGGGTGGTGGGAGGTGGGACGAATAAAAACCGGACGAAATTGGGAGGTGGGAGGGGGCGAGTAAAAACCGCCGAAAAAAACCAACGAAATTGGGAGGTGGGAGGGAGGATGAAAAAAACCCAGGGGAGGTGGGAGGAGGACAAAAATAAACCGTACGAGGCTACCAACTGCTCCATTAGGAGTAGAGATTGTTTGTGAAAATAACGTGCGACGATGACTTAGCGAGCGGATCACCTTAAAAAAGACATAGCGAGCAGATTCCCTTAAAACTGGTAGAAATGGATACGATTGATGACGTTGATAAATAGTGGTGAATGTTGGCATAATTTACTATCATCATGCATGGAAACGAATCATCAAGAAAAAGAATACTTCCTATTACTACACTCATAGGAAGCTTCCTAATCTCTGCTACCAAACAGTTTCTGCCCAAACAAGGAAGGAAAGTTATGGATGTGATTCGAAAGGAAACAAACGTTATGAAGATTAATTAATTTAGATTTGATCTTTAGAGATTGATTGTGATTGATTCTTTTACATAAAGACATTACTAAATAATTTGCGTCAGTATGGAAAGTTCTGATCCGTTCAATTTTTTTCGTTGTGTGAGAGGGTGAAGTGAAAATAAACCGATGAAGTGGGGGAGGTGACGAAAAAAATCTACGACGGTTAACCTACGAAAAAAAAATGGACGAAAGTGGTGGGACGAAAATTGACCGGCGGAGACTACCAACTGCTCAATTAGGAGTAGAGATTGGTTGGTTCAATTTTTTTTTGCGTGGAGGGAACTACCTGGGAGGTGGAAGGGAGTACGATAATAAACCGTCTTGGCTGAGCGAGAGGTGGGAGCAAGTACCAAAGAAGTACCAAAAAAGACCGGGTGAGGTGGGACGAAAATAAAACCCGAAACGCGACCTACCAACTAAGACATTAGGAGTAGAGATATTAACAAAAGTGCAGATCCCGTCCCACTCTTCACTTTTTGACAAAAAACTTCCGAATAGCAATCTTGGTGAGTGATCTCGACCGGGTTCGATCGGCATGGCGTGTCGTTCCTCCAGGAGTGGGTGCTGAGAGGAAGGATGGCAAACCTCCATTGTCAATCGGCCGGAGCTGCATCGTCATTTGGATCAGAGCATGGACGAAATCGAGATGGTAGAGGTTGAGGAATTTGTAGGACGTGAGGGTTTAGGGTGGGCATCACGAGAAATCACCCATATCTTGGGAGACGGCAGACCCGAGGTGCAGTCGTGTTCGTGCTTCAGGGGCTGCCACGTGCTGTCCTCACCGCCATCGCCTGTCGATGCCACTTCAGCGCCACGAGCATGGGACTGAGGGACGAAGGGAAGAGAAGGGAAGGAAGCGAGCTAATGACGTACCTATGTTTGGTATGTAATACCCTCCATTAAGAGTAGATATTTTCTTAAAATCGGTTATTTTGTTTCCTAATTAATGTGATTGAGCAATTTAAGGTAAGGTTAATTAATTTAGATTTGATATTCAGAGATTGATCGTGATTGATTCTTTCACATAAAGACATTACTAAAAATAACTTGCACCAGCATGGAAAGTTATGACCCATTAAGATTTTTTTCGTTGTGTGAGAGGGTGACGCGAAACTAAATCGGTGGGGTGGGGGAAGGACGAAAAAAAACCAGCGAAATAAAACGGGTGGGAGGTGGGAGGAAGTACCAAAGAAGTACCAAAAAAGACCGGGTAAGGTGGGACGAAAATAAAACCCGGAACGCGACCTACCAACTGAGACATTAGGAGTAGAGATAATCGTATTTTTTATTTTTTTTTAATTTAATATGTGTTTATAAGTTCACTTTTGTGGACTAGACATAAAAACTGATGGCTTCGGATGATGCTTTTTTATTTTTATTGACTGACAGGTCACTACATAACTATGATGGTTTGGACTGAAAAATCATCGAGTTTTACACAATCAAAAGAGATGCATAAAAATAAGTGTTGCACACGATAATACAAAAGGTGTACTTTTTATATGTTCATTTTTAAAGAGTATAAGAAAGATGGAGATGGATTATGTTGGCGTTCAAAAGTAATCCGCCGTTAAAATAATCCATCGATAAAGGACCCGAGACGATATTACTGGAAGGGGCCAAAAATTCACCAAGTTTTATAAAACAATACAAGTATATATATGCAACTAAAAAAAATACTAAAAGGTCCATGGCAACGCACGGGCGTTCTACTAGTGTAACTAAAAATTTCAGTAGTGGAATTGACCATTCTTGCGGCAATGGCCAATCTGCTAAACTTGATGTAAGTAGATCTGCATAATGACGTTGTATTTGGAACTATGCTAACAAGTGATACTCATCACTGAAACTGTGAAACATGATATTTGCTTCATTGTTTCTTTTATAACTTGACAAATCTCCAAGAAGCTTGTGCGGCTGAAATTGCTGCACATGGATGGTATAAATCTGCTGCCCACAAATCCATTGCTTTTAGTCACTGGTTGTCACCCCTCACTCACCACTCACCAGCAGACCGACAGGTGAAACCAAAGATAAGGTCCGGGACAGAGATGGCATGGCCACTGCTCCGGCAGCTCCTGCTCATCGCCGCCGCCACCACCGCGGCTGCGTCGGCCTCAGCGACGACGCCTGACCGGCCGGCGCCGTGGCCGGAGCAGTTCCACGCGGTGCTGTTCACGAACCTGACCAACGTCTCGATTGCTTCAACGGGCCCGCCGCTCCGCCTGCACGACCTGTACTACGATTGGCCGCGGCGGCGCAACCTGAACCTTATCCGGCACCAGCTGTCCGGGGACCCGCTGTACGACGTGGAGTGGAACAACGGCACCACCTTCTACTTCGACTCGGCCACCTGCCGCACGCAGCAGGTCCCCGTCGGCGTGCTCCCCCCCGGGTGGCTCGCCGACGGAGGCGCCGTCTACCTCGGACGCGAGACCACCGGCGGGATCGACTGCCACGTCTGGGGCAAGGCTGATTTCATCGTCTACTACGAGGACGCGCTCACGGGCCGCCCCGTCCACTGGAACTTCCTTGACGGTATGCACATCCCATTGCCACTACTGTTAGTTTATCAGCTCCAAAAAATCCATGTACGTACGTGATGTCTGAAACTTTATGGAGGTCTGCATGCATGCTTGCAGTGACGGGGTTACAGCAGTTCGTGATGAGCTTCGAGGTGGGCGTGGTGCTGGAAGATGACGACCAGTGGCAGGCGCCCGCGCACTGCTTCCTGGATGAAACTGCTAACCGGACCAACGAGGATGACGACCATCTGGATGAATGGCAGGCGGCCAGGCTATTCAGGAAGTTTGCTGGAGCTGCTGCCGCGTACTGAACATGTCTGAATCTGAATATAAATATATGGTGCGTGTTTGGCTGGCGAGCCACTCCTACATTACACGGGTGAACTATGTAATCTCGGGTTAGACCGCTCGTGCTTGTGTTATCTTGTCTCTTGTCTGTTAGTCATGTGTGTATATTTTGTAATGTAGAGCCCGGGGTACTCCCCTTTTCAAAAGTAATGAGATGTGTGCTTGCGTAAGTACTGCAACTATTAAATGTGTGACTTAGCTTACTTAAAGATAACCAATGATTAATTTTTTCTTAGACTATGCTATTACAAAACCATCACTGGAAATGTCACATCCCAGTCTATGGTAGGAACCAAACCTTTTGAAATATTATTGGGCATAAGGCTATCCCTAATAAGTCCCAAGTAATATACAAAGCCCTATTAGTTTTTTCCCAAAATATTTGAGTTGGATTTATTTTGTAGTCAATCCAAATCAAAGGGAATTATTCAAAAATGGTCATGTATTTTATTGGCAGGGAATATTATTTCCATAAGTCCAAATGACATGTTGAACTTCTGCCCACTTTCTAAAATGAATTTGAAACATATTTGGTTTTGAAACCAAATTCAAATTTAAAAAGAAAATATAAGTGCATACATTATATGTCCAAAATGCCAAACAAAAAATTTGAACATTCACAAATATTCCATTTGGAATTAGAAAATGTTCTCTATTTGAAAAAAAAATCAAATTCAAACTCTATTTGAATTTACAAAAAAGACGGAAAAAGAAAAAAGAAGAAAAATGGAAACAGAAAAGAAAAAAGGCCCATCTGGGCCAGCCAGCCTCACGCGCGCCCATCTCTCTCCCCCGAGCCACTGACATGTGGGGCCCGCATGTCAAGTCTGTCCCCCACCTCTCTCTCGCAACTGCCCACATCGCGCACGACCCCAAGCACGACTGCGCCCAGGTTGCGCACATTCACGTGCTCTCCGGCCACCGCACCTATAAATAGCCCTCGACCTCCTCATCATTTTGCCCCATTCGATTTGACCAGAGCATCGCCAGGCTGCATTCATATGGCACTAACTTGGCACTCATCTACTTTTTTCAGGCCACACCATCACAACCATCAAGACAGCGGCGCATGTCATGGCTGCACTGAATCTCCTTATTACCATAGTCACAGTCTGACTTTCTGGGCTTACCGCTGTGATGGTGGAAACTACACTGCGCCCAGCAAGTACTAGCAAAACCTTGAAGAGCTGTCCGCCACGCTGCCTGAGGCAGCCACCTCCTTCCCCTCTTTGTTCTACAAGTAGATGGTTGGTTCTAGCCAGGACAGAACATATGCTCTAGAAAGATGTCATGGTGACACAAAGGCTTATGACTGCAAGAGATGTCTCACTCAGGCCTTCCAGGATGCCCGGGTTGTGTGCACATTTAGGAAGAGTGAATCTATCTACTATGATGTGTGCAATCTTGGGTTTGCTGAAAGTAACATCATATTTCATTACAGAGATTTTTACCCAGTGCAAAGCATTCGACAAGGCTGCTAGTGAACTGCTTGCTGATGTGACATATACTTCGGGAATTTGTGTTGGGCTGGGGGGCAATAGCCCCCTCAGCTATATACGGTTATCGGTATCGATTCTTCAAGGCTTTGAACGGTGAGTTAAGTATGAGATGCGGAATTGATTGTTTACATCATATTGTTCCTTGGGTTACATGTCAACTACATGCAGGACGACATATGTTGACTGTGTTAGGCATAGTGGTAGGTGTAGTGATACTGACAATCATCTTATTGCTACTTTAGTGGTGGTTTCTGGTACAATTTTCTTCCCGATTCTTAATAATCCAACAAGTGATGTGTTGTGTCTCACCCTGGACACCCTGTGCCATTTATTCCCCTTGCTCATTTTTGTACATGTACAATATTAATATCACACACTCGCCCTCAAGATATAATCATACCGATTGTCGTGGAATTGTCACGGCAGATGTCCTAGTGAAAGGACTTAGTCGTGGAGCCATCACAACTAGGAAGCTTAAAGGGGTTAATCAGGACAAAGGACACGAGGTTTATACTGGTTCGGCCCTTACGGTGAAGGTAAAAGCCTACGATCCAGTTTTGAGTGGGATTGCTTATGTCTCGATAACCAGGAAACGAATCGCTTGACCTAGCTCTCGAGTTGATGTTACTTGTCCTAAACCGCCGTCGGGTCGTCCCTTTATATATAGAGGTAGACGCCCTGCGGCTCACAGAGTCCCGGCCGGCTCATAAACAGTGTCCGGCTCAGCCTCTTAACTATTCTTGCCTTACAATACAAGTCATGCATACATGGTGGTTTATCACTACGGGCCTTAAGTCGCCTCTGGGCCTTGGGCCCTTAACTAAACCGCCATCTATATCCCGGGTCTTGGACTTCAAGAATATTTGCAAGTATAACCCGGCCCCTCCTGAGCGGTTCATACCAATAGTTATATCCCCGACATTAGGCCCCAGATTGATTTGAACTAGTTCATGTCAATCTTCGACACTTAAGGAAAAATCTTCTGCCCTTATGAAATTTTTGTAACCCGCCATGACGTCATCCTTTGAATTTGTGGTAACCCGCCATGACGTCACCTATCATAAAAGCATGTTTTATCCAATGCATCCCAACGGATCTTTGTCTTGATGACCATCTCGAAAATCGAGGCGTCCTTGTAGTTGGATAACTCATATTTTCGGGCTCCTCGTTTTTCGTGCTCTTTTAGTGGCCCTTCCTTATAAATAGACCCGACTAGGTCTTCCTCATTCTTCCCTTTCCGCATCTTCTTCCTCTCGCCCCCGTCTGTCACTGGAGCTCCACCGCCGCCGTAGGAGGGCATCTCGTCTCCGTCGACCTAGGCCGCTGCATCGACCTGAACTTGACCAGAAAACAGCGGCGCCCCTCTGCAGCAGATACATCGCAGTAAGTTTTTCCCTTTCCGCACCATAGATCCATGCTAGGGTTAGCGAGTTCATCTGTACAGTTCCTTGTTCATTCCAGTTCTTCGCATTTGCTTCTGTCGTGGTTTCTTTGATCCAACAGTAGCGTAGATCTTGTGCGGTAGGTGCTCTGCATCCATTTTAGGCGCTAGCAGATCTTCTTTCTTTGTAAAGAATCCTCAGTAGAACGCATGAACTTCTCTATACTATGTTTTTAGGTCTAGAAATTTTTCTTTTGTGAACGTCTGTTTGATCCAAAATAATAGCCGTAGTTTGCGAAATCTGTTTATTCAACACTTAGGAAAAAAATCTGCACTTGTTAGATTCATCTAGCCATGGCGACTCTGATCACCGGTTTAAAAGAGGCAATGCTCAATTGATAACTTGAACCACCCTTGGCGGTTTAAATAGTCTTGACGGCTTATAGAGCCTATGGCGGCTTAAATAACCTTGACATAATTATCCTTATACCATTAGGCCCCTTCGTAAGCCGCCATCTTGACTATGCGTTGTAATATTTTCCTGCCTGGCTTAAATTTGAACCGGTACTTTTTTCTTTGTCTTAGGATTTTCAATCATAATGGCACCAAAGGCACCCACCTCCTGCAACTGGGTTAAATCCAATGTCACTGACAGTACTCTTGACGATTTTGTGAAGACCGGCTATCTGCCGAAGAAAGAAGTCATGAGTTATCGTGATCCTAACCTGGAGGAGGAATTTCCTAAGACCAAAGAAGGAGAAGTTGTTGTTTTCATGGATCACAGGAACCGGGGTTTCACTCCACCTGGCTCAAAGTTCTTCAGAGACGTGTTGCATTTCTTTGATCTTCACCCACAAGACATCGGACACAATTTCGTGTCTAATATCTGCAACTTCCAAGTATTCAGTGAAGTATACCTCGGAGAACAACCCAACTTGCTTCTCTTTAGAGAGCTATTTTACTTGAACCGCCAGAATGAGTGCGCTAGAGGTCAGAGCTTAGAGCTTGGCGGTGTCTCAATCCAGCATCGTAGGGACGTGATCTTTCCTTACGCCAACCCGCCGAGCCACCCAAAAGATTGGAATATGACGTGGTTTTACTACCAAGACACCTCTCCAGCTGGTGAAAACCCTCCGCCCGGCTTTTGTGCTCTTCGTCTTGGGCCCAACCATCATTTGCCGGACAAGATTACAGCCACCAAACGCAAATCACTCGCCCCCACTTTGGCCAAGATCAAAGCTCTTCTGGGAAACAGGTTAACAGGCATCGACCTGGTCCGGGTTTCGCTTGCCTGGTGGATCATTCCGTTGAGCCGCCGCCCCAGCTTGATGTGCGATTATATGGGCGCAAAGGATGACCCTCTACGACACAGCCCTAATGACTTGCCTGAAGATGTCATCGACGATATGACCAAGTCTCTTTTGAACGAGAGCCTGGCAGACTGTGGTAAGGTGGGCTTAGCCCCCTTCTGTAAAGCTAACCCGGCTCCAAAGGTAAGCTGCCCATATGAAATAATTACCTTGATTTTTCGATGTTTCACCCATACTCATACATATGTTAATCTTTGCAGGTAGGTGATAAATTATGGAAGGTCAAATATGACCATTAGGCTGCCAAGAAAGCCAGGAAGGAGAAGAAAGCTACCAGAAAAGAGGCTGCCAAGAAGAAGGGCAAAAAGGCCACCGCCTCTGACCTGCTTCGGCTAGCAGACTCTTCTGAGTCGGAGGTAGCCCTTGATTCCCTTGGCTCATTTTTTAACCATCTTATTGACACTGATTATCAGTAGGACGACACATGAGCAAGCTGTCGGTGTCAAAACCGGCGGATCTCGGGTAGGGAGTCCCAAACTGTGCGTCTAGGCGGATGGTAACTGGAGACAAGGGACACGATGTTTTTACCAAGGTTCGGGCCCTCTCGATGGAGGTAAAACCCTACTCCTGCTTGATTAATATTGATGATATGGGTAGTACAAGAGTAGATCTACCACGAGATCAGAGAGGCTAAACCCTAGAAGCTAGCCTATGGTATGATTGTTGTTCGTCCTACGGACTAAAAACCCTCTGGTTTATATAGGCACCAAAGAGGGTTAGGGTTACACAGAGTCGGTTACAATGGTAGGAGATCTACATATCTGTATCGCCAAGCTTGCCTTCCACGCCAAGGAAAGTCCCATCCGGACATGGGACGAAGTCTTCAATCTTGTATCTTCATAGTCCATGAGTCCGGCCAAAGGTGATAGTTCGGCTATCCGGACACCCCCTAATCCAGGACTCCCTCAGTAGCCCCTGAACCAGGCTTCAATGACGACGAGTCCAGCGTGCATATTGTCTTCGGCATTGCAAGGCGGGTTCCTCCTCCGAATACTTCATAGAAGATTTTGAACACAAGGATAGTGTCCGGCTCTGCAAGATAAGTTCCACATACCACCTTAGAGAGAATAATATTTACACAAATTCAATCTGCTGACGTATTCCATGGCGTGACATCACACCATGGCCAAGCCTTTATTCGGATCATTTTTACTGTCCCACCTCAGCGCGTTTAGCGAGGCGGTTTCCTTGGCACGTCTTGTTGAAGCAGAGATCGTGTCCCCTTATTCCGAGATTCTCATTAATACGGGCGTGGGTAACCCAGTCGTGCCCGTTGGTACGTCTCCTCTATCGAACGCGATTCCCGAACGGTCACGGGGAAGGCTCTTGGTATTCAACCTCTTTATAAAGAGACCAAGACTCCATTCCTTTCTTTCAATCTCAATCGAATCCGCCCCTCGCCTCGAGTTCCAACACCCAAAGCTCCAGATTCAGGCGCTTCGGACCTTCGATGATGTCCGGCTCCGACCTGCAAGGCCGGTGGACGCCTTCCTCCATTACGGAAGAAGACGTGCTAAAGCTAAGAGATGCCAGGTATCTAACCGGCGAAATTTCGCATAGGTTGCCTGCCCAAGGGCAGGTTATTCCCACTCCCAAGCCTGGCGAAAGCGTAGTGTTCGCGTCTCACTTCCTTTGGGGACTAGGCTTCCCGACGGACCCCTTCGTGAGGGGGCTCATGTTTTACTATGGGTTGGAATTTCATGACTTTGATCCGGAGTCCATCCTCCACATCTCATCGTTCATTGTCGTATGCGAAGCCTTCCTCCGCATGACCCCTCACTTCAGATTGTGGCTCAAGACCTTCAAAGTGGAGCCGAAGATGATCAAGGGGCAGCAGGCAGAGTGTAGAGGGGCTATTATAAGCAAGAATGCTGATGCTCCGTGGCCCGAGGGCTCTTTTCAAGAGGATCTTGGCTTATGGCAACAAGAGTGGTTTTATATCATAGCTCCCAGGGGCACCAAATGGGTGGCGCCACCTGCCTTTCGCTCGGGTCCTCCACCGCGGCTGGCGTCATGGGTCAATAAAGGACTTGACTGGGGGCCGTCCAAGGACGTGCCCTTGTTGCAGGGCCGCGTTCAAGATCTCCTAGAGAAAGAGATCACTCTGGTCGTAGTAGCACAGGTCATGCTGATTCGTCGCACCCTGCCCTGCAAACATCGCCCCCTCCGCCTGTGGGAATTTAACCCAGAGGGACCACGAGCTCTCCAACATTTTATGGGCGCGACGCCCGTGGAGATGTACAAGCTTTTCTTCGGATCACAAGCGATGTGTCCGGACTTGACCGAGGATGCAGGTCTGAACTGCAATCGCCCGGATACTCAAGTAAGTAGCCCCGTACCCGGACATGCTATCCCATATTTATCATGAATTTGCCCTCAAAAGAGTTGTCCCTTGAACAGGAGCGGATAGCGAAAGCAAAGTTAATCAGGTGTCCGGCCCCCTCCCTGAGACCACACCGGATCCCGTGTTAACCAGGATGCTGGAGGTTGCGCCTTCGGAAGAAGGTGAAGGGAGGAACAAGGAAGCTACCGCCTCCGCGAAGGAGGCTGTCAGGAAAGGGGGGATCGAGAATCCCTCCCTCCAAGGGAAGAAGAGGACCGCCTCTGAAGACACGGAGACCATGGTCTCAAAGCGGGGGAAGAAATCTTCGTCAGAGGGTCCTGCGCCGAAAATGCCTCGTCCGCATTATGCCCCCAAGGGGATCAGGCCTCCATCGAGCCGTAAGTAAAAAGGGAGTTTTTTTAAAATAAAGGATATCCCTGCCCTACTTCTGATGAAGATAACCAAAATTTTACCTTGTAGTTCGGATCTCAGCCCTTCTCAGCAGAGCTCATCTTCGGGGGATCTTCGTCCGGAGATGATAGAGAGTGAAACGCCCCCCCCCCTGCCGAACCGTCTTGCGAGGCGGGCGACCCTGAGGTGTCGTCGCGGAGGGTTTCTCCGAGTCCGGCGGAGCCGAAAGGCAGTCGTATGTCCCCTCAAAGCCCTCTAGCCCGGCCTTCAAAAAAGGCCATCGGATGAGTCCGGCACCACCTGGTGTACGGTCGGAGGAGCTGAAGGATCGGCTCGGGCGAGCGTCTATCTCAGAAGATCACCATGCGTTAATGGGTACGGTGATTGAAAGGATTTCATCCGCTGAGAGAAGTTCGCACGAAGCTGTCAGAAGTTTACTGACAGGTTTTGAGGTACGCAAAATGATGTACCTTCTGACAGTTCCGCATATAAGATGCGCCCTGTGTAGATAGTAGCCCCTGAGGCTCGGTGTGTTGTAAAAAATGACAGCGCGTCGAGGATCATAATCCTAGGTATAATATGTCGCCCTTCCTATGTAGGTGGCGAAGTGTCCGGTGGCTAGCCGGACTGATGAATTTGCCGAACTAAAGCGGCAACTTGACGTGGCGGATCCGACATCGCGCTTGTCAATAAGCGGCTTGACGAGTCACAAGGTATGTGATTTCTCCGCGGACACCTGGTAAGGGAGCTTGAATTTCTTTGTCGTCCGCATCCCAACCTTGCTGACCATAGTCCGGCCAGGGCTCTCCTGATAAAGAGAGAGACTTCAGTAAATTCAGGATGTCGCCAAAGGGCAAGTGTTGAAAGATGTCCGTGGTGGTGAACTCTATGATCGGCGCCCAATCGGATTCGATTGGCAGGGGCGCGGAAGGCTCGGAGTCCGGAGAGGAGTCCGGCACCTTGGAGTCATGAGCATCGCAAAGGACAGGGTTAGTGTTCGGCTAAATCGCCGTAGAGATAGCAGCCCCCGAGGCAGTGTCCAGCCACCCATCCTCGATCAGCCCAGTTGGCTCCGAGCTAAGGGTCGGAGCGGGCACTCGTGCGGCCTCCAGGGCACTGTGCGGCGGCAGAGCTAGACCATGCCCATCGTGACAGTGCGGCACGCTTGGCTGTGGCTCGAACCCGTCGAAGATCAAGTCTCCGCGGACGTCAGCCGTATAGTTCAAACTTCCAAATCTGACCTGATGGCCAGGGCGTAGCTTTCAATCTGCTCCAGATGGCCAAGCGAATTGGCCCGCAGTGCAAAGCCGCCGAATACGAAGATCTGTTTGGGGAGAAAAGTCTCACCCTGGACCGCATCGTTGTTGATGATCGGAGGAGCCATCGGGCCTAAAGATGACGACACAGAGGAACTCTCAATGAAAGCACCAATGTCGGTGTCAAAACCGGCGGATCTCGGGTAGGGGGTCCCGAACTGTGCGTCTAGGCGGATGGTAACAGGAGACAAGGGACACGATGTTTTTACCCAGGTTCGGGCCCTCTCGATGGAGGTAAAACCCTACTCCTGCTTGATTAATATTGATGATATGGGTAGTACAAGAGTAGATTTACCACGAGATCAGAGAGGCTAAACCCTAGAAGCTAGCCTATTTTATGATTGTTGTTCGTCCTACGGACTAAAAACCCTCCGGTTTATATAGGCACCGAAGAGGGTTAGGGTTACATAGAGTCGGTTACAATGCTAGAGATCTACATATCCGTATCGCCAAGCTTGCCTTCCACGCCAAGGAAAGTCCCATCCGGACATGGGACGAAGTCTTCAATCTTGTATCTTCATAGTCAAGGAGTCCGGCCAAAGGTGATAGTTTGGCTATCCGGACACCCCCTAATCCAGGACTCCCTCACAAGCCGTAACAAGGCTGATGAGGTAACTATCCTTTCCTCCGACTCCGAGCCTTTGCCAAGACGGAAAATCCGCAGAGTGACCCAGAAAGTAAGGTTTTCTCATCCTTTAGCTCATCACGATCCTCAATTTCTTTTGAAGCGGCAGATTCATGAGAGCCAGAGGCAGACCCGGACCAGCAAGGATGCGGAGCTCTCCTCCGGCTTACCAAACACCCCAAAGAAGCGCCATAATGAGGTCACCTCTGATTTAAATTATCTTTATCCTTTGGCGGGTCTTACTCACCAACCTCTCAATTCTTCCGACTCGGATTATCAGGAAACTTCCCCTTCCTCCGGCGACTCAATGCAGTCCAACCTGCTGTCTTTCAAGACTGCACCAGGGTATAATAATCTGCTTATATTGTATTTACTTTAATCCCTTGCATCTATAATAACCTTTTATTTTGACACAGTGGACAAGCCAAGCCCAGCAAACGGGTTAGGAAGAACAAGCTAACTGAAGACACGGTCGTGACTGAGCCGGTTCTTGAAACAGCTGTGCCGGACTCATCAACTCATGAGCCGCCATCTGAGCCAGTTCAACATATACCAACTTCCGCTGCTGGCCCGCCTGCTGAACGAGCCGCTGAAGAGTCAGAAAATCCAGAAACCCCTAGCCCGATCAGGACAGATGACCCGCAAAACACTGACGTTGAGATCACCAGAACCAGCTTTGTTGAGCCGGTAAGGCCAACTGTGCTGGCCAAGTGTCCCGCCAAAGAAGAACTTCTGGAACACCGCCAGGTCAAGCTAGATGTTGCAAACTATGCTCATATGAGTGTTGGAGACATCTTTTCTGGCTACATGAACCAAGTGCATAGCAGCCGGAGCCTTGAGATTGACATGGTGAAGCAAATGCACCAAAAATTCGAGGTATAACCCTTTCTCTCTTTATTCATTAATCTGTACTATGCTGGCCCCCAAGTCTATTGCGTATGATGCTTATGATGTAGACTTAGAAACAAATTTAGTGACATTAGTAACATAGATGAATAAGACATACAAGAAGTCTGGCTTACTCTATAGTCCCCAAGGGGCGGCTTAACCAACATGGTTAAACCGGTCAATGGTTATATAAAAAATGTACTTATAAAGCTTTGAACCGCAATATGCATTAGCCCCCAAGTGCCAAGCATTGTTGCTGGCAAAAGGCTTGGGACTTTAATACTGCATAAAAAATTGGCTTGATTTTGACCCTGTATTTGTATAGGCCGCCACGAGTCAACTCGAATCTGAGGTGACTGATCTAAAGAGCCGCCTTGAGGCCCAAGAAACAGAGACCCAAAAGGTCGATACTAAGTTCAAATTCAGTATTTCTGAACAAGAAAAACTAAAGAAAGAATTTGATAATGAAAAGAAGTCCTAGGCTGATGAAAGAACAACTTTCATTAACCGAGCTAAGAAGGCAGAGGCCGCTCTGGAAGAAGCAACCGGTGAATTAACCGGCTTAAAGTGCCAAGTCTCTCAAATGGTCTTGGCAATCTTTGGTAAGTCGCCCTACAAGCGTTTAAACATTTGAACCTTTCAGTTGATCATATAATTGGAATTGACTCACCTGATCATGTTTATGCAGGCCCCAGAAGCTCCAATTTGAACCAAGATATGTTGATCAAGCTGAAGGAAGTTTACACCTTGGTGGAGCAATTATATACCGGGTCTCAACGTGCATTAGCCACGGTGGCCTTGTCAAATGAAGTGCCTACCCTCATGGTAGAGGTCTTGAAGAAGCTTTCCGTGCTACCCCAACGGCTCAATGAACTGAGGCGGTCAGCTGCAAGAGCTGGAGCGGTAAATGCTTTAAGCCGGGCCAAGGCTTGGCTACCAGAGTTAGACCCGGCCAACATTGCCATTGGCTATCCAAGCTTGAAGGAAGATGGCACTCCTTTTCAAGAAGCAGACTTTACCGCTTACGTAAAGGAGATACGCCTCGTGGCTACCCTGATAACGAACGAAGTGGATTTTACCAAGTACCAGGCGGGTTATGATGAAGAGAACCGGAGAATTCCGATGCCTCATTATGAAGTGACCAGTCTGATCCCCCCACTCCATAAGCACACCTTCGCCCCTGAAGTTGACCCGGCCGGTCTAGTTGATGATGAAGTCGAATTTGAAGCTTTGAACAACATTCACTGGTCATCGTCAACCTTCTAGGAAAGGGAACAGGGCGAAGACGCGGAGAGGGCTAACCCGGACGCTTCAGGACAATCATGAAGGCTAACCTGCCATGGCGGCTCACGCCAGTGACGTGCTCAAAAAACAATGTGAATCATCTGGACTCAAGGAGTCATGTAATAGAGTAGAAATAACTTTGCTTTGGCCGTGCCATCATGCACGTTTTATTGCTTAATGTCATTAAGCTGCCGTGTTATATTCACCCGTGTTTACTTTTAATGTGCTTTCCGTATGCTTGACCAAACCTTTTTAACTGTCCTGCACATGAAAACAAATCACAAGGTCCCTTGGCGGCTTACCGCCAGGTGGGTCATAATAACTTAAAAAGAGTCGCAGATAAGGCTGTTGCAACATATAATGTTTAAAACACAACTATAATCGTAACCTGCGACCTTTAACTTTGCACCGCCGGCTCATATGACCCGGTAAGTAAGGGCGTAACCCAATCTTCGGACATCAATATTTCCAAAGGTATAATGATGCTCATATATTGGCGACTTATCAGCCAAAATTAAACCGTGTTAAAATTAACCATACTTATACTTGTAAACCTCAGAAAAGTCTCAAGTCAAATAAAAGGGTGCTTCCAAAAAAACTTAAACCAAATATAAAAAATTCAAGGCTGCTAATTCGAATACGATTAGTAAACCGTTCCAGAGGGGTTAAGCTAGGATTCAAATACGATCATGTAACCCCCAGTGGCTTTGGCGTTGTGCCGATTAAGAGGGTACCGACAGATGTGTTCTCTTTGGTTCGAATACGACCTATGTTTGAATAGGAAGCCCCCTAATGACCTTGAGAGTTTTTTAACGACTCTGATTCGAATACGATCAAAGTCGGTTCCCAAAAGGGGTTAAGCGATGATTCGAATACGATCAAAGAAGCCCCCTAGTGAGCTCGGCAGTGTGCCAATCAAAAGGGTACCGACAGCTATGTTCTCTTTGGTTCGAATACGACCTCTGTTTGAACAGGAAGCCCCCTAGTGATCAAAAAAATTTAACGACCAGATTCGAATACGACCGTAAGCCGGATCAAGCGGGTTAAGCCGGATCGAATATGATCATCCCCCAAGTGATCATGTGAGATAACAATGATAACAATAATGACATATTTACCTTTGAGGAAAAAAGGACAGATGTCCTGCTTTATTATTTAACATAATATATACATTGTCAAAATATGTACATCATGAGAGTCGGTGGCTCAAGTGTAGTAAGGCCAAAGATGAGCGATATTCCCATGGCCGGCGGGTCTCCTCCTCCGACTTATGTGAGTCTTTGTGCTCTAGAACATCGATAAGGTAGTATGACCCGTTGTTCAAGTTCTTGCTGACCACAAAGGGCCCTTCCCAAGGTGGGGATAACTTGTGCGCATCAGTTTGATCCTGGATGAGCCGGAGCACCAAATCACCTTCCTGAAAGGCTTTGGACTTAACCCAGCGGCTGTGATAGCAGCGCAAGTCCTGTTGGTAAATCACCGAACGAGTTGCTGCCAAGTCCCGCTGTTCATCTAACAGGTCAAGAGCATCCTGATGTGCCTGTTCATTGTCCGCCTCCACATAAGCCGCCACGCGAGGCGAGTCATGATGGATGTCACTAGGGAGAACCGCCTCAGCTCCGCAGACCATGAAGAAAGGCGTATAACCCGTAGATCTATTGGGAGTAGTGTTGATGCTCCATAACACAGAGGGTAACTCCTCAACCCAACAACCTGGCATCCGCTGCAGGGGGACCAAAAGCCGGGGCTTGATGCCTTTCAAGATCTCCTGATTGGCTCTTTCGGCTTGACCATTGGATTGGGGATGAGCCACTGATGAAACATCAAGCCGAATATGCTCACGTTGACAAAATTCTTCCATGGCACCTTTCGACAGATTAGTGCCATTGTCAGTTATAATGATGTGTGGAAAGCCAAAGCGAAATATCACCTTCTTCATGAACCGAACCGCCGTAGCTGCATCACACTTACTGAGTGGCTCTGCCTCAACCCACTTTGTAAATTTATCAACTGCCACCAATAGGTGGGTCTTTTTATCTTTGGACATTTTGAAAGGCCCAACCATGTCAAGCCCCCAGACTGCAAATGGCCAAGTAACTGGAATCATCCCCAATTCTTGAGCTGGCACATGAGCCCGTCTTGAGAACTTCTGACAACCGTCACATTTACTGACCAGGTCCTCCGCATCAGCATGAGCCGTCAGCCAATAGAATCCATGACGGAAAACCTTGGCCACAAGTGATTTTGACCCGGCATGATGACCACAATCCCCTTCGTGAATCTCACGTGGAATTTCTTGGCCTTCTTCAGGGGAGACACAACGCTGAAACGCCCGTGTAACACTGCAATGATGCAACTCTCCACCGACAATCGTCATTTTCTTAGACCGCCAGGTTATCTGCCTGGCCAAGGTTTCATCCTCAGGCAACTCGCCCCGGGTCATATAAACCAAATATGGCACTGTCCAATCTGGAATGACATGAAGAGTCGCCACCAATTGTGCTTCCGGGTCAGGAACAGCCAAGTCCTCCTCTTTGGGTAACTTGATAGAAGGGTTATGCAGAATATCCAAGAAACTATTAGGCGGCACCGGCTTATGCTGAGAGCCCAGCCGGCTTAAAGCATCAGCCACCTCGTTCTTTCTACGGTCAATGTGCTCCACTTGGTAACCCTTGAAGTGTTCAGCAATGGCGTCGACTTCACGGTGATAAGCCGCCATAAGAGGATCCTTGGAATCCCAATTGCCTGATACCTATTGAGCCACCAAATCCGAGTCATCGAAAAACCTTACCCGACTTAAGCTCTATCCTTAGCCATCCGAAGACCATGGAGTAAGGCTTCGTACTCAGCTGCATTGTTAGTACAGTGAAACATCAACCGTAGCACATAACAAAATTTGTCACCTTGAGGGGAAGCTAAAACGACTCCAGCCCCCGAGCCCTCCAATTGCCTGGACCCATCAAAATGAATAGTCCAATATGTGTTGTCCGGCTTCTCTTCAGGCATCTGCAGCTCTGTCCAATCGTTGATGAAATCCACTAGTGCTTGAGATTTGATAGCAGTGTGTGTCACATACTTTAAACCATGAGGCCAAAGTTCAATGGCCCACTTGGCGACTCGCTCTGTCGCTTCTCTGTTCTGAATTATATCTCCTAAAGGAACAGAAATAACCACAGTGATGGGGTGGCCCAGGAAATATTGCTTAAGCTTCCGGCTTGCCATGAACACCCATAAACGAGCTTCTGCCAATGGGGATACCGTTGCTTGGACTCAATAAGTACCTCAATGATGTAGTAAACCGGCCGCTGAACCGGATGCTCCTTGCCAGCCTCCTTGCGCTCCACCACAATCGCCACACTAACAACGCATGTATCAGCAGCCACATATAACAATAAAGGCTCCTTATCAATGGGAGCAGCAAGAACCGGCGGCTCAGCCAACTGTCTCTTCAAATCTTCAAAGGCAGCATTGGCAGCCTCACTCCAGACAAAATTATCTGTCTTCTTCATCATCTGATATAGTGGTATGGCCTTTTCACCTAACCGGCTTATGAACCGGCTTAAAGCAGCAATACAACCCACCAAACGCTGAACATCATTGATACACGCCGGCTTAGCCAGAGAGGTGATGGCCTTAATCTTCTCCGGGTTGGCCTCGATGCCCCTGTTCGAAACCAGAAAACCCAAAAGCTTGCCTGCAGGCACGCCAAAAAACACACTTGGTAGGGTTAAGCATCATCTTGTAGACCCGAAGATTGTCAAAGGTTTCCTTCAGATCATCTATCAAGGTCTCCTTCTCTCTGGATTTTACCACAATGTCGTCTACATAAGCATGGACATTGCATCCAATTTGACTGTGAAGACAATTCTGCACACATCGCTGATAAGTCGCATGGGCACTCTTAAGCCCGAAAGGCATAGATACGTAGCAGAAGGCTCAAAACAGAGTAATGAACGTCGTCTTCTCCTGGTCCTTAACTGCCATCTTGATCTGATGATAACCAGAGTAAGCATCCAAAAAGCTCAAACGCTCGCAACCCGCCGTGCATCAATGATTTGATCAATACGAGGGAGAGCAAAGGGATCAGCTGGACAAGCCTTGTTTAAATCCGTGTAATCCACACACATATGTCAAGTGTCGTTTTTCTTAAGCACAAGCACCGGGTTAGCCAACCACTCTGGATGAAAAACTTCAATGATGAACCCAGCTGCTAAGAGACGGGCTACCTCCTCACCAATGGCTTTACGCCTCTCCTCATTGAACCGCCGAAGAAATTGCTTGACCGGCTTAAACTTTGGATCAATATTAGGAGTGCTCAACGAGTTCTCTCGCGGTACACCTGGCATGTCAGAAGGTTTCCATGCAAAGATGTCCTGGTTCTCACGGATGAACTCGATGAACGCGCTTTCCTATTTGGGATCCAAATTAGCACTGATACTGAACTGTTTGGATGAGTCGCCAGGAACAAAGTCAGCAAGCTTAGTATCATCGGCCGACTTAAACTTCATAACTGGCTCATGCTCTGTGGTTAGCTTTTTCAAAGACGTCATATCCGCCGGATCAACATTGTTCTTGTAGAACTTCAACTCTTCTATTGCACAGACCGACTCAGCATAAGCCGTGTCGCCTTCTTCACATTCCAAGGCTACCTTCCGACTTCCATGCACCGTGGTGGTCCCCTTATGACCCGGCATCTTGAGCTGCAAATACACATAACACGGCCATGCCATGAACTTGGCATAAGCCGACCGCCCAAACAAAGCATGATATGGGCTCTTGATCTTGACTACTTCAAACGTCAATCTCTCGGCCCTGGAGTCATATTCATCCCCAAAGGCTACCTCCATTTTGATCTTACCGACTGGATACGCCAACTTACCAGGCATGACGCCATGGAAAATAGTGTTGGACTGCTTAAGGCTTTTATCAGTTAACCCCATGCGACGAAAGGTCTCATAATAGAGGATGTTAATGCTGCTGCCTCCATCCATGAGTACCTTGGTGAATTTATATCCACCAACCTGAGGGGCCACCACCAAGGCTAAGTGACCCGGATTATCAAAACGGGGAGGGTGATCTTCCCTACTCCATAGAATAGGCTGCTCAAACCATCTCAAATAACGAGGAATTGCCGGCTCAACAGCATTCACAGCCCTCTTATGAAGCTTCTGGTCGCGTTTGCACAAACTGGTGGTAAATACATGATATTGTCCACTCTTCAGCTGCTTTGGATGGCTCTGGTATCCTCCCTGCTGCTGTTGCTGCTGCTGACCACCCTGACCAGATTGCTGATTATAACCACATGGATTGCCTTGCAAATTTTGAAAGTTTGGGATTTGAACCGCCGCTCAGGCCATGAAAACCGCCGCCACCTGAGCCGCCGCCCTGCCCATTGTTACCATTGAACATGTTGGAATTTTTGAAAGCCTTCATGATCGTACAGTCCTTCCATAGATGAGTAGCCGGCTTCTGCTGAGTGACGTGCCTTGGACAGGGCTCATTCAGTAACTACTCAAGTGTGGGGCCTGACCCGCCAGACCGGGGAGGTGGTCTCCCATTACGCCGTTGGTTGTTACCCTGCGCATTAGTGTTAGCCATAAACTCCAAACTATCATCAACCTTACGTTTATTTCCTCCTTGATTTGTCCGGTTATGCTGAGGGACCTTGCCGTTGCCGTTCCTATTTCCCTTCCCTATCTTTTCATCATCAGACTCCGGATCCTTGGTACTATCAGAATCGCCGTACTTGACCAGAGCCGCCATCAGTGTACCCATATCATTACAATCGCGCTTTAACCGCCCCAGCTTTTGTTTCAGAGGCAAAAAACGGCAATTTTTCTCCAACATTAAGACTGCAGAGACGGCATCCATCTTATCAGATGAATGCATTATGGCCTTAACCGGCGCACCCAATGGGTTGTAGACTCGCCCTCCTCCTGCTTGCAATTCGTCAAATCCACAATTGACATGGGATGCTTGCACGTATCCTTGAAATTCTAGACGAACCAGGCTTTTAGCTCCGCCCATGAACTGATTGAATTAGGTGGTAGGCCTTTCAACCAAGTGCGGGCAGTCCCATCCAACATCATGGTAAAGTACTTGGCCATCGCAACATCACTGACCTCCAATAACTCCATAGCCATCTCGTAACTTTCAATCCATGCCCCGAGCTGTAAGTCGGCCGTGTAGTTCGGCACCTTCCTAGGTCCCTTAAAATCCTTGGGCAAACGCTCGTTACGTAGAGGCGACACTAGACAAGGGACACCTCCGGTGCTGGTGGCCACACCTGCCTCGATAGAAGTCGTCGGATAAACCAGATGCGGCTGGTAAGCCGTTAGTTGAGCCGCCTACTCAGCCGCCTGCTGAGCCGCCCGCTCAGCCTCTTGATGTATTCTGTCTTGATCTACCAAGTTAAAGGCTCCATGGCGTGCCGGGTCATGCCCACCTGGCTGGTTACGGCGCCGAACGTTGCTTGAAACGACCACTAAATCCATGTGCCTACTATAACTTGGGCTTCGGCTTGGACGAGGGGTTGAATGAATCTTGTCCCGGCTGTACGAGTACGCCTCCTGTTGTGCTAAAGCTGTCTGAAGAAGTCCCCTGACTCGGCGGGTTTCAACCGCTGCTGGAGAATCGCCATCAATTGGGAGAGCTGCCAGCCGTGCCGCAGCCGCGATCATGTTCTCCAACGGGTTAGAATAGTGACCCGGTGGTGTTGGTACATACTAAGGTGGAGCAGTATTCACACGGGGAGGCCCCATCACCTGTGGCTGAACCGGCGCCCCGACCCCGGGTGTTGCAACCGGTCTGCCTCAGCACGCGAGGAGAGCCACGGCGGGTTACTGGGCCCTGCACCAGGTATGTGAAACAGGTTTCGAGGATCATAAACCGAAGGGAGTCGAGACTGAGTCTTCTGATATCTTCTCCTCATGACCTCATTAGACGCGTTCTGATCTTGCGTGAGCCGGAAAGTCTGTGCCTGAATCCGCTGAGCCTGAGCATCAAGAGCCGCCCGCTCTGCGGTTATCCTGACATCTTCCGCTGCTAGGTCTTCCTTAGCCTGCACCATATCCAATTTTAACTGCCCCACTTCTGCATCATGTCGATCCTGATCCACCGGGTTGACCACGGCGGTTAACAGAGCGGTCATCTTATCTGTGAGATCCATCAACATCTGAGCCGGCGAGCGCACAGGGCCTCCTGCCCCAGCTGCTGCTGACTCGGAGGTTATGGCCGCCGAAGTTGTGGAGTCTTGGATAGGTTGTGTGCCGGCCATGAAGATTCCGACCCTGCTCGGCGGCTCGAGGTAATCCGGAATACTGCTGCCATTGGAACAGCCCCCAAGCCCGCCGTCTTGTAGTTGCAATGAATCTGTCTTACCTGTGGATGATTCACCATCAGAGTAGATGGCCGTCTCATTGTCAGATGCAGATCCTTTAGAGAGACCTCCGTGGATGCATCCCACGAAGGCACGCTTCACAGCAGGCGGAGCCCGGGTGGGTCTCGCACATTGAGCCGTCTCAAAGAGGTCGGTGCAGATGTCCGGCTCAGGGCCCGGCTCGCCGATCTTCCCGATGAAGACGTGAATTCCGCCGAAGGGGACCCGGTACCCGTACTCGATTAAACCAGCGTCGGGGCCCTAGCCTGCGTCGTCAATGTAGAGCTTGCTGCGATGACTCTTGGTCATCTGGCCCATAGCATATCCCTTGAGCCCTTCGAAGCTGCCATTCAAGAACTCAAATCCACCGTGCGCTGGTCCCACGGTGGGCGCCAACTGTCGTGGAATTGTCACGGCAGATGTCCTAGTGAAAGGACTTAGTCATGGAGCCATCGCAACTAGGAAGCTTAAAGGGGTTAATCGGGACAAAGAATACGAGGTTTATACTGGTTCGGCCCCTTACGGTGAAGGTAAAAGCCTATGATCCAGTTTTGAGTGGGATTGCTTATGTCTCGATAACCAGGGAGCGAATCGTTGGACCTAGCTCTCGAGTTGATGTTACATGTCTTGAACCGCCGCTGAGTCATCCCTTTATATACAGAGGTCGACGCCCTGCGGCTCACAGAGTCCCGGCCGGCTCATAAACAGTGTCCGGCTCGGTCTCTTAACTATTCTTGCCTTTCAATACAAGTCACGCATACATGGCGGTTTATCACTACGGGCCTTAAGTCGCCTCTAGGCCTTGGGCCCTTAACTAAACCGCCATCTATATCCTGGGTCTTGGGCTTCAAGAATATTTGCAAGTATAACCCGGCCCCTCCTGGGCGGGTCATACCAATAGTTATATCCCCAACACAGATCTTGCTACAAATTGCCTGTTAGGAACATTGAATAGAAAACAAAAAAAATTCTATGCACACGCAAGATCTATCCATGGAGATGAATAGCTACGAGAGGGGGAGAGAATCTTCATACCCTTGAAGATCGCTAAGCGGAAGCGTTATCAATGCAATTGATGTAGTCGTACACCTTCATGATCCGTCCCGATCAAGTATCGAACGTACGGCACCTCCGTGTTCAGCACACGTTCATCTCAATGACGTCATCGCCTTCTTGATCTAGCAAGAGGGGCGAAGTAGTAGATAAGTTATGGCAGCACGACGGCGTGGTGATGGTGGTGGGTGAAGAACAATCTCTGCAGGGCTTCGCCAAGCACAACGGAAACTATGACGGAGGACAAACTAGAGGGGTGGGGTTGCCGGCACACGGCTTGGTGAATCTTGATGTGTTCCGGGTGCTAGCCCTGCCCCTCTATTTATATGTTGATCCCTGGGGTCGTTTCTTGGAGAAAGAACCTCCTCAAAGTCGGTTTAGCCCGCAAGGCAAGAGTCTTTCTCAGACTCCAGGACCAAACGCCAGGGTCCTCGGCGTCTGGCCCTAGACGCTAGGGTCCTTGGCATCTGGCCCCTGTCCTCCGCAAAACTCCTTTTGCACCTTCCTAAAGCCTCGTGGGCTTTACCCCTTGGCCCAAATAAAGTGTTCTCGTACCCGAACATTTCGGGAAACATCTCAAACCCCTTCCAGAGACCAAACACTATTATCCCATATATCAATCTTTACCTCCGGACTATTCTGGAGCTCCTCGTCATGTCCGTGATCTCATCCGGGACTCCGAACCAAATTTGGTCACCAACATACATAACTCATATAATACTATATCGCCAATGAACGTTAAGCGTGCGTACCATACGGGTTCGAGAATGATGTAGACATGACCGAGACGCTTCTCCGGTCAATAGCCAATAGCGGGACCTGGATGCCCATATTGGTTCCTACATATTCTATGTGAAGATCTTTATCGGTCGAACCTTTATGACAACATGCGTAGTTCCCTTTATTTGTCGGTATGTTACTTGCCCGAGATTGGATTGTCGGTATCATCATACCTAGTTCAATCTCGTTACGGCAAGTCTCTTTACTCGTTCCGTAATACATCATCATGTAACTAACTCCTTAGTTACTTTGCTGCAAGTTTCTTGTGATGTTGTATTACCGAGAGGGCCAAGAGATACCTCTCCGTCACACGGAGTGACAAATCCCAGTCTTGATCCAAGCCAACCCAACACATACCTTCGGAGATACCTGTAGAGCACCTTTTTGACCACCTAGTTACATTGTGACATTTTATGGCACACAAGGCATTCCTCCGGAGTCCGGGAGTTGCATGATCTCATGATCGAAGAAACATGTATTTGACATTAAGAAAGTAGTAGCAATAAACTGAACAATCATATGATATGCTAACGGTTGGGTCTTGTCCATCACATCATTCTCCTAATGATGTGATCCCATAATCAAATGACAACTCATGTCTATGGTCAGGAAACCTTAACCATCTTTTGATCAACGAGCTAGTCTAGTAGAGGCATACTAGGTACTTGGTATTTGCTTATGTATTCACACGTGTATTTAAGTTTTCAATCAATACAATTCTAACATGAATAATAAACCTTTATCATGATTAAGGAAATATAATAATAACCACTTTATTATTACCTCTAGGGCATATTTCCAACATTGTCATACCATCACTAGGTTTCTAGCCCCTTAGTGAGATAGTCTTCTAATTGCTCGTCAAATTTTACATAAGCAATTTGAGCATTCCATCATCTATTTTCTCCTTTATGAAGAAGCTATCAATCTCATCGTGATTCAATCATACTGAACGGTTTTTTTGGCAATGTTTATCGCGGGCTTGCCATCACAATGCAACACCATTGTGTTTTTCCCCAACACTTAGTTCCGACGACAGAGCCCTCTATATCCAGCCTCTCAGTAGATTGCTTGTGCCATATTATCTTGCTTCTTGGTCCTCATGATAGTGGCTCTTCTGTCACTCATGTTGCTTCACTACTACAGGAAGGTCCTAAGAAGACACATGTATAAGAGACACTTCGACCAAAATGTGTTCGATGAGTGAATAGCAAATGGTGTAAAGAACCGTCACCAATAAAGCAAACTGTGTGCGATGGCGAACCCATCAAATATGATTCAGAAAAGAGTTGAATGTGCGATATGTGGCATATAGTTGATGCTCATGAACTGTTTGCGATTAGCCAAAATAGCATAAACGGCTATATAGATCTAGATGTGTGCAATAGAGGGCATATAGTTCACTCGGATAAACTATTTGCGCTGATTCAACAAAACACAAACGATTTAGCGTAATAAGATGTGTGTGATACCCGGCCAAGAGGCGAGTAATCAGAATCGTGTAGGAAGACCGATGATAACAGAAACGATTCCTCCTAACAAGCTGTGTGTGTTGTGGGCAAACGATTACTGGTAAACAATTGTTAGCGATTGATTAAATCATCATCGATGTGTTTCTTAGTTTAATCATATGAGATGTGATTTGCTCTGTTTGCACAACATCTATGCTTGCTATTTGTGAGCTGCGTTGGGATTTTCTCCCAAGAGGAGAGGAGATGCAGCACAGTAGTGATAAGAATCTCCCTCAGTGAGAGCCAGGGTATCAATCCAGTAGGAGAATCACGCAAAGCCTCGTGAAATAGTCATAGATTGCTGTTTGGCCAATTGGGTGCAATATAATTATATGCGCTTAGTGGGCTGCCCCAATATGAACAGTGCATTATTTTATTATTTGTTTTCAATAAATGTTTAGCCATTATTTGTAATTTAGTTGAGCGACCAAATGAGCTTCAAATTGGCTGAAATTTTAGGTGAAGCCTCTGGTCCAAGACAAGGCCCGACAAATTATATTTATATTATTTTCACGAATAAATCCATTTAATTGAACTTTTGGGATGAATTGTAAGCGTATGATATATTGTTCCCAAAATTATGGAATAAACATTGTAGTTTCCTAATAATATTGGAAGGCTAAATATAGGTTCTCAAGAGATTTAATCGTGCAAAAATCCTTCATTTTAAATAGATAAAAATCTAAGCATTTTATTAATTTGCATTTTAATTAGGGTTTAGGTTTTAATCCAAATTAAATCCTTTTAATCCTTCTTAAATTTTGGGAGGGCCCACACAGTGAACACGAGAGACTATGACAAAATTATTAGGGTTTACAATGGCCTTTTGGACAATTGGCGGAGTTTTAGGGTTTTAGCCCTTATAAGGAACATATTGGGGTGGAGTAAATCCTCATTCGAAATCAAATAAAATGTAATATTATGCTCATATATAAATGTAGTACGGAGGTTGAGCACTTCTTTTTAGAGCGCTCTCTAGAGAATATGGAGTGGATGAGATGATGGCGATTTTGCCGGAGTGCATTTTTGTCCCTCTAGCCTTATAATATCAACGGTCGTTACGAAGGACGAAGGACTTCTTATAGTAGCAAGCAAGCTAGTTCCCGGTAGATCGCCGGGGTGACACACAAACATAGAGCGGTCCGTCCATTTTGAGCGTGAGCATTGGGCGGTACCCCACGGTCCAGTTGTGCTCTCACATCTCAAACCTGAAGAGATAGAGAAGAGCAGCCACAAATATCTTCATCTGCCTGTAGGCGAACTTCTTTCCCAAGAAGATTCGAGGCCCCACCTATGTTCAACAAGAGGACAAACGTACACACACGTCAGATGAATGGATATACTCCAAACGATGATGATTTAGATATGTGTTTCGCTCACTCACCTGGAAAGCAGTGAACTTGTAGGGGATCTCTGGGACGAACACGCCGCCATCGTCGAGCCACCTCTCCGGCCTGAACTCCTCGGCGTCGTCGCCCCACAGGAACTTCATCCTGCCCATCGCGTAGGGCTGGTAGTTCAGCATGTCCCCTCTCCTCACGGCAACATGTCATCCGAGAAGCACCACTTGACATCCTGCAACGCAACAACTCCCAAGCATAATTAATGGCGCACTTGATCATAAGGTAAAGTTCCTCTATAGGTCGAGCTACATGGAACCTTATCTTCAGCCCTTCAACATTGCTTTGAGATCTGTACTCTTCAACTAACTTGCAACAAGAAGATTTCTCTTTTTTGTTTCTCTCAAATGAAAGAACATATGGACTTCAAACTTTGCAGATCAAACAAACTTTACAGCTTCAATGTGCTAAAAGACTTTGAGATTTTTTGGACCAACATAAATATACAAAATGAGGACTTTTTTGATTAAAAAAATAAAATTTAGAATTTTAAATGCATGAAAAAATTCGAAAGTTTTTTCCCACGTGGTAATTAGAATGTTTTGTTGTCCTGCAATGTTTGAAGTTTATACGTTGTTTCGTTTGCGAGAAACAAAAATGAGAAATGTGCCTGCATGGATCGTGAAGCAAAAATGGATGGCTAAGATAAGGGGTACCATGTAGCTCAAGCTACACAAAACCACTCTTTCCTCGATCGGCGGCAGAAAACGCTCCTTGGTGGCGCAACTCATGCATCTAGTGTATTAAGTTAACAAGAACGGAGTAACGCCTTAAGCAAGATGATATGATGTAGAGGGATAGATCCAATCAATATGAATAAACCCCGCCTTTTTATCTTTAGTGGCAACAATACAAATATGTGTCGTGTCCCCTTCTGTCACTGGGTATGAGTACCGCCAGATTGGACCCACTACAAAGCACCTCTCCCATTCCAAGAAAAACCAATCTAGTTGGCCAAACCAAATCAATATATCAGAGAGAAATACAAAGCTATCTTAATCATGCATAAAAGAGTTCAAAGAAGACGCAAATAATATTCATAGATAATATGATCATAAATCCACAATTCATCGGATCTCAACAAACGCACCACAAAAGAAGATTACATGTCCAAGAACATTGAGGAGAACATTGTATTGAAGATCAATGAGAGAGATGAAGACATCTAGCTACTAGCTATGAAACGTATGTCTGTGGTAAATTACTCACACATCATTGAAAGGGCAGCAAGGTTGATGTAGAAGCCCTCCGTGATCGAATCCCCCTCTGACGGAGTGCCGGAAAAGGCCCTAGATGGGATCACACGAGTACAGAAGCTTGCAGTGGCGGAAGAGTATTTTTGGTGTGCCCTCTAGTATACGGGGAGGGAATATTTGGGTATTTATAGAGCAAGGATTAGGGTTAGAGGAGCATCAGGGGGGGCCACAAGCCTGCCCCCCCCCCTGTGGCGGGCCCTCCGAGCTTGTCGCCAACTGGTGGCCCATCTGACCTCCTACCGAAGGTTCCTGGGTGTCTTCTGGTGCAAGAAAAATCCTAAAAAAGTTTCGTTCCATTTGGTATTGATTTTCTATAAAGACAAAAACAAGAAAAAAATAGCAACTAGCACTTGGCACTAGGTTAATAGGTTAGTGCCAAAAATGATATAAAACAGTGTAACAGTGCATATAAAAACATCCAAGATGGATAGGATAATAGCATGGAACAATCAAAATTATAGATACATTGGAGACATATGAGGGCACGTCCGGTTGTGCTGCTGGCCGAGAGTGTACCTGGGTACATGCAGCCAGATGCATTAGCTGATGCAGGCAGGCATCAAATGGCCAAAGATGCTATTGACGTGCATTTGGGTGCATTGCTAACTGTTCAAGACCATGAGACTTGCACTGCTGCTGTTGTGTTCGCTCACAAACATGTTGCAGGTGATGTTAACCAGAACAAGTCAGTGATGCTAGCTGTGGCTCATGATGCCAGGTAAACTACGACAAAGGAGGCTGACCAGGGCATCCTACCTCTGGTTGCGGCAAAGGTTTTGCCGGTTGATGGTGGCTCAACAGGCATCCTTGCTGGTTTAGCCGGGAATGCTTCCTGGCTGAACTTTGATGAAGCTGGAGCTAAATCAAAATGGGGCCGCTGGAAAAGAATGTACAGACAGGAACAAGTGGAGCGTGCTGCTGTTCATGGTGTGTGTGCCAAGCATGTCAAGTTTGGGGTTCCCACTCCCCCAAATAGTGGCAGCGAGTTACTTAGTCGCCAGGTCGCCTATGCTGCCATCCTAGAGAGCACGGCGGGAAGTAAGAGGCATAGTTTTGAAGATCAAGGCTTAGTTTTTTTTACTATGAATAGCAATAGCTTTGAGAGTTTAGAGTATAAGAATGTGACATCTCTGTAACTTGTAAAAGAATGAGTGGTAAGAGGGTTGAGGTTGTAGTAGGTGTTGATGGGACTATGATTCATGTAACTAAAGAGATAGATGGGGGGGGGGACTTCAGGAGAGGAGGAGAGAATCTATGGGAGAGGAGAAGGAGGAAGATGTCACTCCAAGGAAACAACTCGGGCTAAAGAAAATACTCGACTTATTGTCACTCACTAATTGCCCCGATGCCTTGCTATAATCAGATAGAATTTGTCTCGAACTAATAGCATTGCCAGTCGTAGCTTGCATTAAGATCAAGGAATCATCAACGAAAAGGAGATTAGATATTGCTGGCACATCTCTACAAACCTGAACTCCTTTAAGTTCTCCACTCCATTCCGGACTCTTAGTGCACAAAAGAAAGAGATACGGGGACAAGGGGATCACCCCGACGCAAGCCCCTTGAAGGAATAAATTGCTCATTTTCCTCGGGGTCAAATCTGACGCGATATCTCACCACCAAACATAAGCCATGATTATCTGAACCCAATTTCTATGAAACCCCAACTTGAACATGATCTTTTCAAGAAAATCCCACTTAACACGCTCATACGTATACACCTTATGCATAACAAGTTTCACCGCGCATAAGCCGGTCTTACTTTGTCTCCTTTTTTTGATAGTGTGAAAACTTTCATACGCAACCAAACAATTATCCGTAATCAACCAAAAAATGCACTTTGAGTGGGTGAAATAATATCTGGCGGGATATTTTTCATTCTTGCAGCAAGCATTTTTTTAGGTAACTTTGTAAACGACATTACAAAGACTAATGGGACGGAATTGAGTAACCTTCTTAGGTGATTTTGTTTTGGGAATCATTACAATTATCGTGTCTTGTTTTGGGAATCATCACAATTATCGTGTTATTCCAACCTTCCGGAATTGTGTATGTATTCACTGCATTAAAAACTTCATCGATCAAATCTTTTCCCAAAAGATGCCAAAACCGTTTATAAAATATGGCATGCAGACCATCGGTCCAGGCGCCTTGAAATCCCCAATAATAAACAATGCATTTTTCACTTCCTCGTGCGTAAAAGGGGCAATTCGAATTTCATTCATGGCTCTCAAAACCTTAGGCTGGCCATAGTGGGGTAACATAAGTAGTATCATGCATTTGAGACTCACAAACATGCTTATGTGGCAGGGAATTAAAGAAGAGAGAGATGGTTATAGTAACACAGGTGGATACCGTAATATAATAAATGTGATGCTACTATCTATCATGCATGGTAATAAATGAGACCATTTATGATACTAATCTATGATACTATGCATTATAGATATAGTATCATACACTAGTATCATATGCATGATATGCATATTAATATGTGATACTCCCCATTATGACCAGTCTTATGGGGCACCTTGTCCAGCACACTATTCTGCATCTCGGATGACGGGCACCTTGTCCAGCACACTATCCTGCATCTCGGATGACGTGAACAACTGACGAAAGTAACACAATATGTCCCTCAAGCTCATTTCCCTCCTTCCATACCCCCGTGTCGTCCAAGAGTGTCTTTTAATCATATTTCTCTTCTTACGCGCTGCGGCAGCATTATGAAAAAAAAAAGCAGTGTAAAAGACAGTTGGGGATTTTGCCAGAGTGCATTCTTGTCCCACCAGTCTTCCTATCGACGGCTGTGGTAAAAGACAGAACCATACGGCAACCCTGCTAGAGTTTATGTTAGTGCTGCCACTAGTCATATTATCAGTGCTCATCACAACGGAACAGGGGAACATCCAAACGTTTTGGAGACTGGACTTCTCATAGTAGCAAGCACGCTAGTTCCTGGTAGATCGCCGGGGCGACGCACGAACATAGAGCGGGCCCTCCATTTTTAGCGTGAGCATCGGGCGGTACCCCACCGTGGAGTTGTGCTCCCACATCTCAAACCTGAAGAAGTAGAGAAGAACAGCTGCAAATATCTTCATCTGCCTGTAGGCGAACTTCTTTCCCAAGCAGATCCGAGGCCCCGCCTGTTAGATTCAACAAGAGGACAAACATACACATCACATGAACATACTTGGGAATTTTCGGTCACATACACACATACTTGTTTCTCCTTTGTACTGATTTAGTTACCTGGAAAGCGGTGAACTTGTAGGGGCTCTCCGGGACAAACACGCCGTCGTCGTCGTGCCACCTCTCCAGCCTGAACTCCTCGGCGTCGTCGCCCCACAGGAAATTCATCCGGCCCATGGTGTAGGGGTGGTAGTTCACCATGTCCCCTCTCCTCACGGCGTGCCCGTCGGGCAATGTGTCATCCGAGAAGCAGCACTTGACATCCTGCAAGCAATGCAACAACCCCAAAATATAGTTAATGGTGTACTCCTTAATCATTTCCCCGGTCGTGACACAAAATGGCAACGCAAATGCTCACGACGGGCACCGCCGGGTACAGACGGAGGGTCTCCGTGAGCGCGGCGTGGAGGTAGTGCATGCTGCCGATGGCGTCTTGTCCTGGATGTAGTGCACCTCCCGCGCGATCTTGTCCTTGATGCGCTGGTACTGTTATTAATCTGTAACTGAGCCGAAGGCTGAAGCTAGATGCAGAATCTCTCTTATGTAAAAAAATCCATGCTGGTTAACTTCACATTTAACAGTGGAGTTACTAAAACTAAATTATGGCGAACAGTGATAAAATGGATATACTATGCAGTAGGCATAAGTGGAGAGCTGCATGTATGCAATAAATTCAGGGTACCGCATGCCAAAACTGCAGAAACTTTTTTTTGAGAGTCGCGCAAATACAACTTTGGCAGAGAATGGATGACTCGTATTGTCATCAGTCAGGAAATGAATGAAATAAACTTTGGCAGTACTACAAAGTATAAATTTTATTAGTTATAGCTTTTCTGAAACCTCAAATGCACATTCGTTGGTAATATTTTTGATTTTTACAATTGAATATTCTATCTATACTCCCCGCAAAATAAAAGGATATTTTATCTAGACACACGTGAATTTCACGTGCACGCTTACTGGCATATCAAAAGCTTTACGGACCAGGGCATAATTGATGTTGATTTCATATCTTGAAGTTTTTTATTCCTGTAACGAAAATATTGCCAATGCTCTGAGTACCTCCCCTGGTTGTAGAGTAAGGGCTCGCTTCCTTATATTTTAATTTTTATCTTTTCCTTTTTAGGTTGCCCTTAATGATCACCGCTAAGTTTGCATTGCATTTTGTGGAAGCACATGAAAATGCAGGTTTTGCTTGATGAATTGGTTGGCTTAGCACCCATGGACTCGAGCTGAAAGGAAGTAGCCTTGTAAGGACCCAAGCCATGCAAGATACGAATAATTGTTGCCTTGGCATTATCTCTTTCTTCATGGTGTTTAGATTGTAGTGATATGATAGATGACAGCGAAATCCAGAATTTTGAGAGCTCATATGTGTGCGTAAGATCAGTAAGGGGTAGATTGCCTTTGATGCTGATCTTGTGTCCACCTATAAGCGTATGAAATTAAATAGGTATGCATTGACTTATCAGGAGAGAAATTTATGTCAATGGGTTTAATCTCAATATAATTAAGCTTTAGGCAAGTTCGCAATTTGCAAAGTACTGGATCCTACCTTGATTTAAACTGGCATAGTATATATGCAAGGAATTTAAAGTAGCTATATGTGGATTAAAATTTAAACATGTTCATATTCAAATTTTAAACTCGAATAAGACGTGCATTGCACGTGCAAGCTTACTAGTGGAAAAAAGCAGTGTAAAAGACAGTTGAGGATTTTGCCAGAGTGCATTCTTGTCCCACCAGTCTTGCTATCGACGGCTGTGGTAAAAGACAGAACCATACGGCAACCCTGCTAGAGTTTATGTTAGTGCTGCCACTAGTCATATTATCAGTGCTCATCACAACGGAACAGGGGAACATCCAAACGTTTTGGAGACTGGACTTCTTATAGTAGCAAGCACGCTAGTTCCTGGTAGATCGCCGGGGCGACGCACGAACATAGAGCGGGCCATCCATTTTTAGCGTGAGCATCGGGCGGTACCCCACCGTGAAGTTGCGCTCCCACATCTCAAACCTGAAAAAGTAGAGAAGAACAACTGCAAATATCTTCATCTGCCTGTAGGCGAACTCCTTTCCCAAGCAGATCCGAGGCCCCGCCTGTTAGATTCAACAAGAGGACAAACATACACATCACATGAACATACTTGGGAATTTTCGATCACATACACACATACTTGTTTCTCCTTTGTAATGATTTAGTTACCTGGAAAGCGGTGAACTTGTAGGGGCTCTCCGGGACAAACACGCCGTCGTCGTCGTGCCACCTCTCCGGCCTGAACTCCTCGGCGTCGTCGCCCCACAGGAACTTCATCCGGCCCATCGCGTAGGGCTGGTAGTTCACCATGTCCCCTCTCCTCACGGCGTGCCCGTCCGGCAATGTGTCATTCGAGAAGCAGCACTTGACATCCTGCAAGCAATGCAACAACCCCAAAATATAGTTAATGGTGTACTCAGGGGCGGAGCCCATTGGGCTGACCCTGATGCACAGGAATACGGGCCCATCTAATTTTTTAGTGCTACCTACCACCTAAAAAGGCCCTGTGCATCAGGTTGGCCCAACATCAGTGCATCAGGGTGTCCAGACTTCACGCACGCACGCCTCCGCAATGGGCCAATACAGGCCACGCACACACGCACCTGCTGTTTGTTCCCCAGCCCAAGTCACGTACGCACGCTGTAATCAATCGATCGATCAGTTTCCCGTGTAGACGTACGTGCGCGTACCAAGCGGCCGTGAAATCAATCGATCCATACGACCTATATACGCCTCGCGTACACAGGCGGCAGCGAACCGGCGACGTCGGACGCCGCAGGCCGCAGCACCACAGCCACACTTGAGTTCCGCGCGACACCTACCGCACGTCGCAATTTCGTCTTCGGCTGGCCCTCCTGCTCTCTGCAATTCGGCGACCTGTCCGAGAGATCTTCCGTTCTGTCTATAGATTGGATAGGAAGGAACCCCAATTCTGGTAGTGTCCTTGCCCTACCTTTTCTAAATCTTTCTACGAATTGCAAGTTGCAAAAGTTACGTGTATAAACTTGCAGCTGATAGATTAAATCCCTATGTATTGGCAAAACTTGGAGCATTTTTTAGGCTTATAAACTTGCGGCTGATAGATTAAATCCACTCTCATTTTTTATCTCTCATATGTAATTTGTATTTGTTATATGCAGATAATATTGAGAAGTTTCTTCTCAAAAGAAAAGCGCCATCACAAGATGTTTTGGAAAACATAATTTGGGGAGAGAGGATTCAATATGATCCGGGGAAGAGAAAATTGAAAGAATGAATGAAAAAGGCCAGCAATGCTCAAGTTGTTGAATATTTCGTCGCTCGGAGGTGTAGGATGTACTAAAGGTAATTTACAGGTTTTTAGTCATTTAAGTACTTTCATCCTAGCATTTTATTATGTTCGACTAGAAAGTTCAATTCTATTTTTATCTTGTAGGTTACTCAACCTTGTTGTCCAATGATGTATTCTGGAATTTGGAAATGCAAGACATCCATTTTCAGGTAATTTTGTCTCTCATTTTATCATTATAGTGAGCATTTTGATTGCTACATATTTTTTTACACATCGCCTTCTATTATGTCCTATAATATGTGCTAGAAGTTGTTAAACAAACCTTTATTCAATAGAAAGTTGTTTGAAAATTTTACGCCTTATTAAAGCGGTGCATCGGGTAACATTTGCTCCAGCTCCGCCCCTGGGTGTACTCCTTAATCATTTCCCCGGTCGTGACACAAAATGGCAACGCAAATGCTCACGACGGGCACCGCCGGGTACAGACGGAGGGTCTCCGTGAGCGCGGCGTGGAGGTAGTGCATGCTGCCGATGGCGTCTTCAGTCAGGCGCGCCACGAACTCTTGCACGCCGCCCACGTCCTGGTGGTCGCCGGTGGTGGCCTCCCGCACCTCCCGCGCGATCTTGTCCTGGATGCGCTGGTCTCTGCACAGCACGTAGAGGAACCACGACAGCGTCCCCGCCGTGGTGTCGCGGCCGGCGATCACGAAGTTGAGTATGATGTCCCGTAGGTACTTATTGTCGAAGCAGCCGGGATCTTTCTCCCTCTCCAGCAAGAATCTCGACAGTATGTCCTCTTTCTTGGCCTGCCAAATCAACAAATGTCACATATCGGGATGCAACCAATCTCATGCTGGAAGAGGAACTAAAGCTCACGTACGAATTCCTGTTGATTTCTACCCATCTGCTCGATCTTCTTGTCGATGACGGCGTACACGAAGTCATTGATGGTGCGCACCGACCGCTTCATGGCCGCCTCTGACAAGACGCCGAGGAGCCTCTTGGCCTTCCACAGCGGGTCCAGGAACCGGTACAGCACCTGCTCGCTGGCGTCGTCGAACGCCCTGGCGAACGCCGCGCCCTTCTTGTTGGATCCGGAGAGCGCGCCGAGGTTGACCCCGAACCCAACCGTGAAAATCGAGTCCAGCGTCGACCGCATGAACAGATTCTCCATGTCCAGCCTCTCCCCGGCCGCGGCGGCGGCGGCCACGATGCCCGCGAGCTCGGCGGCCACGTCGCGGAACACGCCGCTGCTGTACTCGCGGAGCGCCCGGGTGGTGAACTCAAAGCTGGCGACCTTCCGCTGGTGCCGCCACTTGGCGTCGTCGACGTTGAAGATCCCGTCGCCGAGGAGGTCCTCCAGCACGCCGTGGGTCATCGGCCCCTTGCCGTAGTTGGCGAAGTTGGTCCGGAGGATGTGCTCCACGTTGGCCGGGTCGACGGTGTAGACCCAGTTGCAGGTCAGGGTGAGCATGCGGAAGGTGCGGTACCTGCGGGAGAGCTCCGTCATGTACTCCGGCAGCCGGCCCCAGTGAAGCAGCTGCTGGAGCATGGTGCCGGCCACGGGCGGGTAGCTCCGGCGCCGCCTCTTGCCGCCGAGCAGGTACAGGGCTAGGAGGAGCAGCAGCGACGACAGCGCGGCCACCAGAAGCGGCGAATCCATGGCCGTGAGACCGCGCTGGGTCACGTAAGGTGCTGAGTGCGCCGTGCGTGTGTGTGGACTGAGGAAGCCATATCGTTCTCGTTATTTAACGAGCACTTGCCACCTGGTGTGTCCGTTTTCCCCTTCTCAACACACGTGTCCAAGACGATCATTAGCACATCGGCGAGACGAAACATCCAAAATGACGCCGACGAATGAACATCAAAGTTTGGTGAGACGAAACAAACAACATAAAACCTCTGAAAAATCCAAAATGTTTACTGTTTGTGGATTGTAACCCTGCATCAAGACGATCATTAGTTGATGTCGATAAGGAAACTCCGCAAGCCAAAACTCGTTTTCTTCAGGGCTACAAGCCAAATTTAACACTCATCTCTCGTCAGGGCTTGGAAGCGTTTCTAGAGACGAAAATTCCTGATACTTTGAGTTGACGTGTGCAAACTCTAGTCATGGGAATCGTGTGTGTAACTTTAAGTGCCGCGGAGACGAGGATGACGCGCTCCAACGAGAAAAAGAGGGAAGAAGAGACGAGAAGGCGCGAGGAGCAGTGATGCAAGCGGAATCGCCATCCCTACACTATGAGCAAACAACTCCGACTTCGCCGCAGGCAATCGTCGACTCAACCCATACCATAGCGGACGGGTGAAGCTGCAAGAAGATCTGCGCCAAAAACTCAGCAACCTACGGCCAGACAGGACAACTGTGACTCCGACAGAAAACTCTGAAAGACAAAACCAGGCACGGCTTGCGCCATGAAAGATCGCTAAACGGCCACCTACAACCAGCCATCGCATACCACAGGACCCCGCCGACCTAAGGGCAGCACAGACGACGGCCACCATGCTGCCGCCGAGGAGGCGGCCGGCGGAGGGACAACAGAAACCCTAGTCGCCCGATACGTCGCCTCGCGGCAGAAAATGCTTCGCTAATCACGGTTGTTGGGCTTATGCTTAGTCTCAATCATTCTAAATGACGCACACAACTCAACTTGCCCGTTTTGGAGCAGCGATTTACTGCAGCCCAGACGAGCATTCCAGGACTTCCTTTTTGCGCGTTGTTACGTGTCCAGGCAGGCATGCATGCACACAATTTCGTTATCATATTTTTAAGCAGATTCTGGTAATGTCATTCAGATGATTATTAATTTTTAAGCACATGCTCACTAATTTATTTTGAATCTTGGAGTTGCTGCCATGTGGGGAGATATGCCGAGGGATTTGCTGTTGGCGTGTCCCAACGCTATCAAACGAACGGTAGAGTCAAAAAAAAATTGCCGACGGCTACGAAAAACCTTCAGCGTTTTCACGTATGCTGACGACCATCTGGCTAGATGCCAAGGAAATCAAAGACGACGGTGATATGCCGAGGGCAGCCGTCGGCATAGAAGCCATTTTGCCACATTTTTCCTCCTGAGAATTAGTCCACTACTATCTTCGGTGCTTCACTCATGTCATTCAGAAGCACAACCAGCTTTATGGATTTAGAGAGTACAATCAGTTGTTCATATGCAAGTCTGATAGTTAGTGTTGTTATTGAGTCATTGGCTGTGGAATTAATTTTTGCATATACATTGTGTTTCAACATGTTCTGAATCATCGCTTAATTTTTGTGAACATTTTACTAGATTACATAACCCATAGAGTTTATATTAGTATCTTTTTATTTGTTGCTGATTCTTTATATAACAAAATGATTGTCGGAAATGGTTCCGCAGCAACGTGCAGGGCATCTTCTAGTTCTTATAGTAGCCGGCATGCTAGTTCCCGATTTTTTTAACACAGTACATATGCAAGCGCTCATATACACGCGCATACACTCACCATGCTAGTTCCCGGTTGATGGCCGGGGCGACGCACGAACATAGAGCGGGCCGACCATTTTGAGCGTGAGCATCGGACGATACCCCACCGCGGGTCGCGCTCCCACATCTCAAACTTGAAGAGGTAGAGAAGAACTGCCGCAAATATCTTTATCTGCCGGTAAGCGAACTCCTTTCCTAAGCAGATCCGAGGCCCCGCCTGTTAGGTTCAACAAGGGGACAAAAAATACACAAACACACGTCACATGAATGGATATGGAATTCTGGACCAGGTCGTATATTTTTTTTTTGTGATGATTTGGTAGACACTTGCTCACCTGGAAAGCCGTGAATTTGTAGGGGCTCTCGGGGACGAACACACCGTCGTCGTCGAGCCACCTCTCCGGCCTGAACTCCTCGGCGGCGTCACCCCACAGTAACTTCATGCGGCCCATCGCGTACGGCTGGTAGTTCACCGTGTCCCCTCTCCTCACGACGTGCCCGTCCGGCAACGTGTCATCCGAGAAGCAGCACTTGACGTCCTGCGATGCAACAACCCATAATCTCCTTTGCGTACTGTACGGTGCGCAAAATGGCAACGCAAATGCTCCATGCGGATGAGGTCGGTCAACTCACGCTGGGCACCGCCGGGTACAGCCGGAGGGTCTCCGTGAGCGCGGCGTGGAGGTAGTGCATGCTGCCGATGGCGTCTTCGGTTAGGCACGCCGTGAACTCTTGCACGCCGCCCACGTCCTGGTGGTCGCCGGTGGTGGCCTCCCGCACCTCCCTCGCGACCTTGTCCTGGATGCGCTGGTCTCTGCACAGGTCGTAGAGGAACCAGGAGAGCGTCCCCGCCGTGGTGTCGCGGCCGGCTATCATGAAGTTGAGTATGATGTCCCGTAGGTACTTGTTGTCGAAGCAGCCCGGGTCTTTCTCCCTCTCCAGCAGGAACCTCGACAGTATGTCCTGTTTCTTGGCCTGCCAAATCAACAAATGTCACGATCACGACTAATTTGCTGCAAAATCAAGAAAGCTCACGTACGAATTCTTGTCCATCTCTGCCCATCTGCTCGATCTTCTTGTCGATGACGGCGTAGACGAAGTCATTGATGGTGCGCACCCACCGCTTCATGGCCGCCTCCGACAAGACGTTGAGGAGCCTCTTGGCCTTCCACAGCGGGTCGAAGAAGCGGTACAGCACCTGCTCGCTGGCGTCGTCGAACGCCCTGGCGAACGCCGCGCCCTCCTGGTTGGAGTTGGAGTTGGACCCGGAGAGCGCGCCGAGATTGACCCCGAACCCAATCTTGAAAATGGAGTCCAGCGTGGAGCGCGTGAACAGATCCTCCATGCTCAACCTCTCCCCGGCAGCCGAGGCGGCGGCCACGATGCCCGCGAGCTGGGTAGCCATGTCGCGGAACACGCCGCTGCTGTAGTCGCGGAGCATTCGGGTGCTGAACTCGAAGCTGGCGACCTTCCGCTGGTGCCGCCACTTGGTGCCGTCGACGCCGAAAATCCCATCGCCGAGGAGGTCCTCCATCACCTCATGGGTCATGGCCCCCTTGACGTAGTTGGCGAAGTTGGTCCGGAGGATGTACTCGACGTTGGCCGGGTCGACGGTGTAGACGTAGTTGCAGGTTGGGGTGAGCATGCGGAAGGTGCGGTACCTGCGGGAGAGCTCCGTCAGGTACTCCGGCAGGCGGCCCCAGTTGAGCAGCTGGTGGAGCACGGTGCCGGCCACGGGCGGGTAGCTCCGGCGCCTCTTGCCGAGCGCCAGGTACAGGGCTAGGAGGAGGAGGAGCGACGACAGCGCGGCCAGCAGCAGCGGTGAATCCATTGCCGTGAAACAGCTAGCGCTGGCCGCTGGGTCACGGATGGTGCTGCTGTAGTGCGCCGTGCGGATTGAGGAATCTTAATTACATTCTTGTCGAGCACTTGGCACCTGGTGTAGTAGTCCGTGGCACAAATCACAGATTTGACCTGAGGCACAAATCAATTCACAAACTGACCTGCTTTCAAAAAAAATTCACTCTGCTGACCCTTTCGTGTGACGCCCGACAGCTGGGCGCCGCACACTACTATACAGCGCCTCAGCCTTAGGCGTTACACCTGCTGCCAGCGTGGCAGCCCTGGTCCAGTTGCGGCCCCACACGCACCTGTGCAGCGCCTAAGTCTTAGGCGCCACACTTGTAATGTGCAGCGCCTAGCTCGTGGGCGCTGCACAGTCTGTGTTCCACTTGGGCTGGCCCCACCCTCTCTCCCCTCCCACCCCCACCCCACACACCCCCACCCCACCCAAACCCTAAGGCTTGCGGCCCGCCTCTCTTCCCCTCTCCCCCCTCTCAAATCCTTCTCAAATCTTGCAAATCCGGAGTATTTGACCGTGGATTTCGAAGCCAACCCCTCCCTTAAGGTAATCTTGCTCAAATCTTGCTAGTTTGGGGGAAACCCTAGTTTTGACTTGGATTTGCAAATTTGTGTTGAATGATGTTATGTTTCTTTGCTAACTTGGGTTGGTTAAGCTTCCATAGTATGCTAGGGTTAGGGTTATGTGTGTTTGATGTTGGTGTTAGGGTTATGCTATGGTTATGGTTGTTTTATATGTTAGGGCATATGTGTGCAAATATTTTTCTTAAGTATTTACTTGATATATGTGTGTTTTTGATTATTGTAGGGATGGGGAGAACATGTGTTTATGTTCATCATGTGGATAGAGAGGCCTTTTTGAAAGGCAATGTTGAGACGGACCCGAATGAGCTTGACATGGTGTTTGAGAGTAGTCCTAGATATGCGGAGCTTTTGGAACAAGTGAGGAAAGATTTGAATTGGATGGACCCAAGTGACGTTGTTGAGTTCGAGGGAAGGCATAATGTTGGTTTGGGAATGCACATCCGTTGGAAGACAATGCGTGTGAACTCCGAGCAACGTTGGGTTGCATACAAGGAGACGGTTGCCGAATCTCTAGACAAGGCTCTTGAGTTATTTGTCTCCAAGAAGGTTGAGTCTACTTTGAAT
Source organism: Triticum dicoccoides (assembly GCF_002162155.2). NCBI lineage: Eukaryota > Viridiplantae > Streptophyta > Magnoliopsida > Poales > Poaceae > Triticum > Triticum dicoccoides. Next base: position 80,020,762 of record NC_041385.1, read on the forward strand.
TTAGACTTAAACCGGAACCCCTCCCCGTTGGTTGCTAGCACTCCCCCACCCATGAACCAAGATCAAATGAGTGAACCTCAATTCACGCAACAAGATTGGCCAACATTGAGCCCGACTCCAAACAACCAAAATGAAGGTTTTGAAGAGGAGAATGATGAGTACGAGGAGGATGACAACGAAGTTGACCTACATGACAACAATGTGGGTGATCTCGACCAATATCATGTGCAAGAGACAATGGACCAATCCATCCCTTTTTCCCGTGCATATGCATCGGACTCGGATGACGATGGTCCCGATGAAGAAGTTGATGAGGAGGGGTTCACGCCGAAGGAGGCCGAAGCATTCAAGAAGGTATTCGGGCGGGATCACAAGACACCATTGTTCAAGGATCTTAGTCTCGCGGATGAAGCCGTTGTGGATGGTGGCAAATGCATATCTCTTGGAGCTAGGCCAAGTTCTCACCGTGATTTGGAAGACGGCAAGAACGGGATATATCCCGGTTGTGAGTTTCAATCCTTCTTGGAATTGAAGATGTGGCTCGAAAACTACTCGGTTACACATTATCGTCCACATAAAGTGGCCAACTCGGATGTTAATGTGCGTTACACGGTCAAATGTGAAGTGCCAACATGTCCATGGATTGTGCGTGCAAGGCCATGGAAAGGAGGTCCCACTTGACGCATAGTGAGTTGTCTACCAACTCACATGTGCCGGCACAAGAATGCGGATGGCAAGCTTGTGCACCAACAACACAGACAACTCATGTCCGAGTTCATTGCTTACAGGCTGTCCAATCAAATATCCACACTTCCAATAATGAGCATCAAGAGTGTCATTGACCTTGTGAAAGCCATCTTTCATTACAAGGTGAAGTACGGCAAGGCATGGAAGGCGAAGCAAGCCGCATTCAAGATGTTGTATGGCAATTGGGAGGAAGCATACAACCGACTCCCTAGGTTGTTGTTAGCTATGGCCGTCACAAACCCAGGCATGGTTCACGTAGTTGAGCCTCATGGGCACCAAACTTTGATTCATAACGGGAGGACCGTCCGAGTATTTGGCCGTGCATTTTGGGCCTTTGAGCAATGCGTGAGGGCTTTTGAGCATTGTCGGCCCGTCATCGCCATTGATGGCACGTTCTTGACCGGACAATACAAGGGCACTTTATTGGTTGCAATAGCAAGTGATGCCAATAACCGGGTGTTGCCTTTGGCTTTCGCTTTGGTTGAGGTGGAGAACAATGATAACTGGGAGTGGTTCTTGCGTCAACTAAGAACAAGGGTATTACCGGCTGAAAGGGAAATTTGTGTCATATCGGATCGCCATGCTGGAATTCTAAATGCGGTGGTGATTGACATTCCCGGACATAGAAAGTTGCATCATCGATGGTGCATGAGGCACTTTTGTGCAAACTTCTATAGGGCATGTGGTATCAAGGAGTTGGCCGATGATCTTCAGGATTGTTGTCTCGCTTTCACCAACAAGCGGTTTTCCACATTGTTCAATGCATTGCTCAGACACAAGAAACTTGACCCCGACGGTCAGGAGTTTCTCAATAAGAACATTGCTGAAAGGAATATGTGGGCACGTGCTTTCGATGAAGATGGCCGGAGATACGGTCAAATGACAAGCAATATGGCAGAATGCTTCAATAAGGTGCTCAAGGGTGTACGTGCATTACCCGTGACGGCAATAGTTCAATACACATTTGGCAAGATGAATGAATACTTTTTGAAGCACTCAATGGAGACTGATAAGCAAATTGCTGGTGAGAACAAGGATAAGCACAAGTACAATTTCCCACCAAAGGTTGAAGAATGGTTGGAATTTCAATCACGAAAGGCAGACTCCGAAGAAGCTGTTCTATATGACGACAACGAGTGGAAGTATGAGGTGAAAGAGCCCGGAGGAACCACAAATGATGGCCGCCAACACGGAGGCCGGGATTTCAAGGTCTCCCTAACACGGTGTGATTGCAGCTGCATGAGGCCGTCTTTGCTTCATCTCCCATGCTCGCACTTGTTAAACGCATCCCGGGTTAGGAATGTGGACGTCAATCACCCTCTAACCGTGAGGGAGTCCAAGTTCTCAATCATGACGGTAAAGAAGACATGGACTCCACGGTTCCAGCCATACTTGGACCAATCACAATGGCCGGAGTATCATGGAGTTCAACTATGGCCGGACCCGGAATTGAAGGTCGTTAGCCGGGGAAGACGTAAGACTAAGCGTCTTAGAGGTGACATGGACGGATGGGGCCGTGGTGGCGGTGGAGAATACAGCACCGGCCAATTCCAAGAGCCTCGTGAGGAATCCCGTTGTGGGGGCTGCACTAATGGGGGACACAACACAAGAACTTGTCCCAAACCAAGAAAGAGATCAAATAAAAATGGTTCAAGCACAAGCCAAGCAAATGATAGCCAACCAAGTGAACCAAGGGATAGCCAACCAAGTCAAACAAGTGGTGGAGTGCCAAACCACTCAAATCAAACAAGTCAACGAGGAACTAGGCAACAAAGAGGGAGTCAACTTGGTCTTAGAAGAGGTCGTGGTGGTGGTAGAGGCCGTGGTGAAGGTCTTGGCCGTGGTGAAGGTCTTGGCCGTGGTGATGGTTCTGGCCGTGGTGGTGGTAGAGGTCGTGGTGATGGTCTTGGACGCGGTGCTGGTAGAGGCCGTGGTGGTGGTGGTGGTAGAGGCCGTGGTGGTGGTGGTAGAGGCCGTAGTGGAGGAATGTTCTCTTGGCTCAATGGACCATTGCCGTATGTGTCTTACTATGATCTTGTTCTTTTGGCTCAATGCTTGTGTTGTCATTTTGTATTGTGTGACTAACTATTATATTGCCATTTTCGTAGGTATGGAAACAATGAAGGGGGTGGAGGACACGGAGGGGGAAGGTGAGACCCCTTGGTGGTGCGAGGAGGGAGAAGAAAAAGAAGAAGAAGAGAGCAAGAAGAAGAAACTACATGGAGACCCTATGTGTGTATGACTATGTGTGTATGACTATGTTAGGGGACTAATATTTCCGTGTATAACTATGTGAGACCCTATGTGATTTGGACAAGTATATGTGCTATGTGTGTATGAGTATGTGATTTGGACCCTCATCATCCATATAAGCATAGGAGGAACTCACATCGTCCCCCTCATGGTGAGATGCGGGGTCTGATGGTGTACCAGACCTAGAGGCAGATGGTGATTCATATTCAGGATCACGGCAACCGAGTAAGTTCGATAACCGCCTTAACTTCTTGGCCTGACGCTGTAACATGAACAAGTGTGTAACATATCAAACTTCGCAACATAGACTGGCTCTCATAGTGAATGCGATATGTACCTTGAGGAATGCTCGTAGTGAACCATCATCATTGCCAGTTCCAACCGGTGTCTTCTCCAGAATAGACTGGCTCTCATCAGCTGCTTTCTTGATCTCGGTGCGCTAAGGATGAAAAAGAATGAATGTGTTAGCCATTCAAACATGTGTAATACGGTCAACGGGAAAGTAAAGAACGGAACACTTTACCACATAGTTAATCACCGGAACAGCAGGCACTCCTTGCCCTTTCCTGACATCTCTGTTGTACTTCCCCTTTGCTAGATCCTCATAGTTTACTGGTTCTTCAAGAATATCCTCATTATATGCCGGCGGCAATATCTCAACTCGAGTATTTCCAATAAACCATCGTACGTAGTTATCAAAAGCTTGTTGGTTGTGCTCACGAAGCGGGGCGCGTGCAGTGCTACGAGCTTGCTCCACAGAAAGCTGGAAGCGGGTAACATACGAAGCATGATGCTTGGCCCAGTCCTTTATCTTCCGCTGCCTTCTCCTGTCCAACCTGCGTGGTATAAAACCAAGCATTAGCACAATAAAAGGAGTCCCGATGATTAGACAATACGCACACATGCTCTCTTACCTATGAAGTGCTTTATCCGTGTCCACCCAATCCGGCGGGTGAGGCTGGAAAAGACCAAACTGACGATACACACGATGCGGCAAATGAAACTCAACCGCCCAGTTGCATATCAATGGGCACCGCATAAGCCAGAGATCCTTATCCCGCAAGCACATCAGATTGAGGCGGAACTCCGCGGTGTACCCCAAGCTCTCACCCGCGCCATATGGCTGCCATTCCACCTATGAAACAGGGCAACAATGCAAATTTGATAACTATTTTTCAAGTAAGCATGAGAAAGGACTAAAGTAATGACCTCCTTACCTGCTCAGGCGTAATCGTGTCCAACTCGGCAATGTACTTTTGGTACATGAGATTGACATCGTTCGTCATCTCGGAAACGATATCCCACTTGTAAGCCCACGTGGGGCGCCGTAATTCGTCATGTTCATCTGCATACCAAGGATCAAACCTTACGCTCTTCGGGCGTCCAACAGGCAGACGCTCCCAGCTCCATACAGAAAGTAGAAGCAGATTACCACCAATGCCTGCACTAGGTGTGATCCTGCAACACGCATCATCCAGCTACATATGAAAGAAAAACAATGTTAACTTGACAGCAAGCTTGCATTGCTAATTAATAAATGAGTTGATCACAAAACAGACCAACTACCTGTCGGTACAAGTAGGCAAGAGTCGCTGAACCCCAGCTCCATTTGCTATCGAAGACGGTCAACGCCTTCAGCCACATCCATGGAGCGTTCTTGCCAGTGGAGTCAGGAAACAAAGTCCTCGACACAATGTACCACATATACACACGAGCATGTGTCTGGATCACATCATCAGTTGCATCCGGAGGGCACGTCGCAAAGTTATTTTGAATCCATGTGAAAGCAGCTCCGGCTGCCTTCCTTTCCCTCTTCTTCTTCTCTTCTCCCTCCTCTACATCATCCTCAGCCTCGGTAGGAGCCATACCGATAAGAGCAATCATCTGCTCGCGCCACCCATCAGAATCGGTGCTCATACATAGAGGCCTTCCGTCGATAGCAAGACCGGTGATCAACGAGACATCCTCGAGCGTCATGGTCATCTCCCCGGTCCGAAGATGGAAACTGTGGGTCTCTGGCCTCCACCGATCAACAAGAGCGGACACCAGTGGAGCGTTCAGATTCGGCGTGGACCGGCTGACCAACAGAATCCACGGGAGTAGTCCTGCCTGCTTGATGTACGGTGTGTACCGCTCATCGTAAGGCATGGCAGGACCAGAGACCCCGTGATACCGAATCTTCAGAGGTTCAAGCTTCTGCAAAAAACAAGTAATGACAAATCTTAGGGCATGTAAATTTCAACTAAAGGCAAATTTACAAAATATTCAGATTACTCATTATTACCTTATCCTTCTCGCGCATCATGTAGGCCCGGTGTTGCACGTCGTAGACATCGTCCAGAAGCCAAACCATCCTTACAATTTCAAACAATAAACATATAAAAGTTCATCTTCATCTCAAATATCGGTATACACTAAACATATAACATGTGTTCAACTACAAGAATCTCAACATCTCCTTCTCACACAATGAATATGTCATATGTGTTCAAATAAACTAAACATCTAATATTTCAAATAAACTCAACATCTAATATTTGAAATAAACTGAACATCTAATATATATCTAAACAAACTTCTCATATATGTCTACAAAAATCAACATCTCATAGTTATCTATAAAAATAGGCATCTCATATATATCTAGGGTTTCAACAACAAGAATCATATATTGTGAACTAATAAATAACACTACGGTACTACCAATATGAATACACATCCTAAATGGAGCAAACCAAACAAATCAAGGATTCCATCAAATCATGGACAAATCTCTAGAATGGCAACAAATTTATGGAGCAAAAGAAAGAGAAGGGAAGAGTTTACCTAGTAGGATGGATTGGGGATCGAATCCACGGATCAAATCTTTAGATCTGAGAGGGATGTGGGGGGATTAGATGGGGGCGCCGCCGCCGCCGCCGCTGCTCTCTGTCCAGAGAGCGGAGAGACGAAGAACTGCCTGGTCGGGCTGGGGCGGCCGCGCTTAAGTCACTGTGCAGCGCCCAAGGGCTAGGCGCTGCACGTCAAAATATGGCGCCTAGCTCTTAGGCGCTGCACAGGTGCGTGTGGGGCCGCAACTGGACCAGGGCTGCCACGCTGGCAGGATGTGCGACGCCTAAGGGAGAAGCGCTGCATAGTAGGGTGCGGCGCCCAGCTGTCGGGCGCCACACCGAAGGGTCAGCAGAGTGAAATTTTTTCGTGAACAGGTCAGTTTGTGAATTGATTTGTGCCTCAGGTCAAATCTGTGATTTCTGCCGTAGTCCGTGTTCTCGCTTTCGACACAGGTGGCGTGATTGATAGCAGATGGATCGATCGGCTTGCTTGGCGTGCTGGTTGAGCTAACTACACAATGACACCGACGAATGCACATGACAACCCTATCTGATGATCAAGAACAGATAGTTGATGTCGACAAGACAACCCCACGAGCCAAATCTCATTCTCTTTTGGGCTATCTACAAGCCAAATCTCAATTAATACTGTACTCATCAGCGTTTCTAGCTAGCTAGAGACGTACGAAAATACCTGATATGACGTGTGCAAACTCTAACCGTTGCTTCTTGTGTTTCTAGAGCTTGAGCGGCGTGGTCACATGCATCGTATGTGTAACTGTAATAGAATGTCCTCATGAGTAACGCGGAGACGAGAATGGCACGCTCCAACATGAAAAAGAGGGAAGTAGAGGCGAGCAGGCGCGGGGAGCCGTCGCGCGGGCGGAATCGGGCTTTCACTTACCATAATAATATAAGAACGTTTTTTTATATTAGTGTAGTGTCAAAAATGCTTTTAGATTATGGGACAGAGGAAGTACCTCTGACCAGTCATTATGATCATCCTAGCTACACTGGAGCTCTTCTCATCATACAAAATCTATGCCATTTGAAGAGAGCAAAACATCCTGGCACATGAGCTTGCGGCACTGGCTAGAAAGCACGGAGATTCGGAGATCATTATTTTGCTGGTGTTCCAGCATGCCTGAATGAACTTAGGTTCAGAGATTGCAACACCCTAAAGAGTAATCTAGTTGCTCTTTATTCTCAATAAAGAAAAACGAAGAGGAGGCCATCAGTAACACCCCTAAAGAGTAACCTATTTAGATTAAATAAAGCGCATAAAAAATAAACTTAAGATAATTATAGTTTCTAGTGGAGCTTTTGTATACCATAGTCTAAGAAAAAAAATCATTGATTATCTCTAAGTAAGCTATAAGTCACGCATTTAATAGGTGCTTGGTGATCAGTACTACTTGTGCATGGGAGAGAAGACAGGTAAATTTTGCTACTACCTCCGTTTCAGTTTACAAGTCCTACGCGTATACCTAGGTTGCCAATTTGATCGCCTTAATATAAACTATATAACACAAAAATTATATCTTTTGAAATTAGAACATCTAAAGTTTATACTGCTATACTTTTTGTAATATATGACTTATATTAAGTTGGTCAAATTGACGACTTAGGAGTACATGCACGCTCTGTAAACTGAGAGAGAGGTAGTAGTAGTACAAAACAAATTAAATTGAACAGCGTGAGTTTTTTTAGAGTGCATCCACGGCAGCAATGGTTGGACGAAACTTATATAAAGTGAACCATTTGGCCAGGGAAGTGAAATTACCCCCCTCCCCCCAAATTTGTAGGCCCTGACTCGGGCTACTCGGGTGGTTTCACAAACCCTAGTCGCCGGGGTTGCCATATCCGTCGGCGTGGACGCTATGGAGGACCTGGTTGGGTAGATCGGGCTGGGTGCATGCGGGGGTGGACTCTAGTCATGGCCTGGTCGGTGTGGCCACCTCGCTGCGTGGTGGCAGATTTCGGGGTGGTGGCTGTCGGTGTCAAAACTGGTGGATCTCGGGTAGGGGGTCCCGAACTGTGCGTCTAGGCGGATGGTAATAGGAGACGAGGGACACGATGTTTTTACCCAGGTTCAGGCCCTCTCGATGGAGGTAAAACCCTACGTCCTGCTTGATTAATATTGATGATATGGGTAGTACAAGAGTAGATCTACCACAAGATCAAGGAGGCTAAACCCTAGAAGCTAGCCTATGGTATGATTGTTGTAATGTATGTTGTCCTACGGACTAAAGCCCTCCGATTTATATAGACACCGGAGAGGGCTAGGGTTACACAGAGTCGGTTATAATGGTAGGAGATCTACATATCCGTATTGCCAAGCTTGCCTTCCACGCCAAGTAAAGTACCATCCGGACACGAGCCGGAGTCTTCAATCTTGTATCTTCGTAGTCTTGGAGTCCGGCGGACATTGATAGTCCGGCTGTCCGGACACCCCCTAGTCCAGGACTCCCTCAGTAGCCCCTGAACCAGTCTTCAATGACGATAAGTCCGGCGTGCATAATGTTCGGCATTGCAAGGCGGGTTCCTCCCTTGAATAATCCAGAGAAGATCATGAACACCAGGATAGTGTCCGGCTCTGCAAAATAAATTCCACATTCCACCGTAGAGAGAATAAAATGTACACTTAGTTCAATCTGCTAACGTATTACGCGGCGTGACATCACACCGCCACCAGGCCTTTGTTTGAATTATTATACCACCTCAGCATGTTTAGCGAAGCGGTTTCCTTGGCACGTCTTGTCGAAGCAGAGATCGTGTTCCCCTTATTCCGGGATTCTCATCAATACGTGCGTGGGTAACCCAATCGCGCCATTGATGGTGGCGCTTGGGAGATAAGCGAGTTTTACCAGGCTGGTGGGGGACGCATAGTTTTGTCCGCCTATATATATGGGATAAGGATTCACCTTCTCACCTACGCCTTCTTCCTCCTTTGCTTATCCATCCCCGCGAACTCAAGCTCCAACGCCCGAGCTCGCACATCTCGCCTCGACCTTCTCCGAATATGTCCGGAGCGGGAGGTAAATGGTTAGCCTCCACCGTCAAGGAGGAGGACATCACCAAGCTGCGCAGCGCCGGATACCTTTCCGGCGATATCGCGCATCGGCTGCCCGACGAGGGGCAGCTCATCCCTACCCCCAGGCCTCATGAGAGGGTCGTCTTCCTTCCCCACTTCCTCCGCGGACTGGGCTTTCCGCTCCATCCATTTGTCCGGGGGCTCATGTTTTACTACAGCCTGGATTTCCACGATCTGGCGCCGAACTTTATCCTCAACATCTCGGCGTTTATCGTCGTGTGCGAGGCCTTCCTCTGCATCCGGCCCCACTTCGGCCTGTGGCTCAAGACCTTCAACGTCAAGCTGAAGGTTGTAAAGGGTACGCAAGCGGAATGCGGAGGCGCCATGTTGGGCAAATTGCCCAATGTCCCTTGGCTAGAAGGGACCTTCGTGGACTCCGTCAAGGGGTGGCAATCGGGGTGGTTCTACATCACCGAGCCGCGCAAATCCACATGGGCGGCGGCCCCCGAGTTTAGATCTGGCATCCCCACGCAGCTCACCTCCTGGAAAGAGAAGGGCTTGCAGTGGGGGAATCCGGTGGAGGTGACGGGACTCCGAGCATGTATCAAGAAGATGGTGAGCAATAGGCTCAGACTCGTCGACGTGGTCCAAGTCATGCTCATCCGGCGGATCCTCCCATGCCAAGAACGGGCATTTGATTTGTGGGAGTTCAATCCGGAACAGCACCAGGCGCTAAACGGGCTCTTCGATACAACATACGAAGGCGCCTGGAGGGTGCTGTTCAAGGGCGCCGAAGCCCCCGCGTCCGCAACCAAAGACCGCGGATTCAGCTCGCAGCATCCAACTGACGAGGTAAGTGATTCAACCCCATTACGGGACACTTGTGATAATTAGATTGACTCTAGTGAGGTTTCATTCTGCCTCTTCCTTTGACAGGAATGGATGGAGAAGGCCAAGCTGCTCATCAGCCCGGCTCCCATGCCAGAAGACCCAGCGGATGCCCGTTTAACAGGGCTGCTGGTTCCGGCACCGCACGTGGTGCCGGAGAAGAAGGCCAAGAAGGTGGCCGCGGGGACTCGAAAGAGTTCCCGCAATCAGGCGTCTGACGACGACGAGGACTCCTCTCCCGAAGACGAGGAGGAGTACTCTCTCCCGGAGGAGGGAGAGAGAAAAGGAAGGCTTCCCCCATCGGGGGGCCGAAGGGTCCAAGAGAGGGAGAACTATCCCCCCGGACAGTTTCGCCAACATCAGCGTTGGTGAGGATGAGCGGCCTCCAAGGGCCAGGCGTCCGGCAAGATCGTAAGTATCCGGATCCTTGATGTGTAATTTCTTTTGTGTCGCGTAGTATCCTTCTAACGCCGCATTCTGCCCGTAGTCCGGCCAATGATGATCTCCCCGACTCATCGAGCGGGTCATTGGCCTCATCGGATGTGAATTCCATCCCGACTGCCTCCACCCCATGCGCCAACGAGGACGTCGAGGTGGGATCCCAAAGAGGGACCCATCAGGAGGAGGCTCCGGAGGCGCCGTCAGGCAGCCCCCCGGACTTCGTGCCGGACTCTACATCGGAACCCGCAGTGGTTCCAGAGTCCGGCAAGCGGCCCCTTTGAAAGAAGGGCAGGACCGTGACGCCGGCGGCCTCCGTCCAACCGGAGGCGCCGGATAACCTGCTGGAGGCTCTTAAAGGCGCTTCCATCGAGGAAGAACACCGCACTATCATGAGTGCGGTGATTGAGAAGGTTCAGCTCGCCAAGAGCGGGCTGACCAAAGCCTGCAGCAGCCTTTTAACAGGCTTTGAGGTAAGAAGTTAAAATTATGTAATGTAATACCGCATAGACAGTAGCCCCTGATGCTTGGTTCGGTGTTCGGAAAGAAAAGCCGGACTAAGGATCTATAACAAGATATACGCAGGGTTGCCTAAAATATGTCAATATGGGTTTGCAGGCTACACTGCTGACCTCTGCCGCACTAACGGCGGAGGTTGACGTGCTAAAAAAGGATCTCGAGCGGTCCAAGCAAGAGCTCGGCCATGCAAAGAAGCAGCTCGAGGAAAAAGAAGGTGAGTAACACCTCTTTGAATAAGTACCTTACAGAAAAGGATTTTGGTTGCAAATAAAATTAACAAGGATAATATGTGTATTGCAGGGGCCACTAACGAGGTGGCAGCCCTGCGGGATGCTGTGTCCGCAGCCGAACATAATGCGGCCGCGGAACGGGCTGAGCAATAAAAGCAAGAGGCATGTGTGGCGGAAGTTCGGCAAGAGCTCCAGGTTCTCATGGAAAAACATGAGAGTTTGGAGCATGACTCCAAGACTCGAGAGTCCGAGCTTGCCTCGGCTCTCGAAAGTGCCAAGTCCGCCAAGGCCGAGGCCCAAAAGGCCCTTCAGGAGGTTGAGGACATAAAGAAGATAGCGGCGGGTAAGGCGTTTTTCATGCAAAGCAGGCATGTTAATGTGAACTACCTGATACTTACCCGAATTCGGAGCTCTCCAGGGGCGTTTGCAGATCTGCTGCGTAGTGCGTCAGATGCCGCCGCATTCTATCGTGGCGAGGAGGGGAGCTCGACGGAGAAGGTCTTCTGGTCTCAGTATACTGAGGCCGGCCATCCGGTGCCCCTAAGCGATCAGCTGAAGCAGCTGGTCGAACTCCACAAGGTAGCTGAGGAGGCGATGAAGGGCCTCATAGTCCGGCTGTGGCCTGGACAGGCCATGCCTGGTAGCTACTTTGGCCTCGTGCGGCGGCTGGTGGATGCATGCCCTAGACTGGATGTAGTCAAGCGCTCCGCCTGTATCGAAGGTGCTCGTCGGGCCCTTGCCCGCATAAAGGTGCAATGGGGCAAATTGGATGCGGAGAAACTTCTCACGGACCCACCGCCACCGGGCAAGGAGTATCGCATGCCGGAGAAGTATTATAAAATTGTCCTGAAGGGAGCCTGCAATATTGCAGATGAGTGCTCCCGAAATGTTCCCGAAACTTCTCACGGACCCACCGCCATCTTTGAGTGAACTCGCTGTTTATTTATCTTGTGCACTGAAAACTTCGTTCATATGCGCCATGAGCAACGCTTGTTTAATTTAAAATATTACCTTCTGTGCGGCCGTTTATAAAATCTGAGAGATGGCAAGTCGTTAGCTTCAGCCCCCAAGCCACAAGTGCTGGGGTGTTCGGAATAAACTTGAGCACTCTTGTTCCCATTTTTGGGTCCATCTAGGGAGGCGCTCAACACGACGAAGAAGGCGACCGGACTTATAATGCTTGAACACTCTCACTTAGCCATAGAATTCTATAATTTTAAATTTCGGCGAAGCCCCTGGTATTCGGAAGACCGAATCCGGGGCGCTATCCACGCCTTCATCGGACATTATCCGGAACTTCGCTCGAAGCGGCGTGAGTCTTTAAGGACCCGAAAAAACCTCTCGAACAGCGACCAGTCTCTCGCCTTATCATGCCAGTCAGTTTTAGCTTTCTCCACTGAGGCGTTAACCCGGCTCAACCGGGGCGCAATCGCAGTGGTTCTCCCAGTGCCACCTTAGCCGACAGAACGGAACGTAAGGCACCAAAACGTGGGAGCCGGGCAAACCCAACTATTGACCCAAGACATGATTCGGAGCCGATTCATATAATGCTATAAGTTCGGAGTGCCGCACTTGTGAAAGTGTTCGGACTTTATCACACCATAGAGTGGGGAACATAAGCCCCTGGTGTATTATGCCGTACCAAAATATACGGGTGCCAGATGTCATATAATGAGCATATATATATATATAAAATGTAATGCAATTGCGATCATAAAGGTGCTGCATTATTAATGAAAGAAAAAGTCTGCTAGTAGAGCGGACTGATACAAATAGTGCGGTAAGCAAGGGATTTGGACTAAATAAACATGTCCCCCTCCAGGGATGAACTGCGGATTTGGTGTATATAATCGAATTTAATGCTCGTAATTGAGACCACCTGAGTGTTCGACGCGGCCTTCTTTAGTCCCTGACTGTTGCATCATGAGTTCGGCAAGTTCACCGCCGGACAGGGCTTCTGGTTAACAGAGTCCTGTGTACAAAAAAGAAGAAAAATAATAATAAAAAGAGAGAGGCACATTTGCGAGCCCCTGGTGTGGTCGAACCGCACTCTGGGTCCGTTGTGATCGTGCCCCCTCCCCTGTGCCCATGGTATCTCCAAAGCGTAATAATGTACGCGGAGTGTTATTCTTGCGATCATACGCGGGCGAGGGTTGGGGCCGCATTGCTACGCGTGCTCTGATCGCGCCAGGTGGTCTTGGTTGATATTGCTCCGGGCGTGCTTTGCTGTATCCGGCCGTTTAACGGTCGGACTCGAGAATTGCCTTAGAAGGCTGCTCTGTACTTCTGCCGCGAGAGCCGCTGTATGTTCCTCCGTTCGGAGGGAGCGTTCCGTATTCCCATTGACCGTGATGACTCCACGAGGGCCTGGCATCTTGAGCTTTAGGTATGCATAGTGCGGCACCGCGTTGAATTTGGCAAACGCGGTTCGCCCGAGCAGGGCGTGATAGCCGCTGCGAAATGGGACTATGTCGAAGATTAACTCTTCGCTCCGGAAATTATCCGGGGATCCGAAGACCACTTCCAGTGTGACTGAGCCTGTACAGTTGGCTTCCACTCCTGGTATGACACCTTTAAAGATTGTCTTTGTAGGTTTGATCCTTGATGGGTCTATGCCCATTTTGCGCACTGTATCCTGATAAAGCAGGTTCAGGCTACTGCCGCCGTCCATCAGGACTCTCGTGAGGTGGAACCCATCGACGATTGGGTCTAAGACCATGCGGCGAATCCTCCATGGCGTATGCTGGTCGGATGGTCTCTTCGATCGAAAGTGATCGGACAAGAGGACCATGGGTTGAACTTTGGGGCGACTGGCTCCATCGCATAGACGTCCCTTAGTGCGCGTTTCCTCTCCCTCTTGGGTATGTGGGTCGCGTATATCATATTCACCGTCCGTACTTGTGGGGGAAAACCCTTCTGTCCTCTGTTGTTCGGCGGCCGAGTCTCTTCCTCGTCGTCGCTATTTAGCCCCTTGTCATTGTTTTCGGCAATTAACTTGCCGGCCTGCTTGAACACCCAGCAATCTCTATTGGTGTGGTTAGCTAGCTTTTCAGGGGTGCCATGTATCTGGCATGAGCGGTCGAGTATTCGGTCCAGGTTGGACGGACCCGGAATGGTTCTTTTAAATGGCTTCTTCCGTTGACCGGATTTAGAGCCTCGGAATCCGGCATTGACCGCCGTATCCTCCTTATCGTCGCCGTTAATTCGGCGCTTGTTTTTGTTTCGACGTGACCTGCCGTTGTTGTCCTTAGTATCCGGACTGCCAGAATTTTTACGGAGATTGTTGCTGCGGGCTAGCCAACTGTCCTTTCCCGCACAAAAGCGGGTCATTAACGATGTGAGGGCTGCCATGGAATTCGGCTTTTCCTGCCCCAGGTGCCGGGCTAGCCATTCATCCCGGATGTTATGTTTGAAGGCTGCAAGGGCCTCTGCGTTCGGACAATCGACAATTTTATTTTTCTTCGTCAAGAACCGTGTCCAGAATTGTCTGGCCGATTCGTCTGGCTGCTGAATGATGTGGCTTAGGTCATCGGCGTCTGGTGGTCGCACATATGTGCCTTGGAAGTTATCAAGGAATGCGGCCTCCAGGTCCTTCTAACACCCAATTGACTCTGCGGGCAAGCTGTTAAGCTGTGACGCCCGGGTAATTAGACTACAGTAATCCCACGTTAATGTCGCCACGTCACCTTGGATACTATTGCTAATCTCGCGCTAGATCAAAAACCGGTCCAAAACATTCAAAGTTAAAATCAAGTCTAACAGTTAAAGTTTTCAAAAGTCAAAACTAAAATGTTCTTAACATGACTATTAATTCATAAGGCATATTGGTGGAGAAACCAATGCTTTACAAAATGTTTAAATGTACTAAACTAATTAAATCATTAGCTAAAACCATTAATTAAATGCCTTTTATGTTTTGAAAAATTATAAACTAAATTATTTTGGGTTGAAACCTTTTGTGGTTGTGACATAAGTTGTAACATCAATTTAGGTGCCACTTTGGTATTTTGTTAATACTAAGATAATTAGGAACTAAATGAAAACAGTAAAGTAAAAATACAAAGGGGGGGAAAT